>NC_041400.2:182019012-182349012 GCF_900747795.2 Erpetoichthys calabaricus
TATATTTAAAGCACTCTTAGAGCATGAGAATAAAGAATCTTTAGCCTGATTTGTCTAAAGTTGCACTCTTTGGGCAGAACTCTAAGCACTATGTCTGGTGAAGACCAGGCACTTCTCATCACCTACCTAGTACCATCCCTACAATGAAGCATGGTGGTGTCAGCATCATGCTATGGGAATGCTTCTCACCAGCGGGACCAGCGAATCTGGTCAGAATTGAGGAAAGGAGGAATGCAACCAAATACTGAGAGGTCCTTGAAGAAAACCTTTTCCAGAGTGCATGTGACCTCAGACTGGGGCGACAGTTCACCTTTCAGCAGTGAAAACGTCAACAGCAGGCTGCTGCTGGGGACAAGGAGTCTGGAGTGAGATTTAAAAGGAGGCCAGTTATACAGAGGAGGAGAGATTTTTTTTTTGTTTTGTATCTGGAGCTGCCTGTTTGTTTGCCTTCCCGTTCAATGCCTGTGGATTCTTGTTTTGTCCTGGATTGTCTCTTGTTCGATGTATGGACTGTCTGGTGTCTTCCTGCTGCATAAGGACTGTATTAGGATTGGTTGTCGACCTTCGAAGAAAGGAGTGCTCCTGATCCCATCACATGTCATCATCAGGAAATACCGGTAGGACTGTTCTTTACATTCACATACAGCAAGCTGATCTCTGGACTATCTATCTCCATCATTTCATTACATCAGCTGCCATTTTTTTATGGACTTCATCGTGTTTGATTTTTATTAGTTGTTTGTTATTGTTGAATTAGTTTTTATTGTAAAATCACTGGAAGGGAACTTGGGTAGGATCATTGTAGTTTATGTAGTTATAGTTTGTTTATTGTTGTTTAATACATTCTTCAATTTCTGTTTTATTGCCATTTGATTTATTGTCTCTGTGAGGGAGTGTGTGTGAGTTGGGCCAAGGCTGGGTGCTTTCCTGTGATCCCTACTGAAAAAACAAAATAAATCGCTGTCACCAGGCGGTATGACTCTTAGCTGAGTTTTAGACCGCTACATGATGACCTGAAGCATACAGCCAATTCAATGGTGGAGTGGCTTCAGGACAAGAGTCTGAGTGTCCTTGAGTGGCCCCACCAAAGCCCAGACTTAAACCTCATAGAACATCTGTGGAGGGACCTAAAGATGACAGTTTATAGATACTTTCCATCCTGTCTAATGAAGGTGGAGTCAATCTTCCTGAGAGAATGGGATAAACTGCCCAAATCTAAGTGTACAAAACTTGTAGGGACTAACCAAGGAGATTCAAACCTATAAATGCTGCCAAATGGGATTCTAGAAAGTACTGAAGTAAGAGTCTGAATGCTTACGGTATATAAATGAGAGTTTTCAGTTTTTGATTTTTAACAAATTTCCAAAACTTTCTGAAAACATATTTTCTCCTTGTCATTATGGGTTATTGAGTGTAAATTGGCAAATTAGTGCATCTCTATATATATAAAATCCAATGTTTGTTTGTCTGTATGTATGTCTCTCCATTTTTTCATCCATCCATCCATCCATTTTCCAACCCGCTGAATCCGAACACAGGGTCACGGGGGTCTGCTGGAGCCAATCCCAGCCAACACAGGGCACAAGGCAGGGAACCAATCCTGGGCAGGGTGCCAACCCACCGCAGGACACACACAAACACACCCACACACCAAGCACACACTAGGGCCAATTCAGAATCACCAATCCACCTAACCTGCATGTCTTTGGACTGTGGGAGGAAACCGGAGCACCCGGAGGAAACCCACGCAGACACGGGGAGAACATGCAAACTCCACGCAGGGAGGACCCGGGAATCGAACCCAGGTCCCCAGGTGTCCCAACTGCGAGGCAGCAGCGCTACCCACTGCGCCACCGTGCCGCCCCTCCATTTTTTCATGAGAGAACTATTTAACGGATTTAGATTTTTTTTTTTTTTCTATAATTTGCTTTAACATTCTGTGAGACTTCCCTTATTGCGCATAGTATCATAGTTCGCTTGCGGCACCAATTTATTTGTGCAAATCCAAGGAACACGCAGGGTTAGGGTGTGTGACCCTCCTCATTCACGTGCCAGCTTCCTTACCTCCGCTTGGCTAGCAAATGAGAGAACTACTTAACGGATTTAGATCTGTTTTTTTTAAATCATTTTTCTATAATCTCTATAGTTTGCTTGAACATTCCAGTTGATTTTGCAACTTCTCTCATCACGCTAAGAATTATAGTTCACTTGCAGGAGCGATATATTCTCGCTAATCTGAGACAGAGGCTGCAGGCCAAGGAGAGGGGAAAGCGTGACGTCCAGAGTAGGGAGCTGGGCAGGGCCCTCCTCACTGTCCTGTCTCACTACTACGCGGGTGGAGTCGCGAGGGATGGCTACTTTAAAACAAAATCAATAACACGCTGAAGTGTACAGAAAGTGAAGGAGACCAAATACTTTATGAATCCATTGTTTTATTAAACCATAATGGGGGAACGCACAGTAGTTTGCACTGCTTCTGAGTCGTTTTCTATGGGAAGTTTGCATGTTGTGCACATTTTCAGCATGTGCAGGTTATATCAGTTGGTAATTTTAAATTTTCAAATGTGTGTTTGTGAGTGTTATTGTTTGCGTGAGTGCAATGTACTGGTGGCAGGGCTGTGAGAGGCTAAAGGGGTAGAGTTTGGAGAGATAGCAGCCCACAAAGGTGACTGGACAGCTCTGAGTGCAAGTGAACACAGAAAATGTTGAGGGCCCTCCAGAAATAAACCATGACAAGCAAATAGCTTGTCAGAGATGGGGAATGGCAGGAAACCAACTGAAATCCTCATGGCCGGCAGATGTTAGGCAATGCTTCACCAGAAGAACTCAGTTATGGAGAGCATGCGGTGCAGGACTTGCAAAACAGGTTTGAATATTTACATGCAAGTGAGTGTTCAGGTGTGCACTGAATCAAAGGGGACATACATGGAGAGCATCAACCAGAGACATCTTTGATCCCAGACGTATTGTGATGATTATTTCTGCAACAATCTTTGGGTAATGTGTAAAGTCCGCTCCCAACCACAGATGCCCTATGGCTAGAAATTCAAATGTGAGACGGAAAAGTATTCACTGAAAGGAAAGTGTCATGGACGGCATATCTGGGCCAGGATTCATCCCAGTCCATTACCTGGCCGGGAGACCAGGAGACTTCCTGTCTTTGCAATGAATTTGGCATGAGGAGCCAACAATTTGTGGAGTATGTCAGCATCCCGGCAGGGGTGGATAAAGGACCTTTACCCAGCCTGGGAGAACAACGTAATGAAGTGATCAGGAAGGATTCCATAGCCTAGATGGCAGTATCCATGGGCCTCTGTACCCAAATGGACACCCGCAGGACATGCTGGGAAGTGTAGTGCCATGGAGCAGCCATGTTGGGTTCCTGAAGTGCTGCCAGAGAGTGCAGAGGAGATCTATGATCCCTATTTTCAGGGAGTTCCGCTTGAGTCAGAAGTGCTTCCAGTGCGATATGCTTTAGCACCGGAAGAACAACAATTATGGGACCCTTGACCTAATATTTAGTTGCACAACCTTTAGAGGTAGTCAATTTGAAGGGGTCTTCTCCAGACTGCATTTTTCAGTTCTTTCCATAGATGTTCGATGGGATTCAAATTAGGGCTCATAGAAGGCCACTTCAGAATAGTCCATTGTTTTGTTCTTAGTCGTTCTTTGATGATTTTAGCTGTGTGTTTTGGCTTATTATCCTGTTGGAAAGTCCATGACCTGTGACTGAAACACTGGGCAATAGATTTCACTCCAGAATGTGTTGATAGTCTTGAGATTTCATTATTCCCTGCACAGACTCAAAGCACCCCGTGCCAGACACACCAAAGCAGCCCCAAAACATAACCTCCTCCATTTTTCACAGTGGGTTTGGTGTTCATTTCTTTGAAAGCTTTATTTTTTCATCTGTGAACAGAGAGCTGATGTGATTTGCTGAAAAGCTCCAGTTTTATCTCATCTGTCTAAGGGACATTCTCCCAGAAGTGTTCTGGCTTGTCACTATGCATTTTAGCAAATTCCTGTCTGGCTTTTTTATGTGGAGCCCTCCTGGGTCTTCTTCCATTGAGCCCACTGTCACTCAAAAAGTGACAAATGGTGCGAACAGACACTGAAGGACTTTGTCTTTAACATGCCGGTCTAGAATTTTCTTTCAGATCCCCTCAGACAACTCTCTCCTTTTTGCTTTCTCTGGTCCATGTTCAGCGTGGGACACACAATGACACCAAACAGTGGAGTGACGACTTTTCTCCATTTAAATTGGCTGAATGACTGACTGCACGTTTGGAGACGTGTGTGACACGAATTCAAGAAATCAGCTAGTTTGAAAAATCTCTCAAATCCAATTATTGAGGATCTTTTCTAGGGGTACCAACAAATGTGTCCAGGCCATTTAAGAAGATCTTTGTAGAATAAGCGACACTTATTTTCACACTTTTCACACTTGCTTTGATTATCTCAAAGACACATTAAAGACATGCAGGTATACAGGAGACAATTGATTTTTATGTCATCACTTTTCAGGAGGCATGCAGCACTTTTTCAATGAACTGTAAGGGGACCAATCAATTTAATTACATCTGTATGACAATCTGTATGTCTTCTTATCTCTCACTCTCTTTCGTGTTTTTTATTTTGTTTTTTTGTGGGAACTTCTTTTTCATTTTGAACAGAAACCTTAATGCTGCTCTCTGGCTGCACTTTGCATAGTTCTTAATGGAAATTACCATTTTACACTGAGAAAAACAAATAATATTAAAATCAAATTATACAATGCAATAAAGATATATTAAAAGTCCACACATAAACCCAGCTCAAGTTATAAGATTCATTAATATGAGATTTATGCTACTTGAATGTTGGAATTACTCCCATGACAACGCAGTCAAAAAGAGAGCTGCAGAATCTTTGAGTCTGCCCCGTACTCTGCCTTCATATGCTTTTATTTTATATATTCACATCTGTATTTAGTTTTCTCCTTGTTGGTTTCCAGCCCCATCTTTTTGACTCCTCTTCAAGGACAAGGAAGTCTTCTCTTAAGGACCCCTGTGTTTTACTTCTGAGTTCTTTCTGAGCTCCACATGCCAGAACCTGTAGGGTTCTAATAAGGTTCTTTGATATCAAGTCTTCTTATTATTAATATCTTTTCCTGACTTAAATTAAATAACATGCATGGCAGAACATCTTCCTGTCTTAGACCAGCCTTTACTATAAATGCTTTTGAAGTTTTTCCTTGCATTTTGCTTTAATTTTTGTACTTGTGAGTTCCATCTTCACTGATCTTATTAGTTAACTATGGATTTCAAATCCCTGTAGCACTCTATATAATGCCTCTTATGGCTGGGATGGGGCAAGGATGCCAGCCCTTCGGTGGCACAAGAAAGAAGGCAAGGATCGTCCCATCTCGGCCAGGATACAGGCAATAGATACCAGTATGGAAGTGGATGTGTCTGAGTGTCCCTGCAGGGATAATACCTGTCAGGGAGGCTAGTGTGATGGAAGAACAGGGGAGACAACTTATCAGGGCTGCAAGCTCCCACTACAGTTAGGTAAAAGCATCCCTGGATGGCGCCACTAGTATGGACACCCACAAGGCATGCTTTGAAGAAGAAGAAGAAGAAGGTAGTGGACTCGACACTATCAACTGCAAGACAGAAGCCATTAAGAAGGCTGACAGAATGTCAGGTTATATATTGCCCTGATGTGTGGAGTAGATAGATAGATAGATAGATAGATAGATAGATAGATAGATAGATAGATAGATAGATAGATAGATAGATAGATAGATAGATAGATAGATAGATAGATAGATAGATAGATAGATAGATAGATAGATAGATACTTTATTAATCCCAAGGGGAAATTCACATACTCCAGCAGCAGCATACTGATAAAGAACAATATTAAATTAAAGAGTGATAACAATGTATATCTTTGTATAATGTTAACGTTTACCCCCCCAGTTGGAATTGAAGAGTCCAAGTCCTAGAAGGATATACTCAAGTTTTATAACACACTGGTGAGGCCTCATCTGGAGTACTGTGTGCAGTTTTGGTCTCCAGGCTACAAAAAAGGATATAGCAGCGCTGGAAAAAGTCCAGATAAGAGCAACCGGGCTGATTCAGGGGCTACAGGGGATGAATTATGAGGAAAGATTAAAAGAGCTGAGCCTTTACAGTTTAAGCAGAGGTGACATGATTGAAGTGTTTAAAATTATGAAAGGAAGACTGTGAGTTTAAAATGAGTTCATCAAGAACATGAGAACATAGTTGGAAACTTGTTAAGGGTAAACACACAGACATTTTAGGAAGTTTTTTTCACACAGAGAGCCACAAACACATGGAATAAGTGACCAAGTACTGTGGTAGACAGTAGGACTTTAGGGACTTTCAAAACTTGACTTGATGTTATTTTTGAAGAATTAAGTAGACAAGACTGGCGAGTTTTGTTGGGTTGAATGGCCTGTTCTTATCAAGATTGTTCTAACATTTAAAGCTGAGAACTGTAGTCCCATGGGTGGGCCTTGTTGGCTTCTCTGGGTGCCAGCAGGGTGTGCTTTGTGGGGCTTTCATATGACCCAGAAGTGTTTCCAATGGACCATTCCCTAGCCCTGGAAGTACTCCTGGGTCTAAGATAAAAGAAGAAGCTTGACCTCATCCAGTCAAGTTGCAGTCGTGTGGAAGAAGCACAAAGCTCGCCTGGAGGAGTGGATGAGTGGAAGAAGAAAGAAAAGTAGAGAAGAGAGTTGTGTTTATTATTACAAAGAAGCCTTTGGTCAGGGCACTTTATTATAATAAACCTTTTATTTGACTTCTGTCATTGTGGTTGTGTCTGGGGTTTGGGGTGCTGCAACACCCCCTACGGGTCAAACTCTTTGTTTATATTGTCAAAGACCTGCTTATAGTCAATAAACTGGTTATGTAGGTTTATATATAATTCACCACACCACAATAATAGTCTGTTTTTATTTCTTCTGTGTATGGTTCTAGTTTAGTGTTTAATTGTTTTAATTAAATTAGACCACTTTGTAGAGTTTTCTAGCTTTTCTGTTGATCAGTGTCAAAAAAGCCAAATGAATTCTGCTGTGTTTTAGTGTTGTGTGAATGCTTTTTATTGGCATGGTACATATACTGTATATATATATATATATATATATATATATATATATATATATATATATATATATATATATATTTATATTTATATATATATATATATATATATTGTGGCAGGCCGCCGGGTCCCATGCCTGGCTGGGACGTCCCACCATACATATGTTCTGAGGGTGCAATCATGGGCGTCTCAGTACCTTCCCCGGGACACTTGGTGGCAGCCTCCTTGGCTGATGATGGTGCCTCAGTTTCCTGCAAGGCTCAATGGGAGATGGAGTTCATTCACTGCATTTTGTTGATTGATGAAAATAAATAATTAACACTTCCATTTTTGAAAGCATTCTTTGTTTACAGCATTTTTTCACACCTGCCTAAAACGTTTGCACACTACTGTGTATGTGTATATATATATATATATATATATATATATATATATATATATATATATATATATATACATTGTCACACGCTTAGGACGCAGTCAATAAGCCATAAGGGGAGGGATCTATTGCAAGATGAAGGGTTGATTTCTAATACTAATGCCTCTTTCTCTGTCTTTCATTGGAATTAAAGAAGAAAGTAATGGTTCCATTCACTTACCTTCACCATTTCCAGATTCACAAAATGGCAGCCCAACGTCACTTTCGCTTCCTGCTCCAACAGATGACATCACTTCCTGTCTCACAATGAAGATGTCATTTCCAACTCCTCCATGATGACATCACTTCCGGATCCTCCACAGTTTTTGATGTAATTTCCTGCCATATCAATTCCAGCTGCTATTTTGTATAAATATCTCCATCTCAATTTGTCAAATGCTTTGGTTTTTGATCATTTTTTGATTCATTTTTCATAACGGGGCAATTCCCCAACTCTTTTTGACTTTGTTGGACTCAATTATTTCTGATTATATATATATATATAACGTAACATGATTGTTAATGTATTTGTGTTGTCATTGTTATGAGTGTTGCTGTCATATATATATACATATACACATATACACATATCTATATATATAATTCACTAAGCCAGAAGACAAGTAGCCGACCATGGAAAGCACGCCAGAAGGGGCGTGGATTCACTAAACCGCCGACAAGTAAGACGCCAATGGCGCACGCAGGAAGGAGCCACGCCCACCAACTCTTAGACCATTGGATACGACGAAAGAATCACAGAGCCACGCCCACCAACTCGGACGCGACGCCAAGGGAAACATGCCGTCATTTCTGTTTGTCTGTGCCACAGTACACTTGCAGCTCTGAGCCACGTTGACTTTTCATTAGTCAACCTCAGTGGAACCTTGGTTCACACAGAGGCAGTGCCAGAGAGAGACAGAGACACACACAGGCAGCGCGATAGAGAGAGCCGCGCACATACAGGCAGCGCCAGAGAGACAGAGGGGCGCGCGCACACACACACACAGAGGCAATGCCAGAGAGAGACAGAGGCACACACAGGCAGCGCAAGAGAGAGCCGCGCAATCCTTTAAAACTGAAGTTAAAACACAATGAAGGAAGCAGTCTTTAAAAACCAATAAGCCCTGTGCCTCTTTTTCATTAGCGTCTCACCTGCTTCAGGCCCTGCAACAGTCGAGACGCTCTCTCTGCAGCTGACCTTCTCTGTGCCTGACTCCACTACTGTCAGTCGCCTGATTAAAAATTGCCTTTTGAAGGGGAGCTATGGACCCGCTATACCACAGGAACACATTGCCTTCGAGCCTGCTCTCACTCACTGTAACGTACTGGCTTGCTCTCTCTGTCTTTCCTCACTCGCTCACACACTACACAGGGGAGAAATGCCCGAAGCAGAGAGACAGAGGGGGTGGGGGCTCGCATGCTTCTGAGAGACAGAGGGGGAGGGGGCTCACGTGCTGCTGAGAGAGAGAAGGGGGGGTGGGGAGGCTCGGGTGCTGCTGAGAGAGGGGGTGGGGGCTGGCGTGCTGCTGAGAGAGGGGGAGGGGGCTCGCGTGCTGCTGAGAGAGAGAGAGAGAGAGGGGGAGGGGGGGGCTGGGGAGGCTCACGTGCTGCTGAGATATATATATATATATATATATATATATACATACATATACACATATATACACATATATATATATATACATATATATACATATATATATATACACATATATATATATACTAGCAAAATACCCGCGCTTCGCAGCGGAGAAGTAGTGTGTTAAAGAGGTTATGTAAACATATATATACATAAACATATATACTTATATACATATCTACATATACACATATCTACATATATACATATATATATATATATATACATACATACATTCACATATATATATATATATATATATATACATATATATATATATATATATATATATATATATATATATATATATATATATATACATATATATATATATATATATATATATATATATATATAAACTGTATATATATATATATATATATATATATATATATATATAAACTGTATATATATATATATATATATACATATATATATATATATATATATATATATATACTGTATATATACATATGTACTTAGTGGCTCCTGTATTTAGGATATAGCAGGTTGGATAATGGACGGATGGACATTTGTATGCATAGCCCCATTTGCCCGTTTTCGTTTTTTTTCTTTCTTCAGTAATATTTCAGCAAACCCGGAGCTTGTCAGTTCAAATCCTGGTACTGACACCACTGTGTGACCCTGAGGAAGTCACTTCACCTGCATGTTGTGCAAAAAACAAAAGTAATGTAACAAATTGTACCTCAGATGTTGTAAGTTGGTGGAATAAAGACATAAGTAAAATAGATAAATATGTATTATACACATAGGAACTATTCATTTATTTTCAGTTAAGTCATCTGCAGCAAACTTTTATAAATGAGGGTTTCTGATTTTTAGTTTCTTCTTTATTGACGTTTTCTCTTGGACAGCTTTTTTCATTTTATTGAAAATGAAAGCAGCAGCTGCCAAAATATGTAGCTTTTTTATTAATTTTTCAACATTGTGTAAAATAAATGTATAAAGTAACATAAAAACTTTAAATACTGGTTATTGTTTTACACTAAAATATTACTACAGAGATAGAAAAAAAGTAAAATGGATATGTTCTTTTTCCTTAAGGAGATTAAATATTACTGAAGAAAGAAAAAAAAAAATGAAACAGCCAAATGGGGCTATGCATACGAACTTAAAAGGTTTAAATAAAACAGAAATATATATTTTATTTTTACTTGCTTAACTTGTGGAGGGTGTATCCTGTAGCAAAGCCGTAACTTTTTTCGTGAAAGCACGTTTCAGTCAATAAGTCTTAAAAAAACGTGTAAAGATATTGACAATAAGCTAAGTCATCTGCAGCAAAGTTTTATAAATGAGGGTTTCTCCTTTTTAGACAATAAGCTACGCAAACCCAGGAAGACATGGAATCGTTTAAATCAAGTATCATTACATCTTCCTTTCTTAAAGAGAAGTAAAGCAGTACTTATAAGCTTACATATTTATATATAGACATACATATATATATATATATCTATATCCGAAGCCGTGCAAGCACACTCTTTTGAGAATGCAACGTATAGTTGTACAGAAGAAAAGCAATCTTGCCTCAAATGAATGGCAACCTTTTGTAGGTCTATGAAGTTAATTTAAAGTTTAGGTTTACGCGGTGCTTTCTTTCCGAAGTACCTGCACTCATGAATATGTCTGTATGTGTCAGTCGGTGAAATCTACGCGCTTCGCACCGGCGAAATACCGCTTTTAAATTTTTATTAAGAAGAAAATAAAACGTTTTTAAATTGAGGGAAAATATACTAATAACAGTTTGTTAAGGATCAGTTTTTTTGTGAAGCTGCCTTTACTCGAGTGATCACTTCGAGCTGACTTGGTGGCCAAGTGTAAGCGTTACCTGTAAGTAAGCACCCATACAATCAGATTGTGAATCAGACTACGAATGCCATGAATGTAATTACACACTCACTGCAGTTGCTTACGGTAATCGAACCTCAGACGTCAGCGCTAGAGAGGCTTAGCAGCGGTGAAGTATTGGTTTTAAATTTTAATTAAGAACAAAAGAAAACCTGAGAGGTTCGATTCCCGAAAGGGAGTGAAGTGAGTGTCCGGCTACCTACCAGGTAAAGCTTATGGTCGGACAGCAAGTGACGTAACATCAGCCACGGTGCCTTCAGTTGTGAGAAGCAGATCATAGAATGATTGAAAATAGTTTTGCATTTACCTTTTTAGTAAAAGGCGAGCTTTTAAGCCTGAGAAATCACCCCGTAAATGCACACGTTTAATTGCACATGTGTTAATATGTATGGTTACACAGTATTAAAAGACAGTGAAGAACGTGATTTACCTTTGTTCCCGCGTTTCATAAAAGGCGAGCTTTTAAGCCTGAGAAATCACCCCGTAAATGCACACGTTTACTTGCACGTGTTAATATGTATGCTTACACAGTATTAAAAGACACTCAAAAATTAACGTCATTTACCATCAGCCACGGTGCCTTCAGTTGTGAGAAGCAGATCATAGAATGATTGAAAATAGTTTTGCATTTACCTTTTTAGTAAAAGGCGAGCTTTTAAGCCTGAGAAATCACCGCGTAAATGCACACGTTTAATTGGACATGTGTTAATATGTATGGTTACACAGTATTAAAAGACAGTGAACAACGTCAGTTACCTTTGTTCCCGCGTTTGATAAAAGGTGAGCTTTTAAGCCTGAGAAATCACCCCGTAAATGCACACGTTTAATTGCACATGTGTTAATATGTATGCTTACACAGTATTAAAAGACAGTCAAAAATTAACGTCATTTACCTTCGTTCCCACGTGTGACTCGTGCTGTAAATCTCTTCCTTGTTTTCAGTTCACGTGATTACGTAGGAGGCGTGATGACGTGATACGTGACTCCGCCTCCTCCATTACAGTGTATGGACAAAAAATATGTTCCAGTTATGACCATTACGCTTTGAATTTCGAAATGAAACCTGCCTAACTTTTGTAAGTAAGCTGTAAGGAATGAGCCTGCCAAATTTCAGCCTTCCACCTACACGGGAATTTGGAGAATTAGTGATGAGTGAGTCAGTTAGTCAGTCAGTGAGTGAGTCAGTGAGGGCTTTGCCTTTTATTAGTATAGATATATATACACATAATATATATACATATACATATTATATATATACATATTATATATATATATATATATATATATATATATATATATATATATATATATATATATATATACATACATACATACATACATACATATACACACATACATGCACTTACAATAACATAGAAATCAATATAAACAACATTAACATCATTATCATATGAGAATATGAAGTAATATATAAGAAGCACATTTCATATAATTCCGTGGCAATCCGCAGCGGGAGCGTTTCTATAAACTTAATTTAAACTTACGTTTTACACCGTGCATTGTTTCCCTTATGAAGATGCTTGTATGCTTCACTCGCTCGCTTCTTATTGTTTCGCTCCCTTCTCAATTGTTTAATTAATTTTTTGTTCTTCGCTGTTTGCGGCTCTTCCTTCATTTCTCCCTACCGCGTTCACAGTCTTTTCACGTGATTACGTGGGAGGCGTGATGACGTGACACTCAACTCCGCCTCCCACGGCCATCGAGCTGCCGTCCATTACAGTATATTGTCAAAAAACAGGTTCCAGTTATGACCATTACGTGTTGAATTTCGAAATGAAACCTGCCTAACTTTTGTAAGTAAGCTGTAAGGAATGAGCCTGCCAAATTTCAGCCTTCCACCTACACGGGAAGTTGGACAATTAGTGATGAGTGAGTCAGTCAGTCAGTGAGTCAGTCAGTGAGGGCTTTGCCTTTTATTAGTATAGATATATATATCAACAACAACAACAACATTTATTTATATAGCACATTTTCATACAAAAAGTAGCTCAAAGTGCTTTACATAATGAAGAAAAGAAAAATAACAGACAAAATACAAAATTAAAATAAGACAACATTAGTTAACATAGAAAAGGAGTAAGGTCCGATGGCCAGGGTGGACAGAAAAAAAAAAAAAAAAAACTCCAGAAGGCTGGAGAAAAAAAATAAAATCTGTAGGGGTTCCAGGCCACGAGACCGCCCAGTCCCCTCTGGGCATTCTACCTAACATAAATGAAATAGTCCTCTTTGTAGTTAGGGTTCTCACAGAGTCACTTGATGCTGATGGTCATACAGACTTCTGGCTTTTAATCCATCCATCATTGTTGGAACATCATGGTGCTTTGGGTAGATGGTGGTGGCGCAAGCCACCACCAACAGGACACCGGAAAAGGAAACAGAAGAGAGAGTAGGGGTTAGTACAGATTTTGAATGAATAGTTATTATAATGAATTGGATATACAGAGTATCAGAATTAAATTACAGTGAAGTTATGAGAAGGCCATGTTAAAGTAATGTGTTTTCAGTAGTTTTTTAAAGTGCTCCACTTTATTAGCCTGGCGAATTCCTACTGGCAGGTTATTCCAGATTTTATGTGCATTAACAGCAGAAGGCCGCCTCACCACTACTTTTAAGTTTTGCTCTTGGAATTCTAAGGAGACACTCAGTTGAGGATCTGAGGTTACGATTTGGAATATAAGGTGTCAGACATTCCGATATATAAGACGGGGTGAGATTATTTAAGGCTTTATAAACCATAAGCAGAATTTTAAAGTCAATTCTGAATGACACAGGTAACCAGTGTAGTGACATCAAAACTGGAGAAATGTGTTCGGATTTTCTTTTCCTGGTAAGGATTCTAGCAGCTGCATTCTGCACTAGTTGCAAACGATTGATGTCTTTTTTCGGTAGTCCTGAGAGGAGTGCGTTACAGTAATCTAGCCGACTGAAAACAAACGCATGAACTAATTTCTCTGCATCTTTCAATGATATAAGAGGTCTAACTTTTGCTATGTTTCTTAGGTGAAAAAATGCTGTCCTAGTGATCTGATTAATATGCGATTTAAAATTCAGATTACAATCAACGGTTACCCCTAAGCTTTTTACCTCCTTTTTGACTTTTAATCCTAATGCATCCAATTTATTTCTAATAGCCTCATTGTATCCATTATTGCCAATCACTAAGATTTCGGTTTTCTCTTTATTTAATTTGAGAAAGTTACTATTCATCCATTGTGAGATACAGGTTAGACATTGTGTTAGCGAATCGAGAGATTTGGGGTCATCAGGTGCTATTGATAAATACAGCTGTGTGTCATCAGCATAGCTGTGGTAGCTCACGTTATGTCCCGAGATAATCTGACCTAATGGAAGCATGTAGATTGAGAAGAGCAGCGGACCCAGGATAGAGCCTTGTGGAACACCATATAGGATATCATGTGTCTTTGAGTTGTAATTACCACAACTAACAAAGAATTTTCTCCCTGCCAGGTAGGATTTAAACCAATTTAAGACACTGCCAGAGAGGCCCACCCATTGACTAAGGCGATTCTTAAGAATATTATGATCAATGGTGTCAAATACGGCACTCAGATCTAAGAGGATGAGAACAGATAAATAGCCTCTGTCTGCATTTACCCGCAAGTCATTTACTATTTTAACGAGTGCAGTTTCTGTGCTGTGATTTGTTCTAAAACCTGTCTGAAATTTATCAAGAATAGCATGTTTATTGAGGTGCTCATTTAACTGTATAATGACTGCCTTCTCTAGAATTTTACTTAAGAAAGGCAGGTTAGAGATGGGTCTATAATTTTCAAGAGCAGAGGGGTCGAGATTATTTTTCTTAAGTAGGGGTTTAACTACAGCAGTCTTAAGACAGTCTGGGAAGACCCCCGTATCTAATGACGAATTTACTATGTCAAGAACATTATCAATAAGCACGCCCGATACTTGCTTGAAAAAATTTGTTGGTATTGGGTCAAGGATGCAGGTGGAGGGTTTCATTTGAGAAATTATTTTATGTAAATCAGGTAAATCTATCCTAGTGAAAGAATTTAATTTGTTTATTATGGAGTACTGGGGTTTAGGAGGATCCTTAGTGTTGGGGAGATATACTATGTTATTTCTAATATCATTAATTTTTTGATTGAAAAATACAGTAATAGCCTCACAGGTTTTACTGGAAGTACTTAGGAGGCATTCCTTTGAGTTACCTGGGTTTAACAGATGATCAATTGTTGAAAATAAGACTCTGGGATTACTAGCATTGTTATTTATAATCTTAGAGAAATAGCAGCGCCTCTCAAGACGGACTGTGTTATTGTATTCTGTTATTTAACTTTTAATATTTCATAGTCAATAGTTAGTTTAGTTTTCTTCCATTTATGCTCAGCTCTACGGCATGTTCTCTTTAAATCAGACACTCTTTGGGTCTTTCATAGTATAACAATGCTAGAAGATTTTTTAACTGTCTTTTCAGGTGCAACTAAGTCAACAGCAGCCCTCACTTTAGTATTAAATCTTTCCACCTTACTATTTACATTCTCCTCGCTATTATAGTTGGCACTATAAACGGACTGATTGGTTAGAATGTTTGTAAGTTTTAAAGCTGCTGATGAGTCAAAGAAGCGTTTTTTAACAATATGCTTCTCATGAGTGTTTTCTATCATCATTTCTATATTAAAAAGTAGAAGAAAATGGTCTGATAGACCCGTATCAATGACCTGCTTTATATCAACTTTTAGTCCTTTAGTAATTACTAAGTCTAACGTATGACCTGCTTTATGTGTAGGCTGATTAACGAGCTGTCTCGAATCAAAAGAGTCCAGGAGGTTCATAAATTCTTTTACTTTTTGATCACATTGATTATCTATATGAAAATTAAAGTCGCCAACTATTAAGAGTGTCATAGTTCGTAATTAAGATTGACATCAAGTCAGAGAATTCCTCAAAGAAAGACACGTTGAATTTTGGAGGTCTATACACGGATAATACTAGAACGTGAGAATCTCCATGAATAACAACGGCGAGATACTCAAAGGACTTGAATTTACCAAAACTGACATCTTTACATTTTAACCTGCTTGTGTTTGCTAGCCCTCCACCTCTCTTTCCTTGGTGATCAGCACGAGTAAAACTGTAATCCGGAGGCGCAGATTCAATTAAAACAGCTGCGCCATCTGAGCTAAGCCACGTTTCACTTAGTGCAATAAAATCTATCTTTTTATCACTAATAAGATCGTTGATAAAAAACATCTTGTTAGTTAAAGCTCTAATATTTAATAGTGCCATATTCAATGTTTCGGAGGAGCAGAGATGAATACTATGTGCGTTATTGATATATGGAACAGGAATTAAGTTATTTTTATTAGCGCCGCTCTGTGTGTATTTTTTGTTTAATCTATAATCTGTTTTTATAGTTTTAATACATTGTTCATCTAAAGTAGTAACTTTAATTAAATTATTGGTGTTTATGCCGTATTGCCTAGATTTTCTATGTGCATATATATACACACACACACACAGATATATATACACACGGGTGGTCAAAAGTAGCTTTACAGTTGTTCGTATGTAAAGGCTTGCAGGTTATGATTATTACGATAGCTTCATTAACTCAATAGCTTTATTAACTTGAAGAAGACAAAAATACAAATAAATAATACAATAATTAATAAATAAATAGTAATAAAGGAATAAACACTGTGTTTTGTGTAATCGCAACTGTAAACCTACTTTTGCCCTCCCCTGAACATGAACAAGAAATCTTGAAATGTATGGGCCACTGCCTAAAAAAAACAGGACACATTGCCTACTCAAGCATACAAAGAAAATATAAAAGGTAATTTAATAGTTATTAAAGAGAGGAAGAACAGCAAACAGATAACAAATAAGAAGAGGTATTTCTCTTGTAATTTCCAATTTAGTGTCTGCCTTATGTATCATCTAGGTTTGAATTGCAATACTTTAATATGTGTTTCGGTGTGTAAAGATTGGACTTGGTCAGTATAAAAGTAACTTTAATTAATAACTGGGACCAATCATTGTGTTTCTGATTTTAATATGTGCAGTTATGAAAACATCTTTCAGGTGGCTGGCATCCCATGCATTGTTGGTTCCTGATGCTGTGTGAACTGAACTAGATTAGGAGTGTTGAAAATGGTTGGATACAAATAATGAAAAGATGCATTTTAATAGGCTTTCAAAAACAGGACAACTTACATTTTACTAACAATCCTGAAACTTCATTAAATAAGTTTGATAATGGATGGACTGATTGATGAACCACTTACATTTTGATTAATCAATGTGGAGTTTTAAAGAAGGTGTGGTGCACAGTAGTCTGCATCAATGTACAGTATAAATGTTAACCCCAAAAGATTAAGGCTGTGTACAGGTATAATAAATCTACTATTTCAGATCAATATTCCAAACAGTTCACATCATTACTACATAGATTCAGGTTTAAAGCCTGTTACGATAAATGTGAAAAGTCAATATCTTTGATAACATAGATTTGAGCAATGGTCAGCTCCAGTACAAAGCATTACTTGTTCTGTATAATTTGTCAAGGAAAATTACTCAAGCCACTACTGCTCCCATTAAAGGTCAAAGAATTATTTCTGTATCAAATTGCATATTATTAGTTTAGGGTGACGTAAAATAACAAGAAATTCATTGACACTTGAACCAGCACATATTTTTTCAGCACTACAACTGTCAAACCTATGCCAAGTGGTAGCTGAATCCTTTGGTTCTCACTAATGAACCCCCAGCTCCACATTCTGAATTGTGTGTCCCTACTGCTCTACCCCCACCAAAGACACAAACAGCCATCTACAGCTTAAGTGAGTGTAAATATAAATAATTTCTTGGCATACAGCATGTATTGTTTACATATATTTTCAGTTGAAATGTTAGCATATGTTTTTATTTTTAAAAAAAAATTCTGTGGTGCACTCCCAAAAACTGTTTAAGCATTCATTAGTGAAAGGCAAAACAAAACATTTCAATCAGATGGGCACGTAAAATAATACATGAAGTAAAAACTAATATTTTTCTATATAAATAAATTATAAAAATGACAGTGGCACTTACATATTTCATGGAATATGTAGGTAAAGGGCAAATGGCATGACAAATTGAATATACAGCTGTCCATAGTCTATCAGTGCTCTAGTTAGTTTGTTAGAAAAAAACATTGTTAACTCTTTCAGGGCGAATGACATTGGTGGATGGTAATCAGCTTTAAAGTACGTCAAAGCTCACCATTACATTTCAGTTTGACTCCCTTTGCTAGAAGAAAGTTTGCTCCTTTAATTTGACTTTGATTCCCTGCACATGCATGAGCAGCGAAGACCAAATAACTTCTAAAATGGCATCGACATCTGGTGAGAGACCAAAGGGAATGTGCAAAGCAAAATAATCCAAGGACAACGTTTTGCATATTATCACTGAATTTGACACTGACTTGTTGGATATTTGATGCAACTAATTTAGGGATGAAGATCAAAAAATGAAAGTGAGATAATAGCATCAGCTGAACGGTCCCCAGCTGACCGTGGTGCTGAACATGTTCATGTGGCTGATGCACCTACGCTCATCTGGGAGAACTGCCACTTACAAGAAGTACAAACCAGATTGTGTTGCACTGTGACTGTCACCGCTGCCCACTTGCCGTGCGAAGACAGCCAGGCAGCTGTCCTGGTGCACATTTCTGCTGGCCATCAAGTCACCTCTGCACAGCTGCTGCTGCCAGAGACACCAAATAGGTGCTGACAGCAGACACAGCACGTAGTAACAGATATTTTATGTTGATTCATGTGTGAAACCTTTGCTTTGGGTGCTTTGCAGAAAACTGAGCTTTTTGGAAAAATATTCAGCCCTCAGAGTGTTAAACTTGACTGAAATTGGATTGCAATGTTTTTGCACACTTGAACTGCAAAGTACACTGTCAGAATCAATTTGGCATGTCGAAAGGAGAACATGCGTGGTGGCACACAGAGGAAGAGAATTGCTTTCAGAGTTTTCGCAGACACAGCTGACCCAACAATGTATACAAATGTGAGAATGAACAGTGAGTTTTCTTTGTGAAGACAGAAGGAACCGGTGCAATGTGTCACTTGTCCATGAATGTAGTGCCTTTTAGGAAAAATAAATTGACTTGAGTACAGCTAAATTGAAATGCTGGTGCATGTAATGAATCACATACACACACACATGCTGTATATTGCTACCCAAATATGAATTGCTGACTCACTCTCCTCCAGACAACTATACAGTAATCAAAGAAAGAAAAATTCACTTATAATCACTCATATTTTTCAGCACATGTGATAAATATGTTAATCATATAACTATCAATGCTGCATTTATTTCATTAAGCTAAAAACAGTATTTAGACTAATCTAACATTGCATTGAATTGTTTTCACCAAACGTGGTATGCAAAGTTCCGTGCCACCATCAATTTAAAGTGGGGATGGCACATTGTCGAACAATCGGAGAGTAAACTTAGCTACCTTGCAATATATTCATAGATACTGCAGAACTGACAATGTCTGCAAATGTGAGAATAAATGTTGGACTTTCTTTGTGAAAATGGATGGACTGATGGAACATGGTACTTGGCCACGAATGAGGTACTTTTTATAATAAAAATGTGATTTGAGTACAGCTATGTTCAAATGTTGATGCATGTACTGAATCACATACACACACTTACACACATTAATTCACATACACGTGGTTTAACAGCAGTTGCTGACATGACCAAAGAAAGCTGTTAATTCTTACTTTCACATACATTGATGTGTATCCAGTGCCTGTGCAATGCTATGTTTAAACAAAATTTAGAACACAAAGCACACAGATAGCATCAATTTGATGTGCGCTGTGCTCGTCAGTGCTGTGCTCCTTACACACAACGTGCTTGATTCACAGTATGCCACCTGGTGTGTTCTTCTTTTCCCACGTGTACTTCATATACTGATAGCTTTGCTGCTGACAGACTAACTTAGTACACTTTGATGCTGGCTGCGTTCTTTGTGTTCCAAGTTGTGTGAAAATGTTACACAAAAAGCGGCTCAAACACTGCATATCGGACAGTCTAACCAAATGCAAGAAAAAATAGCTTCTCTTGTTTATGTACAGTACATATCTCTCTATTATAAACAAAAATCTTGCAATGATACGAGACTTTTTGCCTGGCGACGAGATGTGATCTTTTGAAGAGAGACACTTTCACATCCCACGAGACGGGAAAGTCACGTCATACTAACAACCTTTGGAAGCAAGTCCCGTGATACACATGCAGAGCAGGTTAGAGGTAATGGAAGTAGGAAAATTCTAAAGTCTCAAAAAAATGAGAGTAAAGATTGCATTAGCGCAAACAAACGGAAAATATTACTCGGTGAAATAACGGAACAGTGAAAAGAGATCACATACTGTTTGAGGATGTCTGGGGGACAAGAAAGACAAGGCAGTGAGACAAAAGCACAGGTGCTGTACAGGCTTTTAAACGTTCGAAGCACCACATGAAATGCAGATCACGCAGCACGGCAGCAGCAGCAAGCCAGCAGCTGATTAAGCAAAGAGGAGGTAAGAAAAACAACTGTTATTTGTTTCCCATTGTATCAGCGTTTAAGAGGGGATATTGGAGAAGCAGCTTTGTCTCCTTGGGGTGCGTTCAGCCCCCCTCTTCGCAACGCCGCTTAGCAATAGTGGGGGGAGGGGTTTGCCAAGCAAAGTGAGTAGGGGGCAAAGCCCCTTAGTCTGCCATAAAATCATGTATGTATGTGATTCAGTACATATACCAGCATTTTAATATAGCTGTACTTAAATATTTTTTTTTTCTAAAAGGCACATCATTCATGGCCAAGTTACATCCATGTTACATCAGTTCTTCCAACTTCACAAAGAAAGCCCAGTCTTCATTCTCACATTTGCATATATCACGACCTCCCATGTCTGAACCCATGCTGACTGTCCAGAAAAACTCCTGTACTTGCCATGTGCGGCTCAATCTTATTATCCTTAATAATTCCTTCCATTAATTTTCCTGTGATGCATGTTAAGCTTACTGACTTCAGAAAAATGCAAGTTTAGAGCATCCGCTATCTCACTGTTGTTTTACTACTGAAACACTGAAAAATCTCTTTGGGTCGTCTTTTGCCTTATCTGCTATATTTCTCTCTAACTGTCTTTTAGCCTCCCTGATATCCTTCTTAATGCTCTCATACACCCTCTGATTCACTTTGGAGTTATTAGTCTTATACCGCTTTTACAACTGTTTTTATATCTTTGCAGCTTCTTTTTATTAACCCACTGCAGCTCTGTTCAGCTTTCCCAGAACCATGTCTAGTTTCTTAGTCCTTGTCTCTGAAAAACAACTCCACAGCGTGATGCTGCCATGACCATGCTTCATTGTTGGATTGATATTGTGTAGGTGATGAGTGGTGCCTGATTTCCTCTGGACATGACACTAATCCTGGTTTCATCAGACCAGAGTTTTGTCTCTCACAGTTTGAGAGACTTTTAGATTCCTTTTTGCCAAATCCAAACAGACTTTAATGTGTCTTTTAATGAGGAGAGTTTTCTGTCACAAGGCACAGACTGGTGGAGTGCTGTTGTGCTAGTTGTTCTACTGGAAGTTTCTCCTATCTCCAGAAAGGTTCTCTGGAGCTTAGCCAGAGTGAACATTGGGTTCTTGGTCACACCTCTAGCCCTTCTCCTATGATTGCTCTGTTTTGTCATGCAGCCAGCTCTAGGAAGAATCATGGTTGTCAAACACTTATTCTTTTTAAGAATTACAAAGTCAACTGTGCTCTTGGGAACCTTCAGTGCTGGAGGAGGTCTTGCCCAAATCTGTGTTTTGACATAATTCTGTCTGTCGGCCCTGAAATTAATTCCTTCGATCTCATGGCTTGGTTTTGCCCTGATTCACATTGTCACCTGATGGATCTTCTATAGACAGGTGTGTGCCTTTCAAGTGTTCAAAGGGTCTGAATACAAGAGAATATTTTAGTTTTTTTATTTTTAATAAATTAGCAAAAACTTCTAAAATCTGCTTTTTTCTTTGATATTCTGGAGCATTGAGTGTTGCCTAGGCTCACTGAAGCCAGTCGTTTAATATATACATCTGGAGATAACGATGAGTGTATCTTGCTAAAAAGTGGGTGGGGACAACTAGACGGCTCACTGACTGTCATGTTTCTAAACCAACACACCGCCTCCTGAAGGCGGTGCTCAAAGTAGGGGCGGTGTTATTGAACTGCAAAGAGTAGCAGTGCACTTATTAACCCGGTCCGACAGACAGCAAGTATCTGTTTACAGTGAACAGTCAAAAAGCCTCCTACAACGGAATTTTATACTTTTCTGATTTTTATAAATTTGTAAAAGCTTCTACAATCTGTTTTCCTTTGATATTCTGGAGTACTCTGGGTTGTCTAGTCTCACTGAAGCCAGACATATAATACTGTATAAAAGGTCTGGAGACAACCATAGGTGAATTTTCCTTAAAACTGGGTGCAAACACCTAGATGGCTCACTGACTGTCACATTTCTAAACCAGTCCAACGTCTCATGAAGATGGAGCTCAAAGTAGGGGCGGTGATTTCAAACTGAAAAGAACAGCAGTGCTCTCATTAACCTGGTCCGACAGATAGTAAGCTTCATTTTACGATGAACAGTCAAAAGTCTCCTAAAATTCATATGAAATATATAAATGTTTGTGAATGTTAAAAATAAACATAACCCATTGTGAGCAAAAAACCTTTCTGAAACATCAAATTAAACATTGGCTTTCAAAGACTTTAATGGATGAGTGGTAAACGTGAACAATACGTTGTCACAGGTGCCATGTGTGCTCTCTGTTGTTCACCGATACAACAATAGTGCAGGAGTCAATGTGAGTTTGAAGTACAGTAATCCCTCCTCCATCGCGGGGGTTGCGTTCCAGAGCCACCCGCGAAATAAGAAAATCCGCGAAGTAGAAACCATATGTTTATATGGTTATTTTTATATTGTCATGCTTGGGTCACAGATTTGCGCAGAAACACAGGAGGTTGTAGAGAGACAGGAACGTTATTCAAACACTGCAAACAAACATTTGTCTCTTTTTCAAAAGTTTAAACTGTGCTCCATGACAAGACAGAGATGACAGTTCAGTCTCACAATTAAAAGAATGCAAACATATCTTCCTCTTCAAAGGAGCAAACAAATCAATATGTCTGTTTGGCTTTTAAGTATGCGAAGCACCGCGGCACAAAGCTGTTGAAGGCGGCAGCTCACACCCCCTCCGTCAGGAGCAGAGAGAGACAGATAAACATATCAATACGTGCCCTTCGTGCTTTTAAGTATGCGAAGCACCGTTCAGCATGTCGTTTCAGGAAGCAGCTGCACAAAAGATAGCAACGTGAAGATAATCTTTCAGCATTTTTAGACGAGCGTCCATATCGTCTAGGTGTGCGAACAGCCCCCCTGCTCAATCCCATTACGTCAGGATCAGAAAAAGTCAGCGCAAGAGAGAGAGAGAGAAAGTAAGTTGAGTAGCTTCTCAGCCATCTGCCAATAGCGTCCCTTGTATGAAATCAACTGGGCAAACCAACTGAGGAAGCATGTACCAGAAATTAAAAGAGCCATTGTCCTCAGAAACCCGCGAAGCAGCGAAAAATCCACGATATATATTTAAATATGCTTACATATAAAATCCGCGATGGAGTGAAGCCGCAAAAGGCGAAGCGTGATATAGCGAGGGATTACTGTAATGTTATGCGTGTGAAAATCTGAACTGCAAAATATGTATTTGACGGAAACAGTGTGTCACACTCTATCAAAAGGACTGCCGTTAAGAGCGCTGATAATGAAGAACCATAGGAGAACCATGCAGATTTCAGTACTTGTGGAAGAATTAAATTTAGATATGTTTATAAAATCTTACCTTAAAATTAGAACTCTTTACTATTAGAAACCAGGCAGGAGAAGAACCGTTCTATGAATCATTAATAGCACTTCATGAACTGAGAGCATTCCTCACAAGCAGTCTATTACAGCATGGTCAGAATGGTCAAAATATTAAGGGTAGATTCCTGTTTTATAAGCAAACCAGTAATGGCGCACTGCACGATAACATACAGTGAATACACTTGATTTGAGCATTTATAGTATTCATACTTTTTCTCTGTTTAGCATTCATCTGTTCAGAGTTTGATGAGCCTGCTGCTTCCTGAGCAGCTCTTCTTTTCTTCACCCTAGCAGCCTGCTTCTTCTCTTTTTCGTCACCATCTTTGCAAGTTAAAACTGATTAAGTCAGTGTTTCTGTTGCAATTACTTAATGCGTTTACCTTAATTTTTCACTTCAATCTGCCTCAAGAATGATTTAAGATATGAAGAGGTAGGGGAAGTGACGGCGAAGGTGGTAGGGATGAGAACGGCGCCCATACACATGTGCTGCACAACCTCTCTGCTGGCCGGTGCTGAGAGCTGATTCTACAATAAAATAAAATAAAAATAAAAAGACGAATAACCTTGGAGGTCAATCATCACCCCGAAAGTGGATAGTAGACGTCATTTAGTATATGTTTACCAAATTTCAGGTCAATAGTTCAAATGGTTTGTGAGCTGCAGATGATTTTTAAAATCCTGGACAGACAAATGGACAGCCACGGTAGCGTATTATATAAGAAGATAAATTTAAATAACAGTGTCAATCAATACATACATTTACACTGGTTGGTTCATCAGCTTATATCAAAATGACATGTAAAATAAAAGTCAATTTTATTATTTTTCTGGTTCCTTTTGTACCTTTGTGTTGAGCTACTGCCCTTGAAACTTCTGTGCACATAACAACTGTCCATTCTGGTTCTTTACAGGACATCTGCTGACTTCTTAGTCATCTCTTAGTCATCCTTCAGTACATTCTGTATATCACATCAACCCTTCTTCTGGTACATTCTTGACCATCTCAGTATTTTTCCTAAACCAATTCCTATTTCAATGTACACACTGCAAACCAAAATACTTAGCTATTGTTACATTTAAATTATTCTCTCACATTGTTAACAAATCTGCCTAATGACACCAGTAGATGTGCAGATGAGGCTGCACAACATCCTCCTTCTAAATGCATGTCTAAATGAAGAACTAAAGAAATTGAACATTACTGTCTAATTAGAAATGCAAACATTCCATGACAAAATAGCTGCAGCGTTTTAAAAAGTCATATATCCATAGACCTGAATGCTTATTTACACTCTATTTGCTGTTGTTATGTCATGTAGTAATGCAATAGATGGCAGAAAGATATCATACCATACCACACCTGGGTAGTTCTCATGGTGCACTACTGTACCTCGGCACACTGGTTAAAAAACACTGTGTTAGAGTATGCCATATGATATACTAGCCATCCCCTGTGGCTTCACCCATGTTTTCGTGAAACAAGACAGTGAGGAGGGTCCTGCCCAGCTCTCTACTCTTGATGTCACTCTTCCCCCTCCCCTCGGGCCGCAGCCTCTGTCTCAGATTAGAATATACCACTCATGCAAGCAAACTATGATTCTTAGCGCAATGAGAGAAGTCGCAAAATCAACCGGAATGTTCAAGCAAATTATAGAAAAAAAAGATCTAAATGCGTTAAGTAGTTCTCTCGTTCGCTAACTAAGCGGAGTTAAGGTTACGCCCCGAGGCAGACGCGTGAGTGAAGAGGGCCCCGCCCCCGTCCCCGCAGCTCGATGAGTCGCTCTCAGATTTGCGCTAATAAATCGGTACCGCAAGCAAACTATGATACTTAGCATGATGAGAAAGTCGCAAAATCAACGGAATGTTCAAACAAATTATAGAAAAAAACCCGATCTAAATTCATTAAGTAGTTCTCTCGTGAAAAGCAGACAGATATACAAGCGGGTTAAAAAAGCTATAAGAAATTTTGCACTTGGACCACGAAATTTTTAGCACCATTTCTTATCGAGCACCAATGGGCCAAGGGTAACCTACATTCCAAATTTCAAGTCCCAAGTCCTCATGGTTCAGGAGATTTCATGATGAGTGAGTCAGTGGTATTTGACTTTTACATATATAGATTATTATTCTCATTTTACAGACATTTTTTATCCAGAATGAGCTGCAAAAATCAATAATTCTGTGGTACAGTTGAGAGATTTGAAAGTATGAAATTTCTAAAATTGGATGTTCATAAGAAAATAGTCAGAAGATTACTAGCATCAACTTCCATTGCTTGGTTCCAGCTACCTGGCCAGTGCAGGATTTACGTATAAGCTACACAAGCTATAGCTTAGGGCCCCCGCCTTCTTGGGGGCCCCCAAAACAAATTGTCCGAGTGAGCAATTGTCATATATACTTAAATATAATACAGCATTATTTGTCCCAATCAGGCCCGGCCTTAGGCATAGGCGAAGTAGGCGACCACCTAGGGCCCCAGCATCTGGGGGGCCCCGGATCGACTCCTTGGTCTAATTTTCACGCATTTCACAGAGCTTCCAGGGGGGCCCCTGGACCCCCCTTTCGCCTAGGGCCCCATAATACCTAAGACCGGGCCTGCCTGTGACACTGTAATGGGAGAAGCAGGTTCAGAAAATTAATAGAGGCATATCCTCAAAATGTCAGAAAGAATTTTGTGCAAGCGACATATTTCAGTAAATAATCTTGAGGGTTAGCATTCTAATTACAGCAGAAGCCAGGATTATCATTGTGAGTATTATAATTGACAATCTCTCGATAAATTAAAAAGCGATGATCAAAATTTAAACAGATCCTTATCCACATCCTAAATCAGGATTTGATTAATTATGACACGAAAATAAAAAATATTACGTAATTAACTGCAGCTCACCGGAGAGTTACTTAATCTATAAAGGGACGAGTGTACAGCAGAAAGCAAAGGTGTGTCCCTTTGGTATACTGGTCAAAAGGTTTTCCTGCATGATAGATTTTAATTGAATTATAATCCTAGCAGCTGCTGGAGGAGGTCTGCAATAAGAAATTTTAATTGACTCGGGTGTCTAAATATTAATTATTCATGCCTCATAACCTAACGCATATTCCACGGGAACTCCTACAACCTTTTATCTCACTTTGTGTACTGTATGCAGTTCCATTATTACTGTGCTTTTCCATCTTTAACTTCATGGCAAAACACAAGAATGATTATTATTATACATACAGTAAGTAACTGACTCTTAGAATGCATAGGCATAGCTTATATTGAAAAATTATTAAACCACACATTTTACTGTTATACAACATTGAATCACTGTGGATTTAACTGACGTGTTTCACACTGATCAACAGAAATAACATCTCTGTAAAGTGGCTGAAATTAATTATGAATATAATGTAAAAATATATTTATTTGAACACCCAGAAATCCCTAGATGATTGTCTCTCTGCAGTTCACGGGCAGACCGGACCTGGGTGCACTTACTGGGGCCCTGACCAGCAAGGAGCCCTGGCAATTTTGTGGCTCACTGGTACCTTGTGCTCCACCATGCAACACACATATGCAGTTACTCGTACAGTACATGGCTCCCCACCCCAATGAACTGTACTGTACAATTGATCTCTCACTCAAATGGGGGACCAGCCCAAGCTTGTTTTATATTTATATGTGATGATCATTAGTGTTAAAGCTATGCATGTGACACCCTGGGGTGTGTGGAGATTCTATTCTAGTCTTGCTGTGACTAATTTTCCAATTACATAGATAATACAGACAGGATGATACTTGTCATTTATTATGTTTTCTTAATAATTTATTGAATGTAGTGAGAAGTCAAGCAAAATGACCCCATTAATTGGCTAACTAAAAAGATTACAATATTGAAGCTTTCGAGGCAACTCAGGCCCTTTCTTCAGGCAGAAACTGGAGTTCCCTGTGTTTATATAGACACTAGGACACATACAGCATTGGACATCTTAAATGTAAAAAATTAATAGACCACTGCAGGTTTGGTGGTTGTCTGTATGCCAGGATGGGAGGTTCTGGAAATATAGATTACACAACTGCCAAACCTGCAGCAACTAATTGTCCGAAACTCCCTAAGTGAACCAACAGAAAATGGCACATTTCCCTGCCTGCAGAAAAGATGTAAAAGATGTCCTTACATTTATAATATAGACTAGACAAAGAGCCCGTTTCGACAACGTAAGATGAAATGGGCACGAGTGGAATAGTATAATATATAATAAGTATAAGCACCACAAACCTGATATAGGTGTATTGAATGAATGCGTAATTAGGCCTTGAGCTGTAGTCGAAATCGCCTTTCAGGCCTCTAGAACTTTAATTGTAGTCGCCTTTCTCTTTGAATTTTTGCGGCCGTAAATCCGCCGTCTCCCGCGATGTTGGGGTTGGATGTTGGTCGAAGTCGCCTTTCTCTTTGAATTTTCGCGGCCATAGTCGCCTTTCTCTTTGAAGGCGACTGCGCATTCGGCTTCGGACATGCGTAGAAGGCGACATGTGCAGAAGGCGACTGCGCATTCAGCTTCGGACAGACGTGAGTGAGTGAGTGGTTGGGGTTGGATGTCGGTCGAAGTCGCCTTTCTCTTTGAATTTTTGCGGCCGTAAATCCGCCGTCTCCCGCGATGTTGGGGTTGGATGTTGGTCGAAGTCGCCTTTCTCTTTGAATTTTCGCGGCCATAGTCGCCTTTCTCTTTGAAGGCGACTGCGCATTCGGCTTCGGACATGCGCAGAAGGAGATGTGCGCAGATCGCGACTGCGCATTCGGTTTCAGACTGACGTGAGTGAGTGAGTGAGGAGACTGGCGAATTATGTATTAAGATTGTGTAGTTATACCACACTGACGACTAGAACATCACATAAAGGGATCATTTTCCTACAGATCATCTAATGTGGTCTACCTAATTCTCTGTATGAAATGTCCTGACGCTGCACTCTATGTGGGATAAACTGGACAAACACTCCCTCAGAGAATGAATTTCCACAGGTTCCACATTAAGCATGAAAACACAGATGTTCTTGTAGCAGTCCACTTCAACAGCCATGGACAATCTGAGAAGGACTTTAAAGTCGCAGTGCTTATGGGCAACTTCAGAACACAGCAAGAGAGAAAAGAATGGGAAATTAAAACACATGCTAAAATTGAACATATTACAACATGGTTTGAACAGAGACAAGAGTTTTATGGCCAGATATGAGGATTGTTTGCATCTCTCAGACTGACACAAATAGTCTGACTACAGAGCCACATTGTATGGAAAAACACATCGGAAACTTCAAAAGACTTTGTTGGACAGTTATCTTATCCAAAGATCTTGACTAGACATTGTTCTCCTCTCTTGCTAAATGAATCTTAGCCTGAAGAGGTCTATTAATTTTTTACATTTCTCACTTAAAGGTTTTCCAATGCTGTATCTGTCCTAGTGTCTATATAAACACAGGGAACTCCAGTTTCTGCCTGAAGAAGGGGCCTGAGTTGCCTCGAAAGCTTGTATATTGTAATCTTTTTAGTTAGCCAATAAAAGGGGTCATTTTGCTTGACTTCTCACTTCTGACAGCATCCATCTTTCTTGGCCAAAACAATTCTTAATTAGCAATAGCAACCCTACAATTGTTTACTAAAAACAAATGGTTAAGTACATGTTAATTTGTACTTTTATATTACCTTTATTACTCAATATAAATATTTCCACACATTGCTTGTCTTTTTCTGAGGCACTGAGTTCAAAATATTTGATTCAATATCACACCATACTTCTTTCTAAATATAAAGTATGGTTTCCATATTTTGTAATGATATATATATGCATTCTCCTGTGGTGTAGTGATATGTTGCATAGAATTTGATAAATATTTTTTATTTATTTATGTACGTCTTTATTTGCTGAATTAGCATTTTACTTGTTATATCCTTAGAAGGCTGGTGTCCTTCAACATCTGCAATAAGATGCTGCAGATGTTCTATCAGACGGTTGTGGCAAGCGCCCTCTTCTACGCAGTGGTGTGCTGGGGAGGCAGTATAAAGAAGAGGGACGCCTCACACCTGGACAAACTGGTGAGGAAGGCAGGCTCTATTGTAGGCATGGAGCTGGACAGTCTGACACCGTGGCAGAGCGACGGGCACTGAGCAGGCTCCTGTCAATCATGGAGAATCCATTGCATCCACTGAACAGGATCATCTCCAGACAGAAGAGCAGCTTCAGCGACAGACTGCTGTCACCGTCCTGCTCCACTGACAGACTGAGGAGATCGTTCCTCCCCCACACTATGCAACTCTTCAATTCCACCAGGGGGGTAAACGTTAACATTATTCACAGTTATTGTCTGTCTGTATACCTGCATTGTTATCACTCTTTAATTTAATATTTTCTTTATCAGTATGCTGCTGCTGGAGTATGTGAATTTCCCCTTGAGGTTAATAAAGTATCTATCTATCTATCTATCTATCTATCTATCTATCTATCTATCTATCTATCTATCTATCTATCTATATTGTTTAAAGAGCAAGGAAAACACACAAACCATTTTTTCTTTACCCCCAAAGCTTTAAGAATGCTGTTTATTACGGCTCAATTGCTGGCTACTTCTGACAGAGAGGCCTAGTTTTATTGCTTAATGACTTGAGTTTGAGGGCTCTACCTGAGTTTTTCCATTGGTGAATGGCCCAAGAAGGCGTGTGTGTGTGTGTGTGTGTCAGGTGCTACACAAAGACAATAAAGAGGGAGTCTTGTGAAGGCCATGTTGCATTCTGGAAGTCGACCAGCAACAGCAACAAGATTTAAGTAGATAGCACATTTTCGTACAATGTAGCTCAAAGTGCTTTACAAGATGTCAAAAAGAAAGTTGCAAGAAAAGAAAAACAAGTCAGAATAAGAAGTAATATTAAAGAAAAAAAATGAATCTAAACAGTCTTTAAAACAGATAAATATCTAGTAGAAGAGTAGCATCCTTATATATTCATATATGATGATAATATCAGGTGGCTGGGAGGACAGAAAATAAAAAAAAAAAAAAAACCCTCCAGTTAGGCTGGAGAAAAAAAAACAAAATCTGTAGGGGTTCCAAGGCCAAAAGACCACCCGGCCATCACTGGCCATTCGATATAACATAAATGTTCTTAATTCATTCCTTTTTGTTTTCCGGGTTCCTGAGTTAGGATTTGATGACGTTGGTCTCATGGACAACCAGGGTATCGAACCAGATGATGACCTGAAGAAAGCAGGCTGCCTGGGCCTGTACAGATGATGAGCTGACCAGGAAGAATTCAAAGTAACTATAAGCTTATTGCACCACATGAAATTACACATCTAGTATTATCATGTTGTATGGTTTTGGTTTACAAAGCCACATTGTATTTGCTTGTATGGCCCTGGTCATAATAAAAATTATTACCTATAATACACAGTTAAAGGTTTAGCTCTTACTCCTGCATGTTTTTCACCCTGTCTAATTGCCTGAGGTTATAAGGAAGGGGGAAGGAAGTGAAGTACTGCATCCGGCCAGAGAGTGGAAAGTGCATGGAATTAAAAAACATTTTATTAAGGTCTACACGATAAATAATATAAAGGAGAAAACAGGGTCACCACAGGACCATAAATGACAAGTCTGTTTGATGCATGTGGAATTTATTTTGTTACATTAGATAGATAGATAGATCGATAGATAGATAGATATTACAACCTTACTGTCTGTTTTACCTGCTCACAAGGTGATCTAAGTTAGTATCCAACTTTGTTCCACTTAACCGACTCGCAAAAAGCACACTGCGACTTCATTTAGTCCTAGTCTTGGCTCTGAGGCAAAACTGCAATAGCACTAAACCTCAAAGTTAATCTGGTTACTGTAAGTATAGACTCCTGATAGCACACTGCAATTGACCCCACGGGTTTGCCCTTTCAATATTTGCAGCCCAGTTTCTCCACTTACCATTGACCTGTTTGATTAATATCAAAATGATCACAACAATCATCTGGAACAGTGTAAAATAAGGTGGAGAGAAAAACAAAATACCTTTAGAAAAAAAGTACCAATTTCATTCCTATTTTCTATGCACATAAATGCACCAATATCTGTATTATATTTGTCTCTTAAGCTTAATGAAAAGTCAAGCAAAATGACTACTAAGTAAATATAAGCAAGGCCTTGGTTGGTGCATTTGGTTGAGATGAAAATGTAAGGTCATCAATTGCATTCTCTTTCCTAGTAGTTTATTGTGTTAATGGAAATTGGTTCTAGTTATGGGAATACTAAGCTAAGGTCAAGGTCAACATTATTACAATTCAATTGGTGTTCCATGAAAATAGTGAAAATATTAGCGATTACAGATCTTTATAGTTAGATATACTGTGAGAGAATAATGAAAGTCTTGTGCCTCAGTTGCAGTAATGTATAAATACAGTAAATAAGTAGAAGTAACAGAAGAGAAAGAAAGAAAAAACATGAATAAATAAGTAGAATAATAAATAAGAGTGAAAAGAAAAAAATAGTAACATACTGTATATTACAATTTCATATAAAACATCAGGAGGGTACAACACACAGTGGAGGGCAGGTAGGATGGGGGATGAAGCGGACCCTGAAGTGGGTTGAGCGAGTGGTGAAACTCAGCAACAACAACATTTATTTCTATAGCACATTTTCATACAAATGATGTAGCTCAAAGTACTTTACAAGATGAAGAAAGAAAAATGAAAAATATAAAAATAAGATCAGGAAACACTAAGTCACAAAAAATAAAGTAAGGTCCAATGGCAAGGAGGACAAAAAAAAACCAAAAACTCCACAGAGCTGGAAAAAAAAAACAAAATCTGCAGGGGGGCTCCGAGGCCACGAGACCACCCAGCCCCAACTGGGCATTCTACCTAACATAAATGATCTCAATCAGCCCTCATGGTTTATATGCTTCACGTGGAAGAATTACATGATGATGGTCATGTGGACATCTGGCAAACAAGAAAGTTGAGTGGAAAACACTCCAGATTTTTACTATCAGAAGTAATGGCAATGGTCACCAGAATTTTACAGACAACATATTGTACATTGGCACTATACCCAGAAACAAACAGTGACCTAACATAAATATATACATTTCTAAGCCCACATATTCAGGACTGGGTGACAGGGAAGCTGGAACCTATCCCAGCAAGCATCAGACACAAGGCTGGAGTAATCCCTGAAGACAACAACATTTATTTCTATAGCACGTCTTCATACAAATGATTAGCTCAAAGTGCTTTACAAGATGAAGAAAGAAAAAAGAAAAATCTAAAAATAAGATTAGGCAATACTAATTGACAAAGAATAAAGTAAGGTCCAATGGCCAGGGAGGACAAAAAAACGGAAAAAAACAAAATCTGCAGGGGTTCCGAGGCCATGAGACCACCCAGCCCCCACTGAGCATTCTACCTAAAATTAATGACCTCAATCAGTCCTCATGGTTTACAGGCTTCACATGGAAGAATTAGATGTTGGTCATGTAGACCTGCCTTCAGTCCATCAATGTAGGCACTGCCTGGTGCCCTGATCAAGTGGTGATGGTGCAGATCGCCACCATAGAAAACCTGAAACAGAATAGCAGAGAAAGTAGGGGTTAGTATGGATTGCAGAGCCATGATAAAAACGATAATTTAATGCATATACAGAATATCAGGGTTACATTAAAACGTAGCTATGAGAAACCCATGTTAAAATAATGGTTTTTTAGCAGTTTAGTGCTCCACCATATTAACCTGCCGAATTTCTATCAGTCAGCTATTCCAGATTTTAGGTATATAACAGAAGAAGGCCGTCTCATCACTTCTTTCAAGTTTAGCTCTTGGAATTATAAGCAGACCCTCATTTGAAGATCTAATAGCAGTAGCACTTTTTAGAAGGCAGAAGTGAAAACATGGGATGAGCTGGGTGGCTGATATTAGAGATGATGGATTCAGCTCTCCTCAGACATCTGGTTAAGTCAATGATATGAAGCTGTAGAAAGTCAATCATTATGGAAACTGTACGAACAGTCCTTTGAAGGAGTTTGCGATTCTGAAAAGTGAGGTTACTAAACCACACTGTGATACATTAGGTCAGGATACTTTCAATAGAGTAGCTGTAAATGTTCATTAGTGTTTTGCTTCCCAACCCCAAGCTCTTGAGCCTTCTCATGAACATCAGCCTATACTGAGTCTTTTTCAGTGTTGAGTGACCCTGAAAGGCAGTGGGGGATGTGAACACCCAGGAACCTGAAGCTGCTAACTGTCTAGATAAGGGGAGCCGTTGATGTGGAGGGTACTGTAACTGCCTTTGTTCTTTCTGAAGTCAACAATGATCTCCTTTTTTTGTCGACATTCAGGGAGAGGTTGTTGTTATGGCACCATACAGTCAGGTCTGTAGAGAATATTATATTCAATTCAATTAAGTTTATTTTTGTATCATACTCTTCACTAAGTACAGCTTCAGAGTGCTGTAACAATTCCACAGTTCAAATACAAACTTTAAAAATCTCTAATTTCATAATGTATACACATAAGGATGTAGATTGTATTTAACAGCAAGCCAAAGCAGTTCCAAACTATTTACAAGAATGGAACCTAACTATATATTGTATGTCTATCAACAACAGCAATAATAACATTTATTTCTGTAGCACATTCTTATAAAAAGAAAGTGCTTTACAAGATGTCAGAGAGAAAGCTTCAAGACAAAAACAAGATTAGATCAGAATAATAATGAATAAGTAACAAAGAGAATTTAACAAATAAATAAATAAATAAATACATATTAATTCATCTTATAAGACATCTTATATATAAATGTCTACGCGTGGAAGTGTGCATGTCTGTCCAGCCCAGAAGTGAGAGGTGGAGTCGAGCTAAGGGCTCCACCTCTGAGGATACACAAACGAGGTGAGCACGTCGGCAAAGCGAAACCTCAGAAAAAAGAGTCCCTCATGTAGCCGCTAATACAGAAGCGAGGCAAGCGCATCGGCAAAACGGCATCCCTTTTACTTTTCCTCCCACCGCTAATACACAAGTGAAGGAAGCACATCGGTAAAACGATACCTCCGAAGAAATACAGTCGCTTAGCCGCTAATGCACAAATGATGCAAGCACATCGGCAAAACGAAACCTCCTAGGAGAGAGATGCCCAGAGTAGCTCCTTTCAATTACTTGACATCTCTACATTTCAATTTTTTTTCTGACAATTTCAATAGTTTCTCAGACCCAGTGCTTTTTACAGCACAGACTTACACAGCTAGTAAATATACAATTAGAATAATTTGGGAGATATTTTCTGCAAGAAAGGAAATGAAAATGAAAATGATAAAGTGAAAATGCAGTCTCTTTTTTGACATGCAAGGATGCTGCAAAAATTAAAAATAAAATAAAAAAACACCATTTGCAATTTCATTTTACACACACATAAGAATCATTTGTGAAAATTTTAAAAATAAAATTAAATAGCCCTTTTGTCTTTTCATTATTCATGCCTGTCTTGTCTTGGCGTGTCAGTGTCATAATTAAAATGAAAATGCAATCCCTACTCTAGACTTGCTTCTTCTTCATGACATGCAAAGTAACTGCTAAAATGAACATGAAAATTAAAAATTCCCTTCATATTTCTTTTTCCATTAGGTTTGCAGTACATATGTGTCAAAATTTAAATGAAAAATTCAAAATGGACACATCAATCGCAAAGTTCCTGTTTGGATATTCATTTTCAGCCTGAATAGCAATGAAGCTACAAAAATGAAAAGCTAAACACAAATGAGCACTGGCGCCACCTGCTGTTCATTGCATTTTCATTTTTCACTTTTCATTTTCAAGTTTTCAACATGCAAATATATTTTGATTAGTGTGGGTCAATGGGAGTGGCTAAGACTTCAATATATGACTGATATGTTTTTTCGAAGGTACAGGCATCTTCTAATAAGACAGAAAGTGGTGTTCAAGAAAAGGCAAGAGAGTTAATGGAGTTTGGCAGAATGTATAACATGAAAACTGAATTTTCCTTAGATGCAGAGGCATGACATGGCGATGTCAAGGCTTTCACCAACAATTATGTTGTATGGCAGAATTTATGTGAGGTTATGTATCTCCTAAGTTCAGCATAACTGGACAGTAACAAAGTAACCTACACAGCACCAGTTCGGCCTTGGCTGAACATTACCGTAGAAGTGATAAAGACGTATCCGCTCCATGCAGTAAAAACCAAAAAAACAGCGCGTCTCATCAGAGTTTCTAAAAGGATGATCAGATAAAGAATGTGAGGATTTGGTCTCAGGTACTGAAGTGCATTATTTCTTTTTATTACACGTGACATATTAATAATAAATAATAATTCATTAATAATAATAATAATTCATTACATTTATATAGCGCTTTTCTCAGTACTCAAAGTGCTATCCACACAGGGAGGAACCGGGAAGCGAACCCACAATCTTCCACAGTCTCCTTACTGCAAAGCAGCAGCACTACCACTGCGCCGATAAAATATTATTATTATTATTATTATTAAATATTATATTATTAAATATATTGAAATCTTAGCTATGCTGATTGAACTGCACCAATTAAAATATATTTGCGTGTTGAGAAGTTGAAATTGAAAATGCAAAGTGAAAAATCTGCGGTGGGTTGGCGCCCTCCCCGGGATTGGTTCCCTGCCTTGCGCCCTGTGTTGGCTGGGATTGGCTCCAGCAGACCGCCGTGACCTTGTGTTCGGATTCAGCGGGTTGGAAAATGGATGGATGGAAGTGAAAAATAAAAATTCAAAGGGCAGCAGGTGGCGCCACTGCTCATTTGCATTTGGCTATTCATTTTTGAAGCTTCATTGCTGTTAGGCTGAAAATGAATATCCAAACAGGAATTTTGCAATTGATTTATCCATTTTTACTTTTTGTGTAAATTTTATCACGTATGTACTGCACACCTAAATGGAAAAAAATATGAAGATAATATTAAATTTCCATTTTAAATTTGTATTATGGATGTCATGAAGAAAAAGCAAATTTAGAATGAGGATTACGACATTAACACATCAAGACAGCTATGGAAAATGATATGACATAGGGTGATTTCATTTTATTTTAAAAATTTTCACAAATGACTTGTATGTGTGTGGAAAATGAAACTGTAAATGGTGTTATCTCATTTTATTTTGGCTTTGTCCCCTCCCCCATAGACCTAGCGTTTATGGGGGAGGAGTGAAAGCTTTAGTTTCGTCAAAAATTTAAATCTCCAGTTTTTGACGGATCTCAACGTTTTAGGGTGTCCTGATACCGAACGCATTGAATTCTCGATGATGGTTGTGTGTCTGTCTTGGAGTCACAGTTTCTTGAGGACGGTCTACAGCTAAAACGGCTGAAAGGAAAAATACCAAACTTGAAACTTAAGCCTGTTATGAGATGACGATGTGCTGATTAGTTTGTGAGCTAAATCGTGCAAGAGAAAGAGATGCTGTAGAGGAACCCTCAAATACTGTAATTCTGTGATTAATTATGAATTCTTCTCGTCAACTGCTATCGTAATGACTTATTTCATGATCAGAAAGATCTGCATCAGAGTGGTAAATAATTACTGAAATGTTATAGAATACTTCGGGTAACCTGGTTCCTAGGGCACAAAGCCTACTGGCACTCACGTCTGAATTTTTCAATTTTGCATCATCCTTACATGTGGAATTGAAAAATAAATGGCAAAAAAAGAAATTGCATTTTCATTTTAAAATTTTTGTTTTCATTTCCTTGTTTGCCAAATATAACTCCCACAGTAGAAGAGTAGCAGCCTTATATTCAATTTCACAGTGCAATTCTCTAAAGATGAGTCTGATGAGAAGGTCAGATGGCTGAGAGGATAGCAAAAACAAAAAACAACTCCAGCAAGCTGCAGAAAAAAACTAAATCTGGCGGGGTTCCAATGCCATAAGACCACCCAGTCCCCATTGGCCATTCTACCTAACATAAATCTACATTATCATTGAGCCATGGCCAGTTGGCAACTCAGGAAAGGAAAACAAAAGCTCAGTCAGTAGTGTCCCTGGAGCAAAGAAACCTCAAGGGGTCCGCGTTCATTTATGGTAAACAAAGTCAAAAGAGAAATTACATACAATCACTGGCTAGCCACTCATCCCCTCCTGGGCATTCTATAGTTTGGATTTGTGCTGACCAATCCAATCTGATGACAGATTTTTTTCCAAGGCACTTTGTTTCTCTGGGGTCATGACCATGGACTGGTCAACAAGTCAAGTGGCTTTATTGTCACACCATCCATACACATAGAGGTTCTAGCGGCAGAACCTCTGTGTTTTTCCCAGTTTATTTTGGGGTTCATCAGGGGTGTGTTCTTGCTCCTACTCTGTTCAATGCCTGCATGGACTGGGTGTTGGGCAGGGACATGGGGTCCAGCAGATGTGGGGCATCTATCGGTGAAGAAATATTCACTGATCTTGACTTTGCTGATGATGCTATGATCTTTGCAGAGTCAATGGATGTTCTGATCGAGGTGCTCAAGAGACTGAATGAGGAGTCTGAGTGTCTGGGATTGCAAGTGTCCTGATAAAAACCAACATCCAGGCCTTTAATGACCTCTTGGGCACGGCCATCAGCAGTGTGTCTGTCTGCGGAGAGAGTTTCGACCTCATTGAGAGGTTTACTTACCTCAGCAGTGACATTCATGTCTCTAGTGACTCTTCCTATGAAGTCAGTAGATGGATTGGGACAGCATGGAGGGTTCATGAGGTCGCTGGAAAGGGGTGTGTGGTGCTCTCGATATCTATGCAAAAGGACGAAGCTCCAAGTCTTTAGAGTCCTGGTGCTTCCTGTTTTGCTATATGGTTGTAAGACATGGACGCTATCCAGCGACCTAAGGTGAAGACTGGACTCCTTCAGTACTGTGTCTCTTTGGAGAATCCTTGGGTACCGCTGGTTTGACTTTGTGTCGAATGAGCGATTGCTCATGGAGTCCCGAATGAGGCACATTACCTGCATTGTGAGGGAGTATCAGTTAAGGCACTACAGCCATGTGGCGCGATTCCCCGAGGGTGACCGACTCACAGGATCCTCATTATTGAGGACCCGAGTGGCAGGACCAGGCCAAGGTAATGCCCACGTAACACCTGGCTGTGGGAGATAGAGGGTAATTTCTAGAGGGTGGGACTGGACAGTGTGTCTGCCTAGGGGTTGCCAACCAGGATTCTGAGCTGTGCAGTCGTGTGGTGGGTCCAGCAATACGCTGTACCAGTGCATGCTCCCCAACCTGAACCAACCTGACCTGACATCCGTACACCATATTGCAGCATACACTGCAAGGAAATTAATTATTCTGTTTTCACTTTGTTTTGAATTTTGAGTATGTATATTGTTTTTAATGTTATTATTTGCTGTCTCTGACACTTATTTAAAGAGCTGTCTGTTACCAGAGATATTATTCGAGGGTTTGGCATGAGCCAATTGTGAAACATTCTGTATGTTCTTTAGGTAGAATTTACATGGGCTCCGCTCATAATTCTTTTGCTTGGCATGTTACACCATTAAAGTCAGAGGCTAACTGGTGCTTTGATCTGGAGTAGTCTGTGTCCCACCTTACCCACTTGCAAGTGGATTTATTTAGTAATATTTTGTGTAATTAAGTAGTGGCTGGAGCTTATGGAACAAAAAGGAAGCTCTGTGGCATAGGGCAATGCTGAATCCTTGTCAAGGCCTTTGGCTGAGCTTTACTTGGATTTCATTTTTTCTTTATACTTTTATGGTTTGAGATGTTCCTTTTTTAACTTGTTTTGGGTGAAATGACAATAGGACTATCTGGTATTGGCTACCAAATTATTGGAGCTATGTGGGCTTATGTTTGATTTAGCTTATGTTATATTTTAATTTTAGTTAAATCTTTGTTTCTTTTGTATTTTTGGTGCTTGGAATTACAAGTAAGAACCCAAGGCCTCCTCTAACTTAATTCATTATTGTGGAAATGTAAATGTTCATTTGGTACAATTATAGAATAAGAGTTAACATTGTTAGCATTTGTCTTAAACTGCTGTCACATTACACAGCTTCTAGTTGGAGAGAATGTCAAACTTGACAACTGCAGTTGCAGATCTCATCGTCCTGAGTGTGTCATTTTACAGGACTAGAAATCGCATGGTATGTCAGATTAGAAAACTGTGTGACAAACTTTCCAGCACAGTTTCACATTTCCAAAGTGTGGTGAGCTCACACCTTTTTCTGACAGCCAATAAGGTGCTGCCGAACAGAGCCGGTGCCCATGCAAAGAGTGTACAGGTTCGGCGAGTACAGCTGCAATCTCAACCTCTCATTTTTTTTTCTTTTTTCCATCCCATTCAACACGTGACAGCAGATGGACGAGCCTTTCTTCTGTTTGTGAGGTCCAACAACACCAACCTTCTGTATTCCTCGCTGCTGCATTCCATGCACTGTTCTTCCAGATCAGTGATGATTGGTGGTTAGCTCTCATACGCATACACACCCTCCCCTGGGATGAACACTCCACCCAAAAATGATATTTTTTTTATGTTACTTACCCCTTGTAGTTTGTAGTGATGGCTGAGAAAAATATTTAATCTCATGTTTTCTTGTAGAATGGACATAACAATGTTTCTGATAAAACTGAAGTCTGTGGGCCAACACCAGACAAACAGCAAATAATATTAAAAACATCCATGAAAAAATCTCACATAATTCACATGTCAAGCTCACAATGTACGAAAAACATGTAATTTTTGTTTAAATATTGTTAGATAAATAACCCCGGAAAATTAAAGTAGACCACAAACAAGAAGCCTCTTTACATGAAATCGAACTAAGGAGGCAGCAAAACAACAATACAAGAAGACCCAAACAAGCCTCGGAAGTGTGCAAATACTTGGAAAATGCAGATTAATGTAGAAAAGTGCAAAGTGCTACATGTGGGCAAAAGGAATGTCAGTTATAAATACAAGATAGGAGACACTGTCATACACTAAGCAACCTCTGAAAAGAAATTAGGGGTTTATGTGAGACGTCGTCATCATCTAAGCAATATGCAAATGCTAATAAAAAGGCAAATGAAATGTTAGGTTATATCATATCAAGAGATGTTATCCTTAGACTGAGTAATGCACTATTGAGACCACATCTGGAGTGTTATGTGCAGTTCTGGTCACCATGATACAAGAAAGACATAGCAGCACTTGAAGTTGTCCGGTGAAGAGCAACAAAGTGCAGCCCATGATTTAAGAGCATGTCCTAAGCTGACAGACTCAGAGAATTAAACTTTTTTAGTCTCAAGTAAAGGTGACTGTATGGAGACCTAATCCAGGTCTTCAAAATCCAACTCAAAAGGTGGATTCATCAGAAATCTTTCATGTTGATAATATACTCGAGGACATCAGTGGAAATTAAGGGAAAGTGCATTTAAGACTGAAGCCAGTGAGCCCTTCTTTATGCAAAGAGTTGTGGGACTCTGGAACAAACTACTGAGACATGGAGTTGAAGCAGAAACCTTCACAACCTTTAAGAAGAATCTGGATGAGATATTGGGACTGCTTAGCTATATAAACAAGCTCAATGGATTCAATGGTCTCCTCTCAGTTGTTAATTTTTTATGTAGTCATGTGTTCTCTGCAGATACCTTGGAGATACAATCTAATGTTCCTGCCTCTATTTGACAACAAAGTACATACCGTATATGCTTGTGGTTGGTTAAATTAGAAAAATATTGTGAAGAAATACAATCAGACTTTTAATGACCAAATCAAGCTCCATACTGCCTAAGGCTTTCCTTGCAAAATAGATGTTAGCGTGTATAGTTTAAAAATCTCTATTAACAATAATAAATTAATTTTGCTGTGCTAACTTAATGATTAAAGATATAAAATATCTAATTCCATGTGTCAGGCAACATTTGTCATGGTTCATTTAAAAAGGTAAAGCATCTCTAAATTTAGAGTCTTTTTTAAAGCTTGACAAATTTAGACTGACACAGTCTAAACATTAAAAATAATTTTATTTCTTTTTCATGACTAAATCGTTAAAAAACATGGAGTTCTTTTAAGGTTTTTCATGGTTATGGTTTTTATTATAGGCAGTAAAATTAACTGAAATGAAAAGATGATTTATATTAACGTTTAACATGTCTTTCGGAACACTAAGTAGGACCACATATTTAAAATTGTAAAATCACCAATAAGTACAAAGTAAGATTATTGCAAATTTTTGAACTAGAAAAATTAAATTGTTGAAGCTTTACCCAGGGTAAAAGTACAGAATTGTTACATAGATAGATAGATAGATAGATAGATAGATAGATAGATAGATAGATAGATAGATAGATAGATAGATAGATAGATAGATATGAAAGGCACTATACAGTAGATCGGTAGTGTGGTTGTCCGAGGTACAGAGGGGTCAAACAAAGATAGAATTATTCTTCTTTTAAACAAAAACAGATGCACAATGGCAAAAAAATTTAAACAAAATAGTTGCCACATAAGCTGAGTGGCTGACGTCAATTTGGCCCAATTGTTGTTTTTTGATCAATATGGATCTCCTTCGCTTGGGTTGTCAGTGACACCTCCTTCTGGGTGGTCACCCTTATAAACCCCAGGGAATGGACAGGGTGGAGACAGTTTCCGTCAACTGGGCAGTTCCTTGGCACTGCAGAGGAAGAAAATGACAAGACAGTTAGAAGCAGAGACCCCTCTTGGCCCACAGTGGTATCACATTCCTTGGGAGAACTTAGGTGATGATCTTTTTTGTTAAATATGGAATAAACAATGATGGGTGTCAATTACTTTTGTCAGTGTCAAGTTATTTCAGAGACAATTTGTGGATTCTTCTTTTTTTGTTGAGGGGTACCAACAAATTGGTCCACATCCGCAGGACTTGTAATAACAAGTCTATAGGACTTGTAATACGAGTATTTAACTAAATGAATAAACTGGGAAAAGCAACATTATTTTAAATAGTGTATATTTAAACAGGAGTTTAGCTGGTTGGTGTCCTTTTGGACAGAAAGAAGGAAAGGATAATGACTCACAGAATGTTTTTCAAAAAAAGAAGAATACTGGGACATATGCAAATGTAAAAGCAAATACTAAAATTTTTTCTTACCACTAGATTGCGTACATTTAAGCTCAGATAAACCGAACACTGTGTATGCTTATAAGAGGATATCAAATAGGTGATTGGGACCTTGAAGGCACAGTACTATTGTATTCAGCTAAAAGTAGCTTCGGTGACAAGACCAAAGACCACAGGAAATTATCCATTGTCTGTTTTTAAGCTGATGTAATTCTTGCATGATCAACCACCAAGGCTCTCTATAAAGGAAAAAGGATTTGAAAAGCATTGTCGGAGGCATCACAGCTTGCATAGAGAGAGAAAGAGACATCACAAAAGAAGAACAGAGAACAAGAATCTCGTCTGGCCTAAGAAGACAAAGACTTTAACAACCAAATGCCAATTAGCTGCCTGAAACAAAGCTTGCTGTGCGACTCTAATTTGAATCCTTCTTGTTGGATGCTTTAATCCATTATTTTATCTTGATAAAATATGCCTGGATTCACTGCAAATAAACATAAGTTTAGATTGATAAAAGTTTGTGTATTATCTCACAGATATTGTCTTGTTGTTTAATGATGCTGGCAGTTTAACCCAGGTCATACGTGTTAAGATGTTCAGCAATATAACTAGTTTGTGCTTATTCAGGTTAAATCCTTTCAGAAGTAGCCAACTGGGAGCAGACTGTGTTCTGAGATCCAGACAAGATCAGGCTGCAGGCCTAGAGTATTTAGTATTTAGTACAAGCCTTTCAAAGGTAGTCAGTCCCTGGTAGACATATTTGTTCAAAATCCTTTCGAAGGTTATGAAAGCAGAAGGATATTTGTGATCCCAGCAGGATCAGACTTCTGGCCTTTGTTAGAGAATTTACTGCAAGCCTGTAAAATTGCCTACATTTCCCAGAAGTATTACACTATTGGGCCGATGCAAAGGGTACAGGTTGTGCTGGGAAGAAGGTTAATCACGTGGGCTCTTTGAAAGGGAGACAAAAAGATGGCTGAGGGGATCGCGATCATCTGTTAGTTTTTGTTTCTAATCGTCACACACCACGTTCGATTACAACCACAAACTATGAGTTTCTTCTGGATGTATGTGCTGTCACGTGCCTGCAAGCCCATGCGATTTCGTCTTGGTTGGATACGTTTTTATCTGGGGAGTGCTCCCAATTACATTAAATCCTCACGCTACAATGGGAACCTGGTAGGACAAAACTTCACATTTCCTTCAGAAGGCTGTTCACAAGGGAGTTAATTGTTTGCTGTGTATTGTATGTAAATAATTATTACCATCAGGGAACTGGGAAGGGCTATTGTTTACACGGTTTTGGGTAATTTTTTTTTTCATTATTTGTTGAATAAATACTTTATCGTTTTATTGAGCTGCTTATCAGTGTCTCTGTGTATGAGTGAGTCTGTGCTGGATTAAGGTTGGGTGTGTTCCTAGGGCCGTACAGTAAAGTAAACAAATCACCATCTTTGAACGGTGTGAATCTTAGCATCCTTAAAACCACTATAAGCCCTTCAAGGGGTACCAGTTTTGGCTAGGTATATATCAAAATCCTTTCAGTGAACTGGGAACAGGTTGTGATCCTGGCATTAGAAGGCTCCTGGCCATTGCTGAGGCACACAGAGGCCTTGCAGTGGTGGAAACTGAGAGAACGTTTGGTCTCAGTCGTTGTTAAGGTATTTCAGAAGTTTAGCAAAGAATTGTCTACAACGGTAGCCAGCACTTATTAATGGTTCCAGGGGTAAGTAATGTGGGGTAACATATAAAACAAGTTTAATAATTTAGGCATTTCCAGGATTTAACTTTTCCAGCAAAAAAGAAAGGAACATTTGGAGGCTAAAGTGGACATCTTCATAGTAAAACTATTCTAATACTGGACATCCTATGGAAATAATGAGTTTAAAATAATCAGGTGTGTGGAACCTTTTCATGTGCCCATTCCCTTGACCGTCTGGGTCTTAGTATATTGACTTAACTTGGCCACAGCAATATTTAAATAAAAAATGGAATCGGGGGCAAAGGTCAATACTGCAAAGACATTACCCTAGTAATTAGAGACAAGAGCATGAAACAAAAACATAAATTTAGAATCTAGCAAAGGTGTCGAAAATCACAGTATCAAGTAACAAGAGCCAAGATATAAGATAAAAGTCTTCCTCAATTAACAAAAGAATTTGTTGTGAAAATGAAGACTAAAACACGAATACGATTCGATTGCTAGCCTTTTCTTTATTGTATCCACACATTTGGACAAACTGAGAAGAGTATGACGTTGCGCTTTATACCATTGACCTGGAGATATAATGTGCCACACACTTCTGGTTTACCTTGCCTTGCAACTACTTGCAAACCAAACAGAATGCACAAAATGGTGATGCCCATATCACAAATGTTTACATTTACTTATTTGGCTAATGCCTTTATCCAAGGTAACTTTCATCATTTAAGATGCAATTGGCTGCATTTCTTTTGTTTTTCTTACTGCAGCACAGACAGGTGAAGTGACTTGTGACTTGCTCATGGTCAGACAGTGTCAGTAGCAGGATTTGAACGCACGGCCTGTAGATTTGTGTCATGATTTAGGAGAACCAAAGCATGTAAATCCCAATAAGTTCCAAAAGCCTTTCCAATAATTGGTAATACCGCCAAACCCCGTCTAGATATAAAAAAGAGGTTTGTAGAATCTTTATAAAATAAAAAGGTTTATTCTTAATGATGATACTCAGACATAAAATGAAGTGCCATTGAGCATACAGACATAAAGGAATGACCTAAAGCAATAAGGCAATCCCAAGAAAACAAAGTTCCATAACAGAATCCAAGCTGTAGTCAAAAACAGACCATGGATTCAAAAATCCAGAAAATCACAATAGCACAAGGAAAGACACAAGTAAACTCATCACTCCAGGGTACATTCTAAATGAACCATCAGGAGCTGTGGGAGACCCTCTGGATTTATAAGGCAACTGATGGTGGTGATTGGCTGGAAATCAACCCCAAAACACATGGAAGATAACACTGGCACACATATACATAGATAAAACCAAAAATAAAGAAAGATACACAAAAGCAATGCAAAAAGAATCAAAACTGAACAAAACACCAACCAGAGGGGGAACCCTGGAGCAGTTCACAGCCTTAACTGCTATGCCACACTGCCACTGCCTGCCTAACAAAACATATTTATTTTTAAAAGTTATTAAGAATATGTCGAAACAATAGCATAAATGATGTCTTTATATTTGTATCTATAAACCTCATATGTTATGTTCTTAATTATGTACTGTTACTTTAAATGTAGTTACATTACTTGTTCTACATGGGTGAAGCCCCGGGAGACGGGGCCACCCTGATGTCACCACTCCTGAACCCCCAGAAGCTATTGAAATTGTCTGAGAAGGCTTAGGAGTTGGAAATCATTTGTTTGTTGCAGTTTCTGTGAGTATTATGTTTTCTGTTGTTCAATGTCTGGAGGTTTGATCATATCTTGTGTTGTTTTTAGTGTTGTGATTTTTGGATATCATTTTAAGACTTGTTTTCTGGGGATTCCCATTTATGTAACTCCTTTGTGTCTCTTTTTGCTCTTTTGATAATTTCTTTGAATTTCTGCTATTTTGGTTTATAAATATTTCAAAAATTAACCCTGTACTTCCATTTATCACTCTTATGCCCACATCTTCATTGTCTTTTCTCATCACCTGTCCATACTACTTCAACCTACTTGCCCGTCCTTTCTTAGATCTCTCGTCCACTTTTATTGTACTTCTGATTGTCTCATTCCTCATTCCATCCATTTTTGTAACTACACACATCCATCTCAACATTCTCATTTCCACAACATCTAACTTTGGGTGAATTGCTCCCATTACTGTCCATGTCTCAGCTTCATACATCATTGCTGGCCTTACCACTGTCTTATAAACCTGACCTTTAACCTTCACATTAATTCTGCAATCACACATTACTTCTGATACCATCTTCTAATTGTTCCATCCACACTGCTCTGTGTGGGTTATCTCTGTGTCTAATTTTCCATGTAGGTCCACCATTGATCCTGGATGCTGTATATATTTATGTATAAGTCGGGTTTTGAAACCCGAAAAATTGATCACAAAATCAGACCCCGACTTATACACCGTACAAAAATACGACACTTAATTTTTTTTTCATCGTCCTGCTTCCTCCAATCTCACATCAGTTTCTCAGACACATCAAATTTTGTTGCAGCAGCGCAGTTATCAATTTCTTTCGCCACTTCAACAGCTTTTAATTTAAAACCAGCTTCATATTTTCTTCTGATTGAATGCACCATCGTAGATAAGGGATGCTCTTACGATAAAGGTGTATGAGGGTGTGAGATACAAAAAACAGAAAACAATGCAAACGTCGCTTCGGAATAGTTTTGGTATTACCGTATTGTCACATAGGCAATACAATACTCTCTCAGGTGGGCGTTAGCCTATCATAATCTCTTGGAACAATAGCGGGAGTTTTCCGCATTCGACTTATATGACCAACATTATAAAATACTGTAAATTATACGGAAAAATCAAGTCACAACTTATCCGCGGAAGAACTTAAAAGCGAGTATATACAGTATTTTAAATGTATTCACTTATTTTATAGCTCTCTTTTATAGTGTTTGCAGATGCTCAAGAAAAATACAAATATTATAACACCTCCCTCTCCCAAAAAAATCACATACAAACTACTGGCATGGATACTAAGAGAGCTGCTGCTGTCCTTAACAGGCTTGTGGGTGCCCAGTTGTAACACAGGTTTACATTTAAAGGCATTAACATTTGGATTTGCAATGTCCACAAACGAAAAATGCTGATAGGAGTTTGGTCCCCCATTTATAGCCACCAGCATTCAGAATGTTTTATCACTAGAATATTAGTAAATGAGTGAATTGTTTCTGTTGCTGAGTTAATAAACATTAATCACGGTGATGTAACTTATCTCACTAGACAGTAAAATGGATGCATTTTTTTCAGCATTTCAGTATCTGGATAGCAAAGTGTAGTTTAATAATGTGCTCACAATTTAAATGTTGCGTAGCCATATAGATAGATGTCCAGTCCCCTTCCTGCCTTTTCCATTTCACCAGATATCAGATTAGATGAAACTCGTCCAGCATTAACCTGGAATAAGAAGTTTAAGCTGGTTCTCCACAGCACTAAAAATGTCACAGTACTAGAACTTGCAATGACTCAACATGAGATGTAACAGTTTATCCAAACTTATTTAAAAGCATTTGAACATTCTTTATTATAAAGAGTCAGGCCTTTCCACCAGACTTCTATCTTCACTCCAGATCTTCACACTTTCCATCTTCGAACAAGTTGCTCCATCCATAAGGTGTAACAGAGCTCCTTAGGCAGCAGTGATCGCAGTGCTACCAGCTGAGCGCAGGAATATTTAATATTTTAATATTTAATATATACAGTTGTACATTACATTCTGTGATATACATGTAAGGTAGCCTTTCAATCCCTTATCTCACCCTGTCACATCTCTCAAGTTTTCAGCTTGTCCAAAAGGCAGTTGAATGTGCTGTCACTCAGGTCTGCAGTGACAGCAGTATCTTCAATTTAAAAAGCCCATTTTAAAAATTTATAGTAACAAGCCAGAGGATAAATCTTAGCATTATTATTTAATAATTAATCCTAAACATTAGGGGCCCTAAGGTCACCATTGTCTCCAGAACCTGCTAAATAATCTGGGCGTTCCTCCATGCCTGGCTCTGCACAAAAGATAACTTGCATCACCTTTTGTCACTTGCATTTATACTCAGGTTCCAACACAGTATCTTGACTGCAGTTCAAGGTTTAAACTATAAAGTAGGATGAAAAAAATAACTTCTTTGGAAACAGCTGGATCATTTCCAGATTATCTTTCTGATGGGTAGCCAGCAAAAAAAAAAAAAAAAAGGTGAGTTACTCTTTTGCTTGGCTAACTTAATTGCTGTTCAAGTCGCAGTCTCTCTATTTATCCCTTGAAAAATGGATTTCCCTTATCCAGCCATCAGTCACTCACTAATATAGCACATTTTTAAAAGAGTGAAATGTACTGATCTTTTATGGTAGAGGTATAAATATGTCATTTCAGCTGAGTTGTGCACTTTCTGATGTAATCCTATCTAAAACTTTTAACAGAATGGTGATATTACTGCCTTTTATTTTGTTAGCATGCCTGGCCTAAATCTTCCAAAAAGAGCTCAGCTCTTATTAGATACATTTAAGTTCATATATTAATCGCAAATCCACTTTTATTCCTGGAATAAATCCATGTATAATTGATAGATATGGTGAATGTATGTGTGTCTGCATATACTGTATATATATATATATATATATATATATATATATATATATATATATACTAATAAAAGGCAAAGCCCTCACTGACTGACTCACTGACTGACTGACTGGCTGACTCACTCATCACTAATTCTCCAACTTCCCGTGTAGGTAGACGGCTGAAATTTGGCAGGCTCATTCCTTACAGCTTACTTACAAAAATTAGGCAGGTTTCATTTCGAAATTCTACGCGTAATGGTCATAACTGGAACCTGTTTTTTGTCCATATACTCTAATGGAGGAGGTGGAGTCACGTATCGCGTCATCACGCCTACTACGTAATCACGTGAACTAAAAACAAGGAAGAGATTTACAGCACGAGTCAAACGCGGGAACGAAGGTAAATGACGTTAATTTTTGAGTGTCTTTTAATACTGTGTAAGCATACATATTAACACATGTGCAATTAAACGTGTGCATTTACGGGGTGATTTCTCAGGCTTAAAAGCTCGCCTTTTATCAAACGCGGGAACAAAGGTAAAAAACGTTAATTGTTGAGTGTCTTTTAATACTGTGTAAGTATACATATTAACACATGTGCAATTAAACGTGTGCATTTACGGGTTGATTTCTCAGGCTTAAAAGCTCGCCTTTTATTAAAGAGGTAAATGCAAACTGTTTTCATTCTGAAGGGCACAAACCACGTTAGATTTCATGCTCAAGAGTAAACTCAGCACACAGCTTGGTCATATTACAACCGGTTAATTTTCCTCAGTTTAAAAAGGTTTACTTTTCTTCTTAATAAAATTTTTAAAGCAGTACTTCGCCGCTGCGAAGCGCGGGTATTTTGATATATATCAAAATATATCGCGTCATCACGCCTCCCACGTAAGCACGTGAACTGACCCGCTGCCGTTTGCAATGCCATATTCGCGAGATACAAGTTTAATGAGAAGACACGAGGTATGGACATCGCAACATCACACAAGACAGCGGCTCACGTGAAGTGACTGAACGCAGCAGGAGTGATCACTTCGATGAATCAAACCTGTTCAAAAAACACATTACACAATTGATAAGGTACGAAAACAATATGAAACCGATTGTGGATTTGCGTACAGCCACTGAAACTTTCTGATGGCACGAGACTTCAGGTCACGTGTCTGCAAAAGAACGTCATTGAGGCAACTATTTTTACTGGCGGTGGCTCAGGGGAGAGAGTTTTTATTCCTCGCATCCCCGTTATACCCTCTGATCTCCCATTTCAATTCAAACGCCTCCAATTTCCACTAAGGCTCTGCTTCGCAATGACAATTAATAAGTCTCACGGACAGACCCTACAAAAGGTTGGCATTGATTTGAGGCAAGACTGATTTTCACATAGCAAACTGTACGTTGCATGCTCAAGAGTAAGCTCAGCACACAGGTTGGTCATATTACAACCAGAGGGGCGAACTGACAACGTGATATACAAAGAGATCCTTAACAAATAATTATTGATTCATTTTCCCTCAGTTTAAAAAGGTTTACTTTTCTTCTTAATAAAAATTTTAAAGCAGTACTTCGCCGCTTCGAAGCGCGGGTATTTGATATATATCAAAATATATTGCATCATCACGCCTCCCACGTAAGCACGTGAACTGACCCGCTGCCGTTTGCAATGCCATATTCGCGAGATACAAGTTTAATGAGAAGACACTTTTAACTGCCGGGTCTTAGCTAACATTAAATAAACCCGTGGACATCGCAACATCACACAGGAGAGCTGATCACGTGAAGTGACTGAACGTAGCAGGAGTGATCACTTCGATGAATCAAACCTGTTCAAAAAACAAATAACACAATTGATAAGATACGAACAGATAATGAAACCGATTGTAAATTTGCGTACAGCCACTGAAACTTTGTGACGCCACGAGACTTCAGGTCACGTGTCTGCAAAACAACCTCATTGAGGCAACTATTTTTACTGGCGGTGGCTCAAGGGAGAGAGTTTTTATTCCTCGCATCCCCGTTATACCCTCTGATCTCCCATTTCAATTCAAACGCCTACAATTTCCACTAAGGCTGTGCTTCGCAATGACAATTAATAAGTCTCAGGGACAGACCCTACAAAACGTTGGCATTGATTTGAGGCAGGACTGCTTTTCACATGGCCAACTGTACGTTGCATGCTCAACGGTAAGCTACCACACAGCTTGGTCATATTACAAGCAGAGGGGCGAACTGACAACGTGCTATACAAAGAGATCCTTAACAAATAATTATTGATACATTTTCCCTCGGTTTAAAAAGGTTTACTTTTCTTCTTAATAAAAATTTTAAAGCAGTACTTCGCCGCTGCGAAGCGCGGGTATTTTGATATATATATGTAGATATGTGTATATATGTAGATATGTAAATACAGTATATATGTAGATATGTAAATATATATGTATATATGTGTCTGTGTGTGTATATATATATATATATAATATATATATATATATATATAATGTGGTGAAAATATATATATATATATATATATATATATGTATGTGTATGTATGTGTATGTACTGTATGTGTGTATATATATGTTGATATGTGTATATATATGTATATATATGTGGATGTGTACATGTATATATCTGTATATGTAGATATGTATATATGTATATGTATATTTATGTTTATGTGTGTGTATATTATATATATATAAGACAGCAACACTCATAACAATAACAACACAATTACATTGACAATCATGTTACGTTATTTTTAAAATGTTTCCTTTTCTTTTTCATAACCTCTTTAACACACTACTTCCCCGCTGCGAAACGCGGGTATTTTGCTAGTATATATATATATATATATATATATACAGTCATATGAAAATGTTTGGGAACCCCTCTCAGCCTGCATAATAATTGACTCTATTTTCAACAAAAAAGATAACAGTGGTATGTCTTTCATTTCCTAGGAACATCTGAGTACTGCGGTGTTTTCCAAACAAAGATTTTTAGTGAAGCAGTATTTAGTTGTTTGGAATTAAATCAAATGTGAAAAACAGGCTGTGCGAAAATGTGGGTCCCCTTGTAATTTTGCTGATTTGAATGCCTGTCACTCCTCAATACTGATTACTTGCAACACCAAATTGGTTGGATTAGCTGCTTAAGCCTTGAATATCATAGACAGGTGTATCCAATCATGAGATATAAAGGTATTTAAGGTGGTCAATTGCAAGTTGTGCTTCCCTTTGACTCTGCTCTGAAGAGTGACAGCATGGGATCCTCAAAGCAACTCTCAAAAGATCTGAAAACAAAGATTGTCCAGTCTCATGGTTTATGGGAAGGCTACAAAAAGCTATCTCGGAGGTTTAAACTGTCAGTTTCAACTGTAAGGAATGGAATCAGGAAATGGAAGGCCACAGGCACAGTTGCTGTTAAACCCAGCAGGTCTGGCAGGCCAAGAAAAATGGCATATGAGCAGGATTGTGAGAATGGTTACAGACAACCCACAGATCATCTCCAAAGACCTGCAAGAACATCTGGTTGCAGATGATGTATCTGTACATCGTTCTACAATTCAGCACAATTTGCACAAAGAACATCTGTATGGCAGGGTGATGAGAAAGAAGCCCTTTCTGCACTCACGCCACAAACAGAGTCGCTTGTTGTATGCAAATGCTCATTTAGACAAGCCAGGTTCATTTTGGAACAAAGTGCTTTGGACTGATGAAACAAAAATTGACTTATTTGGTCATAACAAAAAGTGCTTTGCATGGCGGAAGAAGAACACCGCATTCCAAGAAAAACACCTGCTACCTCCTGTCAAATTTGGTGGAGGTTCCATCATGCTGTGGGGCTGTGTGGCTAGTTCAGGGACTGGGGCCCTTGTTAAAGTTGAGGGTCAGATGAATTCAACCCAATATCAACAAATTCTTCAGGATAATGTTCAAGCATCAGTCACAAAGTTGAAGTTACGCAGGGGTTGGATATTCCAACAAGATAATGACCCAAAACACAGTTCGAAATCTATAAAGGCATTCATGCAGAGAGAGAAGTACTATGTTCTGGAATGGCCGTCACAGTCCCCTGACTTGAATATCATTGAAAATCTATGGGATGATTTGAAGCAGGCTGTCCATGCTCGGCAGCCATCAAATTTAACTGGACTACAGAGATTTTGTATGGAAGAATGGTCAGAAATACCTCCATCCAGAATCCAGACACTCATCAAAGGCTATAGAAGGACAATGTCTAAGGCTGTTATATTTGCAAAAGGAGGCTCAACTAAGTATTGATGTCATATCTCTGTTGAGGTGCCCTAATTTATGTACCTATCTAATTTTGTTATTATGCATATTGCATATTTTCTGTCAATCCAATAAACTTAATGTCACTGCTGAAATACTACTGTTTCCATAAGGCATTTCATATATTAAAAGGAAGTTGCTACTTTGAAAGCTCAGCCAATGATAAACAAAAATCCAAAGAATTAAAAGGGGTTCCCAAAGTTTTTCATATGACTGTGTATGTGTATATATATAATACAGTATATATATATATATATATATAATCCAATGTCTGTGTGTCTGCCCACTTTTCACGAGAGAATTAGTTGTAGATCCATTTTTTTTCTATAATTTGGTTATAATTTGGAACATTCCAGTTGACTTTGTGACTCCTCTCATCACGCTAAGTATCATAGTTCGTTTGTGGTACCGATTTCTTTGCGTGAATCCGAGAGAGAGGCTGCAGATCGGGGGGAGGAGGGTCAGAGCTACGTGTGTTTTAGAGGGTAGCTGCTGATTGGAAGAGATATCATGGCCACGTGTTTTTCTTCCCACATGGGGGAACACTGTCCCATCAGAACTGAACACGATCAGATTTAGTGCCAAAATCTGATGTTGGAGCATACCTACCTTCTGCTTGGCCAGAATGACATTTTTTTTTTATTATTGATTTTTAAAGTTTGTCCTGTATCACAACTACGTGAGCAGAGCCGCAAGGGGACAGCTAGTAATATATATGTTGTCACAGGAGGCTGGGGGACAGACCCAGCTGGGACGTCTGCAAGGACCAGGAGGTGGCGTATTCATCCTCTGGGCCACAAGTGGGCAACCGCCCTGGATCGGGAGAGGACCACGGGAGAGGAGCAAGGAGGCTCAAGCCCGTTGGGGCCTGTGGCCACTGCCAGGGGGCGCCCCAAGTCTCATGGAACCCGGGAAACGTTCACTTCCGCCACACCCGGGAAGATGGAGAAAGATCCTTCCAGGGACGCCTGGAGTGCTTCCGTGTGCAAGACCAGCACTTCTGCCACACCAGGAAGTGCTGCCAGAAGGACGTCATCAGGCAGCTGGAGCACATCTGGGTGGAAGTAAAAGGGGCCGCCTCCCTACAATCAGGGAGCTAGAGTCGGGAGTGGGAGCAGGACGAAGCTCCCGTGGAGAGAGGAAAGGTGGCCCACGGACATTTAAACAGCGGCCCGTGTTAATGGTGATTAGTGCTGGAGGAACTGTGCTGTGCGGGACTCTGTTTATTGGTATTTGTGGAACAATAAAATGTGTGTGTTTTGATAAAGATGTGACCTCAGTCTGGTGGTGTCACACACATGCACATGGGGGACAGTTTACAGGCTCAAATAGTGTTATTCATTATCTAGACTGGGGATTGGCGCTCTTACCTGATCCTCTTTCTTCTTGTTCCTCTACAGCTCAGCCGAAGACCCTAACTTCCAATGACATCACTAACAGTCCACCCTCTGTTGACGGCACTTCCAGCAATCCCCGATGATGCCATTTCCAGTACCCAGAATCCATCTTCCTGCCACATCAGTTCCTGTTCCGGCTGCCCTGACTCCACCTCTTCATTTTATCCACCATATTTAAGAGGCACAATCAACCTGTTAGTCAGTTCAGTTGTGAACTCCGCTTCTGTTACGACCATATATATATCCAAATCGTACATGGTAGTTTGTATGGCCCCCACATGCTTCTATGCATGCCTGACAACAAGGGGCGGGGGGCATGCTCCTAATGAGATGACAGATGGTGTCCTGGGGGATCTCCTCCCAGATCTGGGGCAGGGCATCACTGAGCTCCTGGACAGTCTGAGGTGCAACCTGGCGGCGTCGGATGGACCGAAACATAATGTCACACCCACAGGTGTTCTATTGGTTTGAGGTCAGGTGAGTGAGCGTGGGGGCCAGTCAATGGTATCAATTCCTTCATCCTCCAGTAACTGCCTGCATACTCTCACTATATGAGGTTGGACATTATTTTGCACCAGGAGGAAGCCAGGACCCACTGCACCAGCATAGTGTCTAACAATGGGTCGAAGGATTTCATCCCGATACCTAATGGCAATCAAAGTGCTGTTGTGTACCCTGTAGAGGTCTGTGCGTCCATCCATGGCTATGCCACCCCAGACCATCACTGACCCACCACCAAACGGTCATGCTGAACGATGTTACAGGCAGCATAGCATTCTCCAAAGCTTCTCCAGACCCTTTCACGTCTGTCACATGTGCTCAGAGTGAACCTGCTCTCATCTGTGAAAAGCACAGGGTGCCAGTGGTGAACCTGTCAATTCTGGTATTCTATGGCAAATGCCAAACGAGCTCCATGGTGCCAGACAGTGAGCACAGGGCCCACAAGAGGACGTCTGGCCCTCAGGCCACCCTCATGAAGTCTGTTTCTTATTGTTTGGTCTGAGACATTTACACCAGTGGCCTGCCTGCTGGAGGTCATTTTGTAGGCTCTGGCGGTGCTCATCCTGTTGCTCTTTGCCCAAAGGAGCAGATACTGGTGGGTCCTGCTGATGGGTTAAGGACCTTCTACGTGGAGCCCTGTCCAGCTCTCCTAGAGTAACTGCCTGTCTCCTGGAATTTCCTCCATGCCCTTGAGACTGTGCTGGGAGACGCAGCAAACCTTCTGGAAATGGCACGTATTGATGTGTCATCCTGGAGAAGTTGGACTACCTGTGCCAGCTCTGTAGGGTCCAGGTATCACCTCATGCTACTGGTAGTGACACTGACCGTAGCCAAATGCAAAACTAGTGACAAAACAGATGAGGAGGGAAACATGTCAGTGGCCTCCACCTGTTAAACCATTCCTGTTTTGGGGGTCGTCTCATTGTTGCCCCTCTAGTGCCCCTGTTGTTAATTTCATGAACACCAAAGCAGCTGAAATTGATTAACAAGCCCCTCTGCTACTTAACTGACCAGATCAATAGCCCACAAGTTTCACTGACTTGATTTTATACTCTTATTAAAAAGGGGCCTTTAATTATTTTGAGCAGTTGTGGAGGATTGCCGGCTTCTTACTCTGGCCCTCACCCCCAGGCCGCCAGGAGGAGCTCTCCCAACAGCGTGGACGTGCCCCGAGTTCCAGCAGGGCCTCATGGACTATGGAGTTTCTACACACAGCCCTGCTGGATACCTTGGGGGCCACCAGGCGTCGCTGTAGGGGGGCTCGTATGTGCCCTATAACCTGGGGGTACGTCATCATCACGTGACAGGAAGAAACGACGTGCTCCCGGGTTGAAGAAAAGGACTGTTTACCCTGACCTGGAAGGAATAAGGAACTGTGGACTGATTGGGCAGGAACACCTCTGGGTCAGGGTGTATAAAAGGACTGTGGGAAAGCCCAGACACTGAGCTGAGCTGGGAGGTAGGAGGGCGAAGTGTCTGGGCGAGGAGGATTGGTTTATTGAAGAGAGTTTATTGTGATTTATGAGTGTGGAGTGGAGGGTGCTTTGTGCACGTGATTTCAGTACAAATAAAGAATCTTGTACTTGTATACGGTGTTTGGAGTGGTACCTGAGGGTTCAAGAGGTGGACAAAAGCCTCTACTGCTACACAGTATATACAGTTACGTCCATAAATATTTGGAAAGAGACAACTTTTTTCTAATTTTGGTTCTGTACATTACCACAATGAATTTTAAATGAAACAACTCAGATGCAGTTGAAGTGCAGACTTTCAGCTTTAATTCAGTGAGGTGAACAAAACGATTGCATAAAAATGTGAGGCAACTAAAGCATTTTTTGAACACAATCCCTTCATTTCAGGGGCTCAAAAGTAATTGGACAAATTAAATAACTGGAAATAAAATGTTTATTTCTAATACTTGGTTGAAAACCCTTTGCTGGCAATGACAGCCTGAAGTCTTGAACTCATGGACAACACCAGATGCCGGGTTTCCTCCTTTTTAATGCTGAGTTCACCAGTACTTGCTTTCTTTCTCAGATTGTAAATTTTGCCACTCATTATATTGTAGCAATTTCTCAGATGGGTTTTTTCTGTTTTCGCAGCTTAAGGATGGCTTCTTTCACCTGCATGGAGAGCTCCTTTGACCGCATGTTGTCTGTTCACAGCAAAATCTTCCACATGCAAGCACCACACCTCAAATCAACTCCAGGACTTTTATCTGCTTAATTGATAATGACATCACAACGGACTTGCCCACAGCTGCCCATGAAATAGCCTTTGAGTCAATTGTCCAATTACTTTTGATCCCCTGAAATGAAGGGATTGTGTTAATAATAATGCTTTAGTTGCCTCACATTTTTATGCAATCGTTTTGTTCACCCCACTGAATTAAAGCTGAAAGTCTGCACTTCAACTGCATCTGAGTTGTTTCATTTAAAATTCATTGTGGTGATGTACAGAACCAAAATTAGAAAAAAGTTGTCTCTGTCCAAATATTTATGGACCTAACTGTATATACACTGTATATGTCATGTTGTTTTCTGTTGATGTGCAATATTACATATTGTGTTTATGCTGAATTGCACTTTCTTATTGTTTTTGTAATTACTAGATTGAGCACTGGGCTTTTAAATGGTAAAGCACTTAATACAAACAAATTAAAACTAAAATTAAATAGTAACATGTTTGTGACTTTAATGGTTTGCTGTTAGCCACCATGGTTGGCTGTGACCTAAAAAACTGGTAATCCCTTTACAATAAACAGTGGCATGGCACATTAAAATTAATAATTCCTAGGAGTGCTCAAAACCTAATTTCTTTGAGATTTACGCTACATTAGTGGATCATGAATTGCAAATGCAGGCACCAACCACTTACTGAGTTAATTCGTTTCAGATCTATGGAGCTGTTCTATTTGAACTTTAGAGCTACAATTGTGACAGCTACTGAAGAAGAAGTTTAAAGAAGCCCACTGTGCCTGCTGGTGGCACCTCAATTTGGCATTCTGTTTTATGTCAGTTTTGTGGATTTGAAGTGGCATGCAACCCTACCAGTATTGCTGTATTTTATGTGAAATACAACAGTTGTGTCGCCCAAAATTAATGCTTCACTTCATCTCCGTGTATTTCGATCCAGTAACAACTTCACTCTAATAGAGGGAGATAGGAAAACATGCCTGACCAGCAGATTACACCAAATACGTCATATATATTTAATTCAAATTACATCACTGAGTATAGCCTCAGAGTGCTATAATTTTAATCTTGAAACATACAAACATGTTTAAGAAAATAATTCAATGGATGTCACTGGGGAAAATAAATTAAAAATGTACCTTTTATGTTATATTAATGCAAAGCTTGAGTTAGGCTTGTGCCTAACAACAACAACAATATTTATTTCTATAACACATTTACATACAAAGAATATAGTTCAAAGTGCTTTACACAATGTCAAAGAGAAAGGTACAAGAAAAGAAAAAACAAATAAAATTAGATAAGAATATTAATGATTAATTAATACTAGGATGTTGTACCATGTTAGCCATTATGGATGTAGTGAGACGTCAAGCAAAATGACACCTTTTATTGGCTAACTAAAAAGATTACAATATGCAAGTTTTCTAGGCAACTCAGGCTCCTTCTTCAGGCGAGATGTATTGCTTGCATATTGTAATCTTTCTAGTTAGCCAATAAAAGGGGTCATTTTGCTTGACGTCTCACTACAATGAATAAGTAACAAAGGAAACAAATCTTATAGATACAGTATATAAATAGTAGTAGGGCAGGGTGTATATATACAAAATCATATTGTAAGAGTCCAAAAATGAGTCCGGTAATAAGGTCAGATGGCCGTAAGGACAGAAAAACCAAAAAAGAACTCCAGTTAAGCTGTAGAAAAAAAAAAAACAAAATCTGCCAGGGTTCCAAGGCCAAAAGACCACCCTAACTCCACTGAGCATTCTGCTCAAATCATTCCTCATCCTTTCCAGGGGATGCAATGCATTCGGTCTTCTGGACAGCTTGGGGCACCAGCCTTTATTCCAGCATCACAGGTGGTTGTACGTTACCTCGGTGAGGTGGTGGTGGTGGTGGCGCAAAATGGCACCACAGAAGAACAGTAAAAGACAGCAGAGAAAATATAAATTAGTAAAGACTGCAAATCCTTGAACAGTATGATGATTCTGAGCAATATTATCAGCATATCGTTGAATGATTACTTAAATCGCCGATGGATGTTATTGTTAAATATTTTGTAAATATTTAGTTTATATGAGGCACTTATAACCCAGTTATATATTGATAGGCTGTAAATGCATTGTACACACACTTTATTTACACTGGAAACTTTAAACGATTACTCAGCCCAGAAATTACATTTTTTTATATGTTACTTTGTAGTGGTGGGCAAGAAAAAAATTTAAATTCAGGTTTCCATGCATGGTTGGCGCAGCGGTAGCGCTTCTGCCTCACTGTAAGCAGACCAGGAGTCACATCATGGGCCCTCCCTGCATGAAGTTTGCATGTTCTTTCTGTGTCTGTGTGGATTTCCTCTCATGGTCCAAAGACGTGAAGATTTGGTGAACTGGTGATCCTAAATTGGCCTAAATTGGTACTGTGCTGGACGGGTGCCCTGTTCAGGGTTTGTTCCTGCCTTGTGCCACAGCTAGGACTGGTTTTCATGCAAAATGGAGATCAAGTTTCTAATAGAACAAAAGTCTTTTGTGACCAATGTTGGACAACAGCAAACAATATCTAAACATCCATGAAAAAAATCTCACATTACTCCTGTGACATGTTCACATGTGAGACTGTTAGCGACAGCACCCCCTCTCATCCCAGGATGGTACCACATACTGTACCTTAGGTGAGCCTGGAAGGCGATCCTCTAGTGCACATGCATTTTGTCACACAAAATTGTCTGTGGATCTCCTGATGGGCACTGTCACAGTATATAATGACCTACCAGACCATGAGGGGGTTCTGCTGCTAACTCAGTACTGAAAATCCTCCCAGTGAAGGCACCTAGCCAGGCCGCTTTCGCTCCTGCAAGAACACAGTCACCGGACTACTGTTCGAGAGGAACAGGTGACTAGTCCTTCCTAAGAGTGACTATAAAGTTCTGAGACTTTTGTTCATTTCATTTCTTAAGCCCAAAGCTAGGGCAGAATTTTTGCTTTATCTTTAAATGGAGTGACCTGGTAGGGGTCCCAAATTATCCTGAGATTTTCTGTCATTCCTGTACCTGGTCACAATATATATATATATATATATATATATATATACTGTATATATATACTGTGGCAAGAGGCTGGGGGTGGTACCCAGCCAGGACGCCCGGGAGGACTGGAGGAGGAGCCCTCCTCCAGACCATGAGGGGGCGACCACCCTGGTTGCTTTGGGGACCACGGGAACTGAGCTTGGAAGCTCAACCCTATAGGGGCGCATGGTCACCGCCAGGGGCGCCCCGATGCCTGTGGAGCCCTGGCCCTCAGCACTTCCGCCACACGCAGAAGTGCTGAGGGGAAGAAGACCAGGGACACCTAGAGTGCTTCCGGGTGCGCAGCCGGTATTTCCGCCACACTAGGGAGTGCTGGCAGAAGCTAATCGGGAGGCACTTGGAGCACATGCGGGTGGGGATAAAAGGGGCCGCCTCCCCCCGTTCGATGGCTTGAGTCGGGAGTGGAGAAGGACAGAGCTCGGGAGGAGAGGCAAGGAGGTGGCCTGAAGAGAAAGAAGCAGTTTGGAAAGGCCTGAACTTTGGGGGAGTTTGAGGGGTGTGTGCACCTTGTATATAGTAGAATGTATAATAAATGTGTGTGGGGTGAACCATCGCTGTCCGCCTGTCTGTGTCCAGGCTGCTTTCCACAATATATATATATATATATATATATATATATATATATATATACAGTCGACCCTTGATATACGACTGGCCTGACATGCAAACAACTTGCTTTACGACCAAAATTTTTGTTTTGAATTATGACCAACATCTTGCATTACGACCCATGTATCTGCTTGTGTGATTGTAAACAAACAGCCGAGAGCGTTCATAAGCGTCAGTCGGACTCCAGATACATGTGTTTGTGAATGTAATTTCGGTCAGTGCATTGATTTATATAGTTTATTTTGATAATTGCTAAGGAAGGAAGTGAAGGTAACGAAGATAAAGAAAGCGATCACAATCGAAATAAAGAAGGAAATTGTGTGGAAATATGAGAGTGGTGTTCGTGTGGCCAATCTCGCTAATATGTATAGCATGTCGAAATCCACCATCTCAACAATTTTACAAAGAAAAGATTTGTATAAGGAAACTCCTTCCAAACAATAACCACCTTCCATTTCAATCTCCTCCTCCTTCCTTTCTGCAAGCAAAAGATGTCAACTTAAATGGTGAGTACAGTATGAAATTTTTGTTTCTGGTAGGCTAGGCACTTTTTATAACTTTTTGGTTAGTACATTAGAAACATTATTGGTGTTTTTGGTAAATTATGTACCCTTCTCTATTAATAAAAGTTAAGTAAGTGTTGCTGTGGGCGGTTCGGAACACATTATGGGTATTTCCATTATTTCTTATGGGAAAAATAGTCTTGACTTACAACCAACTTGAGTTACAACCAGCCCTTGCGAACAAATTGAGTTCGTAAGTCAAGGGTCCACTGTATATATACAGTAGGTACAACTTGCTAATAACAGGTTGGCCCCCTCTTTGCTTTCAGAACTGCCATAATTCTTCATGGCTTAGATTCAACAAGGTTCTGGAAACATCCCTCAGGGGATATTGACATGACAGCATCACACAGTTGCTGCAGATTTGTCGGCTGATTTGTCCATGATGTGAACCTCCCGTTCCTCCACATCCCAAAGATGCTGTATTGGATTGAGGTCTGGTGACTGTGGATGCCATCTGAGTCCAGGGAATTCATTGTCATGTTCAAGGAACCAGTTTGAGATGATTTGAGCTTCGTGACATGGTGCGCTATCCTGCTGGAAGTGGCCATCAGACGTTTGGTCCTCTGCGGTCATAAAGAGATGGACATGGTTAGCAACAATACTCACGTAGACTGTGGCATTTAAACAATGCTCAGTTGGTACTATGGGGCCCAAAGTATGCCAAGAAAATATCCCCCCACACCATTACACCACCACCAACCTGAACTGTTAATACAAGGCAGAATGGATCCACGCTTTCATGTTGTTGACACCAATTTCTGACCCTACCATCTGAATGTCATAGCAGAAATCAAGACTCATCAGACCAGGCAACGTTTTTCCGATCTTCTATTGTCCAATTCTGGTGAGCCTGTGTGAATTGTAGCCTCAGTTGCCTGTTCTTAGCTGACAAGAGTGGCAACCAGTGTGATCTCCTGCTGCTGTAGCCCACCTGCTTCAAGGTTTGACGTGTTGAGCATTCAGAGATGCTCTTCTGCATACCTTGGTTGTCACAAGTGCTTATCTGAGTTGCCGTTGCCTTTCTATCAGCTCGAACCAGTCTGGCCATTCTCCTCTGACCTCTGGCATCAGCAAGCATTTTTGAATAGAGAACTGCCACTAACTAAATATTTTCCCTTTCTTGGACCATTCTCTGTAAACCCTTGAGATGACTGTCCTAGTAGATCAGCAGTTTCTGAAATAATCAGACCAGCCCATCTGGCACCAACCACCATGCCACTTTTAAAGTCACTTCAGTCACCTTTCTTCCCAATTCTGATGCTCATTTTGTACTTCAGCAGGTCATCTTGACAATGTCTACATGCCTGAATGCATTGAGTTGCTGCCATGTGATTGGCTGATTAGATATTTGTGCTAAGAAGCAGTTGAACAGGTGTACCTAATAAAGTGACTGGTGAGTTTGTGTGTGTGTGTGTGTGTGTATATATATATATACTAGAGGGCTTTGCCCTCTACTCAAATTGCTCTACCACCCCCCAACACCTCTCTCCAGGGCATGTTTCACGCTCGCCACTTCGCATCTCTGCCATTTGCGTTGTGATGGGGTGGGGGCTGAATGCACGCCAAGGAGATGCAACGAGTCAGCTGCTGTCTTTCTGCTGCTGCTGCCGTGTTGCGTGATCCGCATGTCGAGCTGCACGATGATCATTTAAAAGCCTGTACAGCAGCTGTCCTTTTGTCTCACTTCCTTGTCTCCCGGGATGTTAAAGTATCTCCAAGAAATTGTTTGTAAGTAGGGTGTGACGTGCAAGTAGTCTCACGGGACTTCAAAGTGTCTCTCCGAGATGATCACATCTCGACCCAAGATTTTTTTATATAATTTATATATATATATATATATATATATATATATATATATATATATATATATATATATATTTATATATAGTTATAAACTCATTGGTGTCAGTGAGTCCCAAACCCTGAAACGAACACACTTGTCCAGTCCCGGGTTCAAATAATCAAAGGTTTTTATTTTAAATACCTCCAAATGTGACACAAGCAAATACAGGTCTCTCTCACAATATCTCTCTTTTTCTCCCTACTGCACTACTCTCCTCCACTGAAGTTTTGCTCCACTACCTCCCAGCTCTGACTCGCTTGAATAAGGGAGTGCGGTCTCTTTTATCACAGACCCAGGAGTACTTCCGGTGCCAGGGCGACTGCCCAATGACAGTACTTCCAGGTCACATGGAAGTCCATAATAGGGAGCTTGTCTCCCTACAGCACCATCTCGTGGCATCCAGTGACCCCAGCAGGGCTGCTCTTCCAGACTACATATCCCGGCATGCCCTGCTGGCTTCTTACTGTGCACCGACCTCCAGGGCTGCTGCCATCTAGTGTGTTGGGGGAATAAAACACCTCCAGCAACTTCTCTTTTTAATGTGCTGTCCGTCCACCCTTTCCAGTCCTTCCTTCCAGGTCCGCTCCCTCTCCTGGCCGGGATGCCCATCCAGCCCGTGTGGCATCTACAATATATACTACTACAACTAATTCAGTATGTATTAGATTCATGCACATTTCTCTGTAGAATGTTTCAAGAGTACCCAAGGTGCATATGAGCAGTACCTTGTCAAACTGTAGCTCGCTTAAACACACAATCTGCATTATATTTCTTACTTGTCTTGTTTCACAGCTTTTCCAGAACCCAGGTTTTTAGATTAAACAGCTTGCACCTTAAGTATTTTCTTTGATGAATGTGAAATCAAACAGATTGTTCAATGATCTCTATATCCCATTGCATTTCGTCTCTTTTCATGTGTCGCTCTTCCTGAGGTTGTCTTACTGAAGTCCTCAGATTCACTTTCCTTTTTTCTTTATATATTTCTTTAAAAAATCCTTCCAACTTATTTCTACATTCACTCCATGCCCTTTTATGTGTTCTCCTGGGAGATCCCTGACTTGTTCTGTCTTTCCTAGCTCATTAACTATTTTATGCCACCTCTACCTCAGTTTCTCATATGTCTGGTCCAATCTCTTTCATTCCAATGTTTTCTTTTTTTTCCCCTAATTTAAGATCTGCAGTTCAGTGTTGCGTTGCACTCTCTTTGTTGTGAATTTGAATTTCATTTATCACAGAACTCATTTTGAAACTGTTTTGCCTTGGATAGAAAATTGTCAAAGAAAAATGCATTCAATTAGGACCAGGAAATGGGAAGAGACCAAAATCATTAAGTCCTGAAACACAGTGAGGATAAAACAAAAACCAAAACTGAATTGTCCAAAATGTGGAATCAAACAAAGCATTGAAATGGTCTTTTGCTCTGAATAAGATCTTTAATTTCTGCCACGTGTCACTGGTAACATTTGTGTTTGGCATAGCATCCAACATCTTGAATGCCAGAAGGATGTGTCGTCACATTATAAACTACAGAGAGTGACATTTGGATGCACTTCCATGGAGAACATAGCTGCTGACACCTACACAAATAGTACAAAAGGGTGACCAAAATGAATAACAAAATAATAAAAGGCTTCTATAAAGGCAAAATAATAATAATAGGAATAACTCCAAAATGACAAAAATGAAAATCTAATTACACCAGTACCACAGAATCTTTGAATTTCTTGTTAATAATGTTATTAATTTATGAATGTCATTTTGTGCCTCTTTGTTGTTGGCCAGGATGGATGTTTGACAGAAATACGATTTTTTTGAGCTGACGACAGGCATAGTTGACAGAAGCAAAACAAATGGCTTCATTTAAGAGGGACGTTCATAAAGTTTCCACACTTTTTTTTAACTCTATTTATTAAGACTTTCAAAAACAAATGACATCACTTTTCTACATATGTCACCTTCCTTTGTGATGCAATTTTCCCAACATCGTACCAACTTTTTAATGCCATCAGGAAAAAATGTTTTTGGTTGAGCGCGTAGCCACTGATGCACCGCTGCTTTCACAACATCATCACATGAAAGTCTTCTTCCTTTCCGGAGTGCTCTGCATCTGTCACACTAGTTCGGCTATTTTCGAACATTTCAATCCACTCATAGACGACTCTACGAGAGAGAACTTTATTCCTATACTGAGCACTCATGCAGAAATGAATTTGTGCCCCTTCTGCCCACAAAAAGCGTATGACAGAACACTGTTCCTCTTTGGTGCAATTTATAAGTTTTGCAGCCATCTCCACCATAGGTTGACAACTCTTATGCTAAACTGCAAGGGCAGCCGGCCTGCCAGACAGAACTAGTCACATGACACTCTCAGACACGACCAATTACTACTCCTCCCACCTTCACCGTTTTCAACAAAAATATAAACCTACAAAACTGGGTCACAAAGTTGGTTAAATGGTAGGAAACAAAGAGTACAGATAACAGGAGAATGTGGCCTTCACTGGAGTTCCTCAGGGTTCTGTCCTTGGACCATAATATTTTCTAATTTATATTAATGATCTACGAGGGGGAGTCAAGCTAAAGTTAGAAAACAGGATTTATCAGAAAATGGAACGAACCTTAACAAAACTGATCATGTCATTTTTCAATGGAGTCTCCACCCTTCTCAATGCACTTGCACCACCTGCCTGGGAGTGCCTGGGTTCCAGCAGAGTAAAAAGGTTTTGTCTTGTTCTCGCAACCACTCATGCACTGCTTTTTTAACTTCACATCGGGGAAGTGCATTTAGGAATGAAGCCAGGAAGCATTTCTTTACGCAAATAGTTGTGGGAATCTGGAACAAATTACAGAGACATGTAATTGAAGCAGCAACCTTTAAGAAGAATCTGCATGTGATATTGAGACAGTCTAGCTATTAGTTAAACATATGGGCTTGATAGACTGAATGGTCTCCTCTTGTTTGTCAAATTTCTTATGTTCTACAGATATTTAATAATTAACTTCTTCGTAACACTTTTGGTTAGAACCATAAAGAACCTTCAAACTTTACAAGCGAGAAAGACAAAAATGTTATTAGTTTGGTTAGGACCTTTACTGTTTCTTAAATCTTTTTCAGTATTTGACCCTCAGTCTATCCCTAATGATTCTTTTGATTTTTCCTTTGGTATTTGTGTTCATCTCTTGGTGTTCGGTTGCTCACATAACCCTTTTCTGAATGTTTCCACCTCTTGTGACTTGTAGGCTTTATGTCTAGCTGTCCATCTACCCAATGTCTTAACCTGTGTAGCTCATAATAAGGTCAAAGGATCAGCGTTTATCCCAGCAGCATCTGGAACAAGGTGGGCAACAACCCTGGATGGATGACCACACTAATTCACAATGGTACACTGTCACACACGTGTGCATGGGAGGCAGCTAGATGGCTTAAATAATAGTAATACCATGCTAGACCAAGGGGTGGCGAGCTGCACTAACTCTGTCTCTCCGTATTCTGCAGACTATCGTCGGGAAATCCCACTAGGTGATGGTGCTTTTGATGACATCACCGGCACCATTGATAATACCACTTCCGGCACAGGTGCCATTGTTTATGTCATTTCCGGTTTTCGGTGCTCCGGATGACATCACTTCTGGTCCTGGCGACATCACTTCCAGTCCAGAGGACCTCACTTCCTGTCACAGCCTTTAAAGCTGCCATTTTATCCGACCTGAGTCAGTTCTGTTTTGGACTTCAACTTGAACACAACTCATAAAAATTAACCTTTTGCAGCCAGGGCATAATATTTGGTTGGCTGCCCACAAACCTTATTGATGCATCTTTGTTGTTCGTATCACATACACTTTAAACACAGCAGTCAGCATAATACACATCAGTTTTCAATGTTACTTTTTTATATATGTTAAAAAATATTAAATAATATAACCACAAATACCCCTACAAGATGTGTTTATTATAATTTCACACATACAATATTCAGTGTAATAATTCTTAGTGTGTCAAGAAATGTTTCTTTAATATTATACATCAACAATAAGCAATTACATATTTTTTCTATTATCAAAATATATTAGCAGTGCAGATCTCTTAAAGTGTATTCTAAATGATGAAAATAGAATTATACTTCTCTAAATGGTTTTAATGTTATTTTTATATTTAAGCATTCAAGCAAGCCAGGAACAAAAGTAAGGTCAAAAATATTATCACAAGTCCCTTAGGTATCATTAGCTCTTTGGCAAGTTAATTTATCAAATGCATTTTTCATATGGCAAAGTTAATGTAACTCATACCTGATTTTTAACAACCTTGAAAAAGGAAAATAAAATAAATGTGACTTACCTATTTATACATATATTTCTATATATCATGCCTATTTAAATGGTTGAAAAGGTGTGTAAATTTCATAAAAGATTTTTTGACAGTGCTTTATTGTTGAAATCATTTAGTATGAATAGTAACTCATAATATCCAGAATGCTAATGGGACAATGTAAAGCAAAACAGAATCTACTATTTAATAAAGCACAAAGGTCTGTGTGTCCAGAATTTTAGAGCAATCTGATTGGTCAGTTTGGCTTAGGTGTGATTGGTCAGTTTAGCTTTGGTGATGCAACAAAAGAGTAAGTGTGAGTCTGAGACGCCCCAGGACGAGTCAAAGTGCACACTGAGAGAGTCGCCTTCAAAGATGGAAAGTATAAAAGCAGACAGGAGGTGAGAAAGTCACCTCAGAAATAGTGACAGAGTCTGAGAAGCAGAATTTGCAGGAACACGCTCAAGAAAGGGAGTGTGGGCAACGAGGCATTCACACATACAGTATGCAGATACTGAAGAAAGGCATTGAAGGTACATGAAGGATAAGAGATAGTAAAACATTTTCAATTATCCTATTAGCTGTCTTCGACAGGTACAGTGGCTTGTATTTAATAAAAAGTTACTGAGAAGGTATGGACAACCTAGATTTTTTTTATTTACAGAGGAATTATTTATTCCAATGATTTCAGGTGAATTGAATATTTACATTAATTTTGAAAATCTACATATTGAAATAAGGGGTTTCAGTAAGCAAGAGACAATTCCAACAAAACCAGGCACAAAGGAACCAGTTAGGAACAAAGATTCCAATTCATGCGGGGCGGAAATCTGACATTTGCAGATAAAATGTAAACTTCAAAATGAGTCAGAATTTGAAACCAAGATACAGAATAATAACATTAACCATTCACAATGAAAAATTACATTTTTTTAGTAGGGTTACTATATGTCCCCGGGTTTACTGAACATGTCCTCTTTAAAGGCACCTATTTGGGCGTCTGGATGGATTTTACAGTTTGCCTGGGTTTTTCACATTGTTGCCCATCCTTTGAAAACAGGTTTACTTTTTTCAATTCATCTTATTTTAATATTACCTACCCTATTATTCTTAACAAATACATAACAGCAGTGCTATAGATGACTGGTTCTTTAATGGTGTGCTGCATTATACAAAGTCCATCCCTTAATTTACACAGAGAGAATCTCCAAAGGGGGGAGACACCACTCACCCCACCCCACCCCAGCTCTGACATGGAGAAAACTTCAAGGGGTAATCCATCCATCCATCCATTTTCCAACCCGCTGAATCTGAACACAGGATCACGGGGATCTGCTGGAGCCAATCCCAGCCAACACAGGGCACAAGGCAGGAAACAATCCCGGGCAGGGTGCCAACCCACCGCAGGACACACACAAACACACCCACACGCCAAGCACACACTAGGGCCAATTTAGAATCGCCAATCCACCTAACCTGCATGTCTTTGGACTGTGGGAGGAAACCGGAGCGCTCGGAGGAAACCCACGCAGACACGGGGAGAACATGCAAACTCCACGCAGGGAGGACCCGGGAAGCGAACCCAGGTCTCCTAACTGCGCCACCGTGCCGCCCTCAAGGGGTAATCTTTGTATTTTATTTTTGTAACTCAGGAAATATGGTAGACCTAATTTTTGGTAAAGGTGTAAATTTAAAATGTCCATTCTTCCACAACTTCATTATTCATTTAACAAATCCTGTGTTTTAACAGAATTAAAGAGGTCTCAGATGTCTGCTGTTGTAGAAGTACGGGGCTTCAAGGGTGCAGAGACGGAAGTTCACTGGAGGCTTTAGTTACATATCTCAGATAATCGCATAGGATATACAATTTGTTTAGAAAACACAATGGAAGGTCTGAAAATCGAAAGTACACTTTATGAGAAGGACTTAGGAGTCGTAGTGGACTCAACACCATCAAATACCAGACAGTGTTCAGAAGACATTAAGAAGGCTGACAGAATGTCAAGTTATATAGCACCTTGGTGTGTGGAGCACAAGTCCAAGGAGGATCTACTCAAGCTTTATAACACACTGGTGAGGCCTCATCTGGAGTACTGTGTGCACTTTTGGTCTCCAGGGTACAAAAATGACATAAGAGCACTAGAAAAGGTCCAGAGAAGAGCAACTAGGCTGATTCAGGGGCTACAGGGGATGAGTTATGAAGAAAGATTAAGAGGAGACGTGATTGAGGTGTTTAAAATTATGAAGGGACTTAGTCCAGTGGATCAAGACTGGGGCTTTGAAATGAGTTTATCAAGAACACGGGGACACATTTGGAAAGTTGTAAATTTGGAACAAATGTTAGAAAGTTTTTCTTTACACAGAGAATCATAGACATATGGGATAAGTGACCAAGTAGTATGGTAGACAACAGGACTTTAAAACTTTCAAAACTCGACTGGATGTCATTTTAGAAGAAATAAGTGGATAGAACTGGTGAGCTTTGTTGGGCTGAATGGCCTGTTCTCGTCTAGATTGTTCTACTGTTCTAAAAGAAACAATCTCTGTTTTACTAAATTAGCAATGTTTTTAAAACTTCGTAAAACAGATATAGTTTAAGTGAATCAGTAATACTCGCAGATTATTGTGCTAAACCCCGAACCAGAAAATAGCTAATCTGTTACTACTTTTTATCACTAACTAGTCATGTTACCCATTTAGAAATATATGATACAGTGATCCCTCGCTATATCACGCTTCGACTTTTGCGGCTTCACTCTATCACGATTTTTTCTCATACACGCTTACGTCACTACGCATGCGCTTTCTGAGAACTTTTATCTAAGCCCCACGATGGCTCCTAAACGTGCTGCTTTTTCTAAGCCTTCTGACAAAGAAACTAAGCGCCGGAGGAAGATGCTTACCATCCAGGACAAGGTGAAACTCTTGGATATGATCAAAGATAGCAATACCCTACAAAAGCCTCCTCACGCATATGAAAAGACAGCGCCAGCAACTGCCTATCAAGATGTTCTTCAGCCGCGCACCCAGACACCCACTGCCTACTCCTAGTACTCCTTCAGCGGAAGAAGACAACGACGCACCTGCTGAAGATACTACACCAGCTTGTCACGCTTGGGTCACAGATTTGCACAGAGACACAGGAGGTTGTAGAAAAAAAAGAACTTTATTCAAAGCACTGCAAACAAACATTTGTCTCTTTTCAAAAGTTTAAACGTCCTCCATGACAAGTCAGAGATGACAGTTCCGCCAGGAGCAGAGAATGTCTGAGAGAGAGAGAAACAAAACAACTAATTCCAAAGCTGAGAGGTGCTTTTCAATATTTTTAAGTAAGCGGAGTACCGCGTGAGAGGTTTATCGCGCGTTATAGGGCAAGTAAGAAGGGTAAGGAGCAATGTGAAAGTAGACTGTCAGCTGTTTCAGGGGTTTTCCCAGGGGCGTCTGTGTCCTCTGAGGGTGCGATCAGCGCTCCAGCTTACAATCTGAAGACTCTCCTACTGAGCTCGTGCCTTCATAGGTTAGTGGTTGTGTGTGTAATTAAATGTACAGTACCATAATAATAATATGCTATTTGTAACATCTAATGTCTTATTTTCTCTTATTTTGCCTAATATATTGGGTAATACGAGTGTAATGGTGACTAAAGTGTGTTATTTCATGTCTAGAGGGCTCTAATAATGTTAAAAAACACATTTAGAAGGTCGTAAACAGGTTTTCTATCCTGTAACTGCGAAAATATTCGATTTATAAATAACAATCCTACTTCGCAAAAATTCATTTATCACGGTAGAGTCTGGAACGGATTAACCGTGATAAACGAGGGTTCACTGTATATCTCTTGTGCCCTGTGTGTACCTTCAGCTCCTTTCCTCTGTATCCTCTTGTATGTAAACTTCTCTTGACTAGCACTCCCTCTCACGATTGCTTTCCCGTAAAGTCTGCTTCCCAGACTCTGTCATTTCAATGTGCATTGCTCGCCTCTTTTTCCACTTTTATACCTCCTGTCTTTGAAGGCGAATCTCAGTTTGGTTCCTCGTGTGTCTCACTCTCACCGTTTCAATTTTGTTTGCGTTATCAAAGCCAAAGTGACCAATCAGATCTCCCACAGAGTCTGGACACACACATGCAGAGACCTTAGTGTTTATTATAGTGGAGACAGATGTGTCATGATTGGCTGATTAAGTAATAAATTTGACCCTTGCATCAACTGTACATATTTTGAATGGCAGAAGTAGGTATCTTAAACTCTAAACAGGCTTTTTGTTTGATTTCCGTCCTGAATTACAACTAATACACCAAAACACAGAACCATAAAGTATTTTATAGTCAAACCAGAAGAACATACATTTTTCTACTATAATTGTAATTGGCTGTAATTGGGTCTTCAAGTTATTTTGAATTGCAAATAGGAATCCTGACCAATGAATGGCAGGGTTAGGCAGTCAAAAAGACACATCCATGTCTCTTTGCATGTACTGTTTATGTATAAGCAGGTAATTCAGGAAGTAACCATTTAGCAATATTTTCTCCATTGCCGTTTTTCACATCTTTTGCTGTTGTACAGAACTGGTGATCATTGAGTTCTGTTACGTAATAAACTTCTTTCTCTCCATTCCGCAAGAAAATGTGAGATTAAAAAAATTTTCTCGGCAACCATTAAATACATGGGATAGGTAACATATAAAAAAATATCATTTTTCGGTGAAGTATTCCTTACTATTATAGGTACTATAAAGATTACAATACAGACATTTTTAACCAGGGTCACAGGCTACTGAAGCCTATCACCAGATAGCATGGGACACAAGGCAAGAACAAACCCTGAACAGGGTGCCAGTCCGTCACAAGTCTAATACAAACACACACACGCCAAACACATACCAGGGACATTTTAGCATGTCTCCGGACAATGGGAGGAATGCCGTGCATCTCGAGGAAACCCATGTAGACACAGGATACCATGCATGCACATCGGAGGACCTCCTCGCAGGTTCAGTTGAGGTATTTAATAACCTTCTGAGATGGGTGGGGGTGTTGCTGCTAACACTGTCAGCTCCTTCTTGTCCCATAGTACAGAGAAGCCGCCTGGTGAAGGCATTTATCCTCGCCTCTTCCAGTCCCCCACCATAAAGTCCTGGGAGTCCCAGAAGGAGGCGTCACTTTTGGCCAGGGCAACCCATGACACAGAGCTCCTCTAAAGACCGAAAGAACCTGTTTTTGGATTTCCACAGGAGAGATGCATGCCAACGAGTGCCGTTTTCAGTTATTTTCTTTATTTTCGTCTCTTCAGATGAATCAACGGGAAGACCTGGTTGGTGCCCCATAATTTTTAGCTGCAGGCCTGAGCTGTCATCACCACACCCGGCTACAAGGGAGAACATGCAAACTCCATGCAGGGAGGACCTGGGATATGAACCCTGGTCTCCTTTCTGTGAGGCAGCAGTGCTACCACTGTGCCACCATTTTAAATTAAATGAAATTATATTGTACAGGCACACAAACAGAATACCATCCGTCTATTTATCAGTACTTTCAATTCAGTGTTATGGAGAAACGCCTATCTAGTGAGGTACAAGACTGGAAGCAAATTTTAATGCGCAGGTCGATCATATGACACATTTACAATTACTGATTCAGATTTAGAACTGCTTGTTACTGATTTAGAATTCTCAATTAACCTATCGTGCATGACTTTGAGAAGTGGAAGGATAACCAACTCAGACGTGGAGAGAAACTTCACTCTCTACACCATGAACTAATAATAATAATAATTATTCTTTGCATTTATATAGTGCTTTTCTCACTACTCAAAGTGCTCAGCAATTGCAAGTTAAGGGCCTTGCTCAAGAGCCCAACAGAGCAGAGTCCCTATTGGCATTTACGGGATTCGAACCTGCAACCTTCCGATTGCCAGTCCAGATCCCGAGCATCAGAACCACCACTCCGCCTAAACTAGGATTAACACTGCAAGTAAATAAAACATTATTAAGGTAATCTATCATGTTTTACATGGGAAATGACAATATTTCAATAAGATAACATACTTTACTGCAACTGAGAAGAGTAACTTTCTTGAATTGATTGTTTTTTGGTGAAATACAGCTGCTTCAATTTCATTAATAGAAAAATAATGTTGTTCAGCTGCCAGCTGCTGCGGATGTAAATTTTCAGTTCAAGCATTTTTCGGAGATTAAAACTTTCAAAATGAACTTTTCGATACTTACGGTAATGAACATATTCACAGCATACATTACTGACAAAAGAAATGTCTTTGTGTGTAAAATTAATATTTTATTCCATTTACTGCATTAATTACGTCTGATTGATGGTTAGAAATTAAATATTATACACTCACACACACTCCAATACAAGAAAAAATATCATCCCAACCCCATATAGTTCCCACTATGATCTTTTATGAATGCTTTGATCTAATTATCATCAAAGATTTGCGGAGTATGTTTGTTCTTATCATTACCATATAATTACTTCAGCCAGATGTTTTTGTTCAATTACAAGAACAACCCAAGGACAGATGAGGCTATGCCTAAACTAAATACATATTCATATGTTAATATCTCCTAGGGCCTACCTTAGCAGGGATCCAATATGAATAAAATAATTTAGCAAATTGCATGGCAAATAGCCATAGACTTAAAGGATCGCATTTGCTAAAAGCTGTAATTTTTGTTTCCCGTGCTGTAATTCCAATTATTTGTATTTTGTAGTTTATAAATTTGAAGAAAGCAGTAAAAAGCATTCATTTTTAATATTAATCAATTAGAACTGAATTCTAAACATGATTCATGTCAGACTGAACATTATTCTGTCATCATAAGAAGACTGTGAATTGAGTGAGTGCAATTTCCATCACATTATTCTTGATTATATTTAAATTACTAGTCCATTGGGGTCATTTTAGGTTACCAATTATTAGGCTGTCCCAATATCCCATCCAGACATTTTATGAAAATTGTCATGCTTTATTTCAGACTCTCATATCCCTTTGTGTGGAACGAGTTGTTGATGTTCACCTTAAATGCTCTACTGAATTTTCAAAGTACATGAATATAGATTTCACTCTAAAGCTAAAATTGATGCTTTTGAGAATTTTGAATTTTGAGAAAAGTGCTAAAATAGGTCTCTGCATTCCTTTCTCTTCTTAGGACAATAGCTGTATAGTTCCCGTAGTTTTTTGATTTGTTCTTCAATACCATCCAGTCATCCCTGTTAAAAAGTCAGCTCAGTGATATGCAGGAGGATGAGCCTGTGGTGTCCAGGATAATGGACTATCTGTCAGGCAGGCCGCAGTTTATGAGGCTCAGGGACTGTGTGAGCAACACTGGAGCACCACAAGAAACGGGCCTGTGTGCTTTTCTCTTTGCTCTGTACACCTCAGACTATAAATATAACAGCAGATCATATCACTTGCAGAAATTCTCAGATGATTCTGCACTCTTGGGGTGCATTGATAAGTGGGGTGAGGCAGAGGTGGGGAGTCAGGTGAAGAACTTTGTTTCTTGGAGCAAAGAGAATTGTTTGCAGCTTAAGATCAGCAAAACCAAGAAACTGCTTATTGATCTTGACAGCACCAAAGAGCCTCTGTGACCTGTTACTATTCAAGAAGTGGATATAGAGCTGATGGCCAGCAAAGGAGACAATTAAATCAAAACTGAGTGCCATTATGAACAATGCTGCACATCCTCTCCATGACGCACTAACACTGAGGACTTTCAGCCAACAAATTATTCAGTAAAAGTGTGTCAGGAAACACTACTGGGGCTCCTTTAATACCAACAGCAATATGCCTTCTTTCTTTTTTAAATTTTCATTCCTGTTTGTTTTCAGACAATAGTGTCTGTATATTGATTTTTTTCACATATATTTCAAATTATACATTTATTTATATAAAAAGTGCTATCTATCTATCTATCTATTGTAAGAAAGGCGCTATCACATCTAAATATCTATCTATTATATAGGGCCTTTCATATCTATCTATCTATCTATCTATCTATCTATCTATCTATCTATCTATCTATCTATCTATCTATCTATCTATCTATCTATCTATCTATTCGGTCAGAGTTGAAAATGGTATTTCCACCATCACTTTGGTGTCCACCTGGATGCCCAGGTATCGCATCCCAAGATGGATGAGTGAGGATCAGGCTTGTTTCAGCAGCACATGTCTTTGAAAAGTAAGCACTTTAGAGCAAGGACTGCTATTGCTGAGGTAAACATCTCTATTCTGTTTCTCATGAAAAAAATGATTTTGATTAGAAACACTGAAACTCCTAAATTTAAAAAATAGTGCATATACTGTATTACTTAGTCTTAAGAGCTAAATGTAGTTAAGTTTGTTATCAGTATGCACTTGACTAGTGATGTTACTTATCTTAATCTATTTATTAAAACAAACATGCAATGTAACCAGGAATTTATAGCCATTGAATGATGTTCCTCATTATTTCTTCTTTGAAGACCAAATCATGGTATTTCATAGAATAAACATCATGTAGAGGATGGTTTGCTTGCTACAGCTTGACCAGTTTATCCTCCTTCCTGTGCATCCACAAACATTGCTCAGCCAAGCTTCTAAATGCATAAACTCGAAATCGCTTGCTGATTGGTCAATGGAAACTGAAATGCAAAATTGGCTTGTAGGACCTCTCACAACTGACAAACTCATGCCAGGAGTGCCTCAATTTTTTTGACATGTCAAAAAAACCATTGGGAGATATTTGGATTGTGCTGGAACTTCATACCTCATCTCATACCCAGTGAGTAACGAGTTTAAGACCTTTAATGATTTTGTGTGATTTGATAAATCACTCAGGAGTTTGCAAACTTATTTATTTACTTATCTATTTATGAATTTATTTATATCAAACAGTATATGACAGAACATATGAATATGCAAAGACAAACAGGCTAAGTTACTGGTATGAGAAGGCTATGGCTCTGGGAAAGAAACTATTGAGGTGTCTGTTAGTTTAAGCATTTATCAGAGGGAAGTTTTAAGTGATGAGCTGAGTGAGACGAGTCCATGTTTATATACTGTATATTGTATACAGTTACGTCCATCGGTATTTGGACAGTGATATAATTTTCATAATTTTGGCTGTGTGCACCACCACAATAGATTTGAAATGAAGTAATCAAGATGTGATTGAAGTATAAACTTTCAGTTTTAATTAAAAAAACAATGTATGAGCCATTCAGAAATGACAGCCATTGTTATACATGCCCCTACTCCCATTATTTTCAGTGGCTCAAATACAGTGCATCCGGAAAGTATTCACAGCACATCACTTTTTCCACATTTTGTTATGTTACAGCCTTATTCCAAAATGGATTAAATTCATTTTTTCCTCAGAATTCTGCATACAACACCCCATAATGACAATGTGAAAAAAGTTTACTTGAGGTTTTTGCAAATTTATTAAAAATAAAAAAACTGAGTTTCGCCCATTCCTCTTTGCAGCACCTCTCAAGCTCCATCAGGTTGGATGGGAAGCGTCGGTGCACAGCCATTTTAAGATCTCTCCAGAGATGTTCAATTGGATTCAAGTCTGGGCTCTGGCTGGGCCACTCAAGGACATTCACAGAGTTGTCCTGAAGCCAATCCTTTGATATCTTGGCTGTGTGCTTAGGGTCGTTGTCCTGCTGAAAGATGAACCGTCGCCCCAGTCTGAGGTCAAGAGTGTTCTGGAGCAGGTTTTCATCCAGGATGTCTCTGTACATTGCTGCAGTCATCTTTCCCTTTATCCTGACTAGTCTCCCAGTTCCTGCAGCTGAAAAACATCCCCATAGCATGATGCTGCCACCACCATGCTTCACTGTAGGGATGGTATTGGCCTGGTGATGAGCGGTGCCAGGTTTCCTCCAAACGTGATGCCTGGCATTCACACCAAAGAGTTCAATGTTTGTCTCATCAGACCAGAGAATTTTCTTTCTCATGGTCTGAGAGTCCTTCAGGTGCCTTTTGGCAAACTCCAGGCGGGCAATCATGTGCCTTTTACTAAGGAGTGGCTTCCGTCTGGCCACTCTACCATACAGACCTGATTGGTGGATTGCTGCAGAGATGGTTGTCCTTCTGGAAGGTTCTCCTCTCTCCACAGAGGACCTCTGGAGCTCTGACAGAGTGACCATCGGTTTTCTTGGTCACCTCCCTGACTAAGGCCCTTCTCCCCCGATCGCTCAGTTTAGATGGCCGGCCAGCTCTAGGAAGAGTCCTGGTGATTTCGAACTTCTTCCACTTACGGATGATGGAGGCCACTGTGCTAATTGGGACCTTCAAAGCAGCAGAAATGTTTCTGTAACCTTCCCCAGATTTGTGCCTGACAATCCTGTATCGGTGGTCTACAGACAATTCCTTTGACTTCATGCTTGGTTTGTGCTCTGACATGAACTGTCAACTATGGGACCTTATATAGACAGGTGTGTGCCTTTCCAAATCATGTCCAATCAACTGAATTTACCACAGGTGGACTCCAATGAAGCTGCAGAAACATCTCAAGGATGATCAGGGGAAACAGGATGCACCTGAGCTCAATTTTGAGCTTCATGGCAAAGGCTGTGAATACTTATGTACATGTGCTTTCTAAATTTTTTTATTTTTAATAAATTTGCAAAAATCTCAAGTAAACGTTTTTCACGTTGTCATTATGGGGTGTTGTGTGTAGAATTCTGAGGAAAAAAATGAATTTAATCCATTTTGGAATAAGGTTGTGACATAACAAAATGTGGAAAAAGTGATGCGCTGTGAATATTTTCCGGATGCACTGTATATCTGGACAATACTTAAATAATCTTGAACATAATAATCATTTTCAAATATTTGGTTAAAAATCCTTTACAGTCAATGACTGCCTGAAGTCTGAACCCCTGGCCTTCTCCAAGTGTTAGGTTTCTACCCATTTGACGCTTTACCAGGACTTTACTGCTGCTGTCTTCAAGTGCTGCTTGCTTATTTGTTGGACTTTCTGCCATCAGTTTTGTCTTCAGCAACCCAACCAGTTGTAAAGCAGCTGATCGGAAAGCCCTGGAAGACATGTATAGCACACGCTGCCTCAGGAAAGCCACCAGCATCTGTATGAATTGCACTCAGTCATGCCGCAGTCTATTTGAACTTCCCCCATCCGGAACACTTCAGAGCTTTTCCTGCATGGATCTCAAGAAACAGCTTAATCCCAAGAGCTATAAACGAACTGAATCAGTCCATCAAGAGCTCCTGGTAGAACAGTTAGAACTGGTAGATAGATAGATAGATAGATAGATAGATAGATAGATAGATAGATAGATAGATAGATAGATAGATAGATAGATAGATAGATACTTTATTAATCCCAAGGGGAAATTCACAAGAAGACGTAGAACTGTCCCGGAATTGTTCCTGCCTCACACTTTATGCTTGCTGGGACTGGCGTGACCCTGTATGGATAGATAGATGAAATAATTAAACATGCATTATGAAGACATTTTTAATGTTCCTTAAAAGTTTTGAAGAATCAGCTTTCTAAGCTTACAGAGCTTGAAATTGTGGTTATTGATTATATGAAGAAAGAAAATGGAAGGACAGATATTGGGAGTTGATATGTTTGACAGAGACAGTACTGCTGCAATAAATTATTTCATCGAGGATCGCACACGTCCCAGCCAGCATCTTGCAGTAGGCAGGAACAATCCCTGGATGGGGCACCAGCGCATCGTTACCACTGTGCCACCGTGCCCCCATGTTTAATACATGATTTAATGCATTTCACCATGAAAATGATATCAAGTATACATCTTTGTATTCTAAAATGTTCAGAGAGCTGTAATATCATGAATGTAATGTATTATGTGTGGCAATCAGTCCCTGCACGCTCCTGTCTGCGAAAGAGAAAGCCCATTTAAGAAGCACGTAGTGATTTTCATACACATAGAACACATAGAATACAAAGCATGTAACATGCTATTTAAGTTAAGATGTGACTTAAAAAATGAAACATCAATTTCAAGATAATTTAATGATAAAAGAAACTACGAGATTAAAGTGGAGATTTCGAGTTTAAAGTCAATATATCAACCTTTTTTTGTATTCACTGTGTCCCTATTTTTTTTCCTTTCTCTGTGCCTAATACTGTACGCTTCTGTATGACACTTTCATGTCAACTTTGATATCTGACCACTTCTTTTTTATTTCAGTCACTGTGCGACTTCCTGAATTTGAACTTTTGAGAGGCACTCCATCAGTTTTTTTTGCTGCTCATACCACTGCCTAACCCACCAAAAGGTACATTTTTCATTGCCTCCACTTTACTGAGTAGGACCTCCACTTCACATTTGGTGAAATTCTTCTTTTTTAATAAATGCTTTTCCCATTGTCTTTTAACAAAACGCTCAACTGAAAGGGCTATTTATTTTGAATTACATATAAAAATATGTGAAATTCTGGGAAGTGTCAGGGTGGGATTTACATTTACATTTACATCATTTAGCAGATGCTCTTATCCAGAGTGACTTACAACAGTGCTTAGTAGATGGATGGCAGGCACGTGCATATATGTTACATTTCATGCTGACTGGGATTTATGGAGCGGAAGCATGTGGAAGTTGTACGGCTGAATTTTTTTGGGCATACAAACATTTCTACTTTTGTCCATACACCATGTTTAAGTGTGAATTCTACGCATGGCATTACACATGAGGCCCCTGGTGTTTCTGCTATTTCACGGATGGGTTTGTTTAATTTTCTCTGCTTAATGATGGCCTGTTTTACTTGCATGGACAGCTCTTTGGATCTCATAATGAGGGTTCACAATGATAGTTTTCCCAATGCAAATTCCACACTAGGAATCAACTCTAGACCTGCTTAACAGTTGCAGTATGCTCATACCTGGTTATGGAACAGCTGGCAGTCAATTGTTCAAATACTTTTGAGGCTCTGTAAATGGGGGGACCATGTATAAAAATTACTGTCATTCCTAAATAGCTCATACAATATTTCTGATAAACCCCTTGAATTAATGCTGAAAGCCTACGCTTCAATGACTTCATTTGAAATTCATTGTGGTGGTGTATACTGTAGAGTCAAAATTATGAAAATTGTGTCACTGTCCAAATACTTATAGACCTAACTGCATATACAGACACTTTGGTCTGAACACATGCCAGAATGATTAAAAAGGAAAAAGATTTAAGAGGAAAGAAAACTTCTGACTTGACAGTCACAGTCCCACAGTGAGACTAAGGTGTGAGCCAAGCAACTGCCTATTGAAATAGTCACACTCAGGGCAAGCAGACGTCCTAAAAACTGTATTCTTATTCAATGGGGTAGATGCTGATAGGAGAGGAATGCGGGCTTACCCTGCTTTAAGAAGGAACTAAACCTTTCCTGAAAACCCCATCCCTAAAGTGAATTTTCATAATGTAAACACCTAATTATAGTTTTGTTTTCCATTTTTAGTGTTCCCTGGCTTCCCAAATTACCATATTTTTGTTTAAATAACACTACAATATGTGAAAAGTTACACAGTTAGTTTAAAAATACTGTTAGTCGTCAAAACAAAACCTAATAAGGCATTACCCCCTCATTAAGTAATGGTTAATAAAACACTTTACTAGTCTCACATTCAAAGGAATGGGCTTTCATTTTTTCTTTGGATTTTTCCAGCTAGCTCACAATCTGTGTTGGGCCTGATATGATCAGAATAATGTGAGAAGACACTATGACTTGTAGGGGGTGTCTCAGCATCCCAAACTCCTGGACATAACACAAACACAAGTCCCGGGTGCAAAAAAATGATTTATTACCTTTTCCATACAGGCTTCTCTGTCAAATACTATACAATAAATCTTTCTTTCTTTCTGTCCACTCCTCCAAGGTGAGTATCATCCTTCTTCCAACCTGACTGCAAAATTCTTTGAGTGAGGAAGAGTGGCCTCCTTTAAAATAGACCTGAAAGTACTGGTGCTACCAGATTCTATCCAGGAAGTACCTACAGGTCAGGTGGAACCTCCCTAAAATAAGGAAACCTCCTCCCCACAGCTCCCTCTGGTGCATCATCAGCATCTAACCCTGCACCAAATGTCCAGCCCCATCGCATTCTGCAGGCTACAATTAGGTGTAACTTGGAATGACTACATGATTGGGAGTTAGTGCTAGGTAACATGGTCCCAAATCCTCACTATATGCAAATATTTTTAAAGCAGGATAAGCCTATATTTTAGATAATCAACTGAATAAAACGTGTGAATGTGTAGTAAAAATGTAAAAATGAAAGTAGACAGAAAAGTGTATGCTCAAATAAAGTAGAAATAATCTCAAAATATACTTAAATACAGTAATTACTTAACTATACAACACTGGCTAGAAGGCATGTTACGGTTAATATAAGTTCCTATAGAATTAAAGATATAAATTAAGAAACAAGTACTGAATTGATAAAACAAAACGGAAAGTTTATACAGCCTTTGTGATTTCTTGGCAAACTGAGTGAACCTTTAATTAATGTGGGAAATTCATATTTTCCATGGTGAACATTTGCACTGCTTGAGGGGTATAGGTAGTAGGGGGGGTGCTGTGTTATTTGAAAAAAAATGGAGCTTATAGTATATACATATGAGAAGGACCAAGAAATTATATCACTTTCTGTTTGCATTTAATTTCAGGAGAGTGGGAAGACCATTAAAAAGGATGAGATAAGGCAGCTGAGTATAATTTAGAGGTGATAATGAAAATACACAACATACTGGTGACCTGAATCCACCTGAAATGTGGGTGTTTCGACTTAAACCTCTTTAGTTGTCAGATTTCCACAATAAAACCTGCTTTCTAAAGGGCTACATTCCACCAACATTTGACTTTGTTAATGTGCAGATTCTTGAAAAGTGACTTTATTCATTTGTATCAAGTACATTTGGATGGTTTACTATGTTGCTGTCAAGATGTATTGATTGCTAATATATTTCTTCAAAATGATTGCCATTTTCAGTTAATTCAGCAAGGACCATAAACAGAATTAAGATTTCTGACCACGTAACTCAATTACTCAAATTATTACTCTTGCTTATTAAAGGGAGTGGAGCCTTTACGTCCGATCACTGTTCAGGAATTAGAGATAGAGGTGGTGCACTCCTGCAAGTACTTGGGGGTCCACATCAATGACAGGTTACACTGGTCTTGTAATGCAATGGAACTATATAAGAAAAGGAAGAGTAGGCTCTTTTTTCTTAGTAGATTGTGTTCTTTTAAATTGGGAAGCACCATCTTTCATATCTTCTAAAACTCTGTGATGGCCAGTGCAATTTTCTACACTGTGGTTTGCTGGGCTGGTAACTTTAAGAGAGATATGCAGAATCAACAAGCTGATTAAAAAAGCAGGCTCAAGTATGGGATACACTCTGGACCTCCTGGATGCAGTAGCTTAGGAGAGAATTAAAACAAAACTGACTGCCATTATGAACAATGCCGCATATCCTCTCTCTGACACTCTAACACTGAGGACTTTCAGCCAGCAGGATTCTAGACCTTGATGTAATTGATGAGAGTTTTAGTCCCTGGTATAGCCCCATAGTCTTGGTACCTAAGCCCAATGACAGGTGGTAGTTTTGAAACAACCTCTGTTGACTTAATCAAGTTTCGCAATTAGATCCTTATCTGATATGGTGCATTGAGTCTTAATACTCAACCACTTTTGATATAACAAAAGGACACTGGCAAATTCCTTTAATGGAATCTACGAAGGTGAAGACCATATTTTGCACCCCTAGAGGCCACTGGCATTATTGTATTCTCACATTTAGATTGCATGGGTCTCCTGTGACTTTCTATGGTCTGGTGGACTGAGTGCTTCGGTTCTCACAATACCTACTGTACAGTGCTACTTATCATATGGATGACATTATCATTTATTCTGGCACTCAGGAGAAACATGTGTGGCAGGTTCGCACTGTGCTCCTGATAGTAAGTGGAGCATGTCTATGAATCAATCCGAAAAAATGATGACTGAGACAAAATATTTAGGATACTTGGTGGGCAGGGGTACAGTTTTTCCACAATGTGCCAAAGCTGGTGCAATTATGAAGTGGTCCCGTCTAAAAAGCAAGAGGCACGTCCAAGCTTTCTTAGGTTTGCTTGGGGTATTACTACCAGTTTGTCCCTCACTTTTACAAGAGAGCAGCACCCTTGACAGATCTAACAAAGAAAAGGGCCCCTAATATGTTGGCATGGGATGCTAAGATGGAAGCTGTATTTCAAGACTTGAAACAGGCCCTTACATCAGCACCAGTATTGATAACTCATGATTTTTCTTAACCTTTTCTTTTACAGACTGGCACTTCAGACACAAGTCTTCGTGCTGCGCCAAAGTGTCAACAACCCATCATGTTCCTGAGCCGAAAACTACTGCATCAGGTAACCAGGTATGTGGAGGTGGAAAGAGAGGACTTGGCTATCAAATGGGCTATTAACCAGTTGAGATACTACCTGCTGGGCCCTGAATTCGCTCTAGTGATGGAACATGTTGTCTTGCAGTGGATGGCACTTCAGAAAGAGTCATACCCTCGCGTTACCAGGTGGTGCTTGGATCTATAAACATTTTTGGATTAAAGTCCTTTATTTTCAAGGACCTTTCTATATCAACACCAGTGTTGGTGACCTTGTGTTTTGGAATGCTCTACCAACGTGTCTGGGCTGTGGAGGGTCTTGTCACGCACATGATCATTATGGACAGCTTAAAGGCTCAGGTGATGGTAATTTCCCAATGGAACACACCACCCTTGACATCACTCCTAGTGTCCATCCACCTGAACCCGCTTTTTCCTGCTGGAAGTCCTTATTACCAGAATTTAGATAAGATAAATTTTTATTGTCATTGTCACTTTTACAAAGGAACAACGAAACTGAAGGTGCTGTTGGCTCAGTGTGAGGCATAAGAATTAAAAAACAAGAAAAGAATAGTAATGAGTACATTACAAATATATACAAATTACACTTTTCATATACATATTGCACTGGTTAAATGTACAAATTGCACTGACTGACTAAGGTCTATATTGCACATTGAGAGACTGATATGGAGCACTTTAATTTGAGTTCAGTGACATGATTGCTTTTGGATAAAAACTGTTTTTAAGGCGGTTTGTGCTGGTTTTCATTGCTCTATATCTCTTGCCCGATGGCAAAAGCTGGAAGAGGCAATGACCAAGATGTGATGCATCCTGTGAAATGTCTATTGCTTTTTTGCGGCATCGGGAGGTGTAGATTTGTTCCAGAGTGGGGAGGGTACAACCAATTGTACTCTCTGCTGTCCTGATGACCCTGTGGAGCGCTTTCCTTTCTGATGGAGTACAGCTGCCGTACCACACACACAGTCCGTACGTGAGCACACTCTCGATGGAACAGTGATAAAAGGCAAGGAGCAGATTTTTGGGGAGATGGTTCTTTCTGAGGATTCTCAAAAAATACAGTATCTGTTGTGCCTTCTTCAGCAGCTCCTTGGTGTTGGCGCTCCAGGTCAGGTCATCCTCCAGCTCAATGCCCAGAAACCTGAACACCGGTACCCTCTCCACACAAGCACCACCAATGATGAGTGGCTGGATGTCAGTTTTGTTTTTTCTAAAGTCAATAACAAGCTCCTCCGTTTTTGTGGTGTTGAGGAGCAGGTTATTGACTCTGCACCACTCCGACAGCCGCTCCACCTCATCCCTGTAAGCCAGCTCACCCTGCCTGCCCGAGATGAGTCTGACCACTGTCGTGTCATCCGCAAACTTTATGATCTTGTTGCTGTGGTGGGTGGGAACACAGTCATATGTGTAGAGGAGCGGGCTGAGCACACAACCCTGCGGCGTCCCAGTGTTGAGGCTGAGAGCAGTGGATATATGGGGACCCAGCCTGACCATCTGGGAGCAACCAGACAGGAAGTCCAGTATCCAACTATATGTGGGTGATGGAAATCCCAGATCTGCCAGTTTGGATACCAGTCGTTGTGGGAGGATGGTGTTAAATTCTGCGCTGAAGTCCATAAAGAGCAGTCTGATGTAACTCCCTTGCTGCTCCAGGTGAGTCAGGGCAGCATGAAGGGCTGTAGCCACAGCATCCTCCATGGATCTCTTTGCGTTATAAGAAAATTGAAATGGGTCCAGGTCTACTGGCAGACAGGCGATGACTCTCTTAGATTTAGACCTGTGCTAAATGTAGATCTATGGGGTGAGGCTACTGTTCTTCCTGCAGGTCACAGTCCTCAGTTCTGAGAGTGGAAGAGACTGTGTCACACTCAAATACTTTCCCTGTGCTCCCTCAAATGTTTTGTTCCTGTAAGGGCCACACTATTCTCATGTGTTTGACAATGAATCTTTTTCAAATCTTTGTCCTTGCTCTTAAACTAATAGTTATGAGAACAATTTAAATCAGTTAGGTCTCCCTCAATCTATCATTTTCAGATAAGGAATTTCCTTGCAAGGTCTTTGACCTACAACACTTACCTTCTGTAACGTTAGTCTGAATTGCATTTATGATCCACCATTCTGCTTTATAGATTTCATTATGTGGTCACCATTCCATCTTGTTTCCCGATATGCTAAGCCAAAAATGTTGACTACCTCACATCCCTTTCTTTATTGTTTATTTTAGGATTGTCATTTCATGTTTTATTTCTGCCTCCCTCATTTCTGGAGCATCATACTTGGATTCTGGCTCACCTCAGGTACAGACTTGGGGAGAAGAAGCATGTTTTGTTTGCTTCATCAGTCCCTAAATGCGTGTCAGAAAAGGCTCACAACTCAGCAAGACACTGTAACGGAACACTAAGGTTTGGAAAAATAGCTGGTTTCATCTATTTAAAAAAAGTTTTACAAAATAGACCATAAAAAAGTTTTGGTCCGAGGTTTTGCAAGACTTTTTCTATTTAAAATAAATTTCCATATCTTTCTGCAGAGCAGTGCTAGTCTGAATAATACATTGGTGCATTTTGACAGCTTACAACAAGGCTGATGAAACAGCTTAGTCCCAGAAGATTCATATGTTGAAACCTCAACATTTTTTCCCATTCCACCTTTGTCATTTTCATTTAATATCAGGTTTGAAAAGACAGGTTCCAATCAGAGCAGATAAACAAAGGAAATGTCATCTTTTTGCAATAATAAACAAAGGGCTATTAGCATTTCAAAGGGGAATTTCTTATTTAAGTCTATTTTTAAAACTTCTACTTGTGATGTTTTATTTGATAGTTTATCGTGCTTATAATGTTATATTTTGTTAAAGCCATAGCCTATTTTTTTTGTAGAAAGAATTTTTAAAACTGTCTTCTGATTACTATACCTACTGTATTAATGACTATAAAAAAGACTGAATTAGTGTAAGGATGTTTATAAAAATGTAAAGATTTACTTCATGAAGCAGAAGTACATAATAAACAAGAATAGTGGCTGTGAGGGCCATGTTTTATGATGTTTCCAGCGCCTTCAGCACCATCCAGCCTTCCCTGTTAAGGGGTCAGCTCAGAGATAGGCAGATGGATGAGCCAGTGGTGTCCTGGATGATGGACTATCTGTTAGGCAGGTCACAGTTTGTGAGACACAAGGACAAGGAACAGGCCTATCTGCTTTTCTCTTCACTCTATACACCTCCGGCTATAAATATAACACCAGATCATGTCTATTGCAGAAATTTTCAGATGATTCTGGGGTGTGTTGATGAGTGGGATGTTGAGGCAGAGGAGTGGAGTCAGGGGGAGAAGTTTGAGAATTGTCTGCAAATTGACATCAGCAAAAACAAGAAACTGCTTATTGACTTTCACTGTACACTAATGAACCTCTACGTCCGGTCACTATTCAAAGAGTGAACATAGAGGTGGTCCACTCCCACAAGTACTTGAGGCATCCAAATTAATGACATATTGGACTGTTCTCGGAACACTGAGGAACTGTATAAAAAAGGGCAGAGCAGGCTATTCTTCCTTAGAAGATCATGTTCCTTTAATGTGGGAAGTGACATCCTTTACATCTTCTACAACTCTGTGATGACCAGTGAGATTTTCTGCACTGTGATTTGCTCAGCTGGTAACATCACTTCATGAGAGGCCCACTGAATCAACAGGCTATTTAAAAGAGCAGGCTCAGTTATGGGACAAGAGTACAAGGAGATAAGGCGTAAGGTGAAGAGAGAGGTGGCGAAGGCTAAAGAAGAAGCGTATGATGAGTTGTATGAGAGGTCAGTCACTTCAAGAGAGGCCCACCGAGTCAATAGGCTATTTAAAAGAGCAGGTTCTAATCAGTTTCAAGGACTTAGACAGCATTTCTGCAATATATAAAACCATTTTACAGTCCCTCCCTTTCAAAGATCCAAGAGGGCAATGGGAAAAAGATCTCTCACTCAACATATCAGAAAAGGAGTGGAAGGTAGCAATGCAGAGAATTCACTTGAGCTTCATATGTGCAAAGCATACAATTGTTCAACTCGAGCACAAATGTTTCCAGAGCAAGATCCAACCTGTGAACGCTGCAATCAAGTTCCAGCCTCACTGGGTCACATGTTCTGTGCCTGCACCAAACTAACATCATTTTGGACCAAGATTTTTAAGTGCCTTTCAGACAGCCTTGGTGTCACAATCCCTCCTAAATCCATTAACAGCTGTGTTTGGTGTACTTCCAGATGGTCTTAAAGTGGAGAAGGACAAACAAACTGTTATTGCCTTTACTACACTATTGGCACGCAGACTTATTTTGCTCAACTGGAAGAATCCTAACTATCCCCTTTTAAGTCAATGGGTAACTGATGTTATATATTATTTGAAATTGGAAAAAATAAAATTCTCACTTAGAGGATCTGTGCAGAAATTTTTCCAAACCTGGCAGGATCTAATCAATAACATTTTAGAATAAGCTTTTAAAGCACTGAAGAAGAAGATTCTCTCCCTTTTTTTGTCTTCTCCGTTTATCTATATTCACTTATTACTCTATCTATTTGCTTATTTTCACTAGGTTTAAATTTTATTCTGCTGGCCATGCTCTCTTTCTCAGGGGTGGGGGTTGATTTGTTTTCAATCCTTTTCTTGTAAAATTGATGTATTTGTATGGAATGTTGTGTGATTTCAATAAAATCAATAAAAATAAATAAAATAAAAGAGCAGATTTAGTTATGGGACACACTCTGGAGTGCCTTGAGGTGGTAGAGAAGGACAGAATGAAAGCAAAACTGAGTGTAATTATGAACAATTTTGCACATCATCTTTATGGCACACTAACACTGAGGACTTTCCGCTAAAGAATCATTCAGCAGAAGTGTGTGAAGAAACACTACGGGGGCTCCTCTCTACCAACAGCAATACACTTGAATAATTCCTCTTTGGGACTCTGGCTGCCAAGTCAGAAATTTTTTTTCTTTTAAATTTTCTTGCTTTATTTTCATTCTGGTGTGTGTTTAAACCATACTGTGTGTGTATTTATGTCTGTCTATTATATAAAAAAATCTTTTGACGCGATGAGACTTTTTGGAGACGAGAATTTTTAGAAGAGAGATTTTTTCAAGTCCCATGAGACAAGACTTTTTGCCTTGAGATTTTTTCAAGTCATGACCTCCTCTCTCAAATATTTTCAAAAAAGACCAGGTGCCTCCCTCATTCTTATGAATGCTTTTGTCAGACACACTTCCTGCGCTCTCAGCTCTTATACATTTTAACGTTTTCCTCACGTTAAGTTCCCAATTAAAGAAGACGTATTATGTCCAAATCTTATTGAAGAATTTCATCACGATGGGTGATCAACATAAAAAATGAGTACACGCGCCCTCCTAGCACTGAGAAATGATGAAGTCAAACGAATTAATGGCAAAAATGTCGAATGGTTACATGGCAAATTGGTTAAATGTGTATCAATAGACTATGCTGAAATAGTTGGTGGTGATGGTGCAGAAGATGAAAACAACAACTTAAAATATCACAAAGAATATCTACAACCGTTAACATCATCCGGTCTTACAACACATGAATTACTGTAGAAAGAGGGATGTATCCAAGAAAGGTAATGTAGTACATTTTCAGCGGATAACATTAGACACCAAAGGAGATCTCGATATGCCATTCGTATTAAAACGTCAACAGTTTCCGGTTAGAATAGATTTGAAAAGACAATTAACAAATCTCAGAGCCAAACATTCGAAAAAGTAGTTTTATTTAATGGAGAGAAAGAAACGAAACTCAACCATGGACAGGTATGCGTTGAATTGATGCATATGTAAAAAAAAATTTTCCCATGAAAATAAAAATGTTTAAATTGTACATCCACATCCCCATACATGAGCAGCAGAACTGCAAAGAGGCTAGTGCATAGTGCAGGCCAGGGGTGAGCGAAGTGAGCATGGGGCAAAGCCCCCTAGTATTTATTTATCTAAAGAGCTTATATAAAAGGCCAAATTTCCCCTGGGGACAAATAAAGTTCTATCTATCTATCTATCTATCTATCTATCTATCTATCTATCTATCTATCTATCTATCTATCTATAGATAGATAGATAGATACTTTATTAATACCAACGGGAAATTCACTTACTCCAGCAGCACCTTACTGATACAAAAAAACAATATTAAATTAAAGATTGATAATAACGGAGGTAAAAACAGACAATAACTTTGTATAATGTTAAATGTTAACGTTTACCCCCCCCCGGGTGGAATTGAAGAGTCGCATAGTTTGGGGGAGGAACGATCTCCTCAGTCTGTCAGTGGAGCAGGACAGTGACAGCAGTCTGTCGCAAAAGAGTTCAAAATCAAAAATAACATCATATTCACAATCGGTGACTTTATCTATAATGATCCCCCACATGCACATATTTGAATTTTGTCATTTTTTCTCTTCAAGGGTGAGGACAACTGGTAAAGAATCAAATATCAAACATATTATCCTATTCCTGATCAGTAGCTTTGAAGTAGCACAAAAGGACACCTCACATGCCTCTATTACTGATCCCCAGGTTTTCAAAGTTTTGTGTAACTTTGACCCCACATATCCCATCAGAGGGTGAACTCCTGGGACTGGTTGATGTGGCCTGCACAACTTCAAGTCCTTCTGCCAAAGGCACCTATTGGTTTACTCTTTATCATAAGGATGTAGTTTCTTACACAAAACATGGTCTAAAAATGGCCAACAAAGTGAGGGTTTTTCAGGTCTAGAGGGCCAAAAATAGTGGAGAACCCCACAAAGCTCAATGTCCTGCATAACTAGTGTGGACGAGTGAAGAATTTCAAGTCCCAAACAAAAGAATGTTGGGGCGCCATATTGGTCATCCCCGTTTACATCTTCAAAATTATAACAAAAATACAGGCAGTCAGAGGTGCAAAGGCAACAAAATAATAACAGCAAATGAGGTGCAGTTCAGGTCACGTCAGGCTACAGGATCACCATCATGTTCTGCTCACAGAGACATGTCTCCTTCTGCAAGCTCACAATATATCGTGGAAAAACTGGAAGGGGCAGAGTCAGGTGCCCTCTGGGCATCTTCTCAGTGTTGCTGGAGGAAAAGTAGAGGACATAGTTAACGACAGCGCTCCTTTTTGCCCAGCAAGGAGCATGATCCACAGACACATATGCATGACACTTGACATCAAGACGAGTTGAACAGTAAATTACAGGGGTGGCCAACTCCAACCCTGGAGAGTCACAGTGGCTGCAGGTTTTTGTTCCAAACCAGTTGCTTAATTAGACGCCAACCCTCAGCAATAACAGATCTTATTTAATTTCATGGCTTGTTAGTGTTTTGACTCTACCATGTCAGTTCATTCTTAAATCATAGATTATCCCCATTTCTAATGATACATGTATCATCCAAGTGACTTGAACCCTAAAACAGATGAGTCATTTTCAGTTCTTCACTTTCTCTTCAGTTTCCTTCATTTCATTAAATGAAATAGTGAACAATGAATACACACGGGTGGAAATGGAGACAAACTACTGCTGGTTCCTTTGTCATTTGCATTTTATTGCTAATCAGGAGCAGTTACAACAGTGAATACAACTGTTTAAAACTAAAATAAGCAATTAAAGGTCCAAAATATTAATAAGTGAAACAAAAAGAAGAATGTTACTCGAGCAATAAGTGCTTCATCAGCAATGAATGATTTTTCATGAAGCAATTGAATTGGAACAAAAACCAGAAGCCACTGCGGCCCCCCAGGACCGACATTTCTGAACCCTGTTTTAAAGGGTCTGAGTCTTAAATAGCAAATACATTAAATGTTAATTAGCAGCAAAAACAGGTCATTAATTAAGAAAATGATTAGAATGAAAACCTGAAGTCACTGTGGCTCTCCAGGATTGGAGTGGGCCATCCCTGGTATATCATATTGTATGAGGGGGTTTTCTTGTACAGGTGAGTTAGGAGGCACTGAATGGAAAAAAAAGTGATTCCCAAGCAATCGGAAGTAAATCTTATGAACACAATAATTATGTTGGCTCTTGTTCAGAAAGCGGAGGCCACTTGGTTGTTTCACACGGACGCCACTTGGTTGTTTCACAATAATTAAGATTAGGTATATAAGTAGGTTTCACTTTTCTGTTATCATTTTAGCCCTAAAATAGTGACTTAACATCAGGGACCTATTTTATTGACCTTAAGGTTAGTGTTTGGGCGAGGGGAAGGCCATCTCAAGTAGCGTCTGCTTTCTGAACAAGACCCATTATGTTTTTTACTAGAACGTTGATTGTTATTCTGTCTCAGGATGACGTATTACAAAATCAGATTACAATAGAAATAAGAGAACTAGATAATATCATGAAGTTATTTTTACTGCATACTTTTTTGAGACAGTTGTTTTATTGCCACATGTCACAAAGACTTTAAAACAATTTTTTCAAATATGCCCTCAGTATAGAAAATGTGCGCATAATACTTTGCATGCATACATTTTAAAAATAAGTAAATAAATAAAAATAAATAAATAAAGCATAAATGGCTCACTGGCGATTCTAAATTGGCCCTAGTGTGTGCTTGGTGTGTGGGTGTGTTTGTGTGTGTCTTGCGGTGGGTTGGCACCCTGCCCGGGATTGGTTCCCTGCCTTGTGCCCTGTGTTGGCTGGGATTGGCTCCAGCAGACCCCCGTGACCCTGTGTTCGGATTCAGCGGGTTGGAAAATGGATGGATGGATGGATGGATAAATGGCTCAGTATAGTAATAAATAAAATGCAAGTTAATGAGCTGTCCTTTAGCAATGGCTTCAATGTTAAGGGCAAGGAGCAGAGCAGAAGGTCAGGCTAATGTCCACACTACTACATTTAAATTTAGAAATGCTGCTTTTAAACTAAAATAATCGTTTCCCCATTAGTGTTCTCACATCGTTTACTAAGCTGTCTTCTAATAATAGAGGAGAGAGGTTAGGAGCAGGCACTGATAGAGCACATTGCCGCACCCACCACATGACAAACCAACTCAGAATCCCAGATTAGGACCCGAGTGCAGCCCTGCAACAGGTGACACCTCAGCACCGCAATAGTTCAGATAGAATGGAACAGTAGGAGGTTTTTTATGGTGGCTGGAGTGCCAATTCTGCCACCAACCCCCAGGTTTTTCCCTGCAGGTTGGAGGGCCTACATGCAGGGCTGGATGCAGATTAACGTCATACCCAGGATGGAACAATTTCAGGTTAAGGGCCTTTCTCAAGGGCCTAACAAAGTAGAGTCATTTTTGGCATTTACGGGATTCGATTGCACTGGTCAACAAGCATTTTGCTACTGGGATTCTTTCATCTGTACTTTAACAAATTTCACTTGTTGACTCCAAATCTGAAAACCGTTTTCGTCCAGCACGTCTCATTTTTTAGTTATGATGTTCCAGGTCTTGGACAACTAGGGTGTCTGGACAGTAAAGGCGATGCATTTCAGCATTTAAGGAATAAGGTTGGTCTCGAGAAAAGCGAAACCAAATTTAAGGAAGGAGTTTTTGTTGGCCCTGAAATCCGTGAAGTGATGCTTGACGATGACTTCAAAAGGAAACTGAAGCCAACTGAAACAGCACCCTCATTTGTGCAGGTTGTCCAGAATTTTCTTGACAGTCACAGAGCAGAGAATTATACTGAGCTTGTGGAGAACCTGCTGAAAGTATATCAGCTTACGGGAGTCAGAATGTCACTGAAGATGCATTTTTTACATTCTCATCTCAACTTTTTTCCACCAAATTTAAGCGATGTCAGAGATGAGTATGGGGAAAGATTTCATCAAGATATAAAGGTGATGGGAAACTGATATCGAGGAAAATTCACTTCGAGCATGATGGGTGACTACTGTTTGTTCTTGCAAAGAGAGAATGACTTCACTTTTATATTGAGGTAAATTGGCATAAATATGCTTTAACGTGTCTCTGGTATCGTCTTCTGGTTTGTTTTCAGAATAAACACATCGAAACAATTTTGGTGGGACATAGTCCAAACTCCAGATATTGTGTTGATATATTATATTGATATTCAAAAGTGTCAAAATGTCAATGATCTGTATTTCAAAAACCTGACATGCTAGCTTAATAGCTTTCATATATGAAATCATTATAAAAAACTTAATAAAGAGCTGCGTTGAAGTTCTCAGAAGCAAACAAAAAATATTTTTTTTGTAGACCAGTGTTGCCAGTCCAGATCCCTAGCCTAAGAGCCACCAAAAATTGAAATGTGAACTCTCTGATACAGAGAGGGGGACCCATCTTGAACAACAACAGCAACATTTCTTTCCATAGCACATTTTCATATAAAGAACACAGCTCAAAGTGCTTTACAAAATGTCAAAGAGAATGTTACAAGAAAAGAAAAGTAAGTAAAATTAGGTAAAATAATAATGAATAAGTAACAAAGAAAAGAAAAATCCTTCACTTATTTAATATGATAAAAAAATGTAGTATTCTTATATACAATGTCATATCGTACTTCATTACAGTTGAGTAAGATGATAAGGTCAGACAAACATAATCTACAGAGGTTCTGAAGCCATAAGACCACCCAGGCCACACTGGGCCTTCTACCTAACATAACATAAATGTGCTGAAATCCTTTCTCCAAGCATCGTCCAGGAGGATTTATTGCAGTTTGCTCACAGACAGTTGGGGTGCCCACCTTCATTCGAGCATCACAGGTGGCTACACAGTGCCTTGATCAGGTGGTGGTAGCACATAAACGCCACCGCAGAAGAACTCTTTAGCCTTAAGAGAGCTGCTTTATAGCACCCCACGTGTGGACAGCTGCTTTAAGCAAAGAAACTTACTAGCTCAACACAAGAAGAGCAAAATGTTAACTCTTTTAGGGTTAATTTTTTTTTTTCCTTTTGTCCTAGGGCTGAATGCAATGGTTTCACAAATAAATCAACAAATACTTATTTATTACAAATGTCACTCCGTTATATGTTCCGTGAGCCTCTACAGTATGTAAATTCACATATTTATTACATACCTGCTTGTCTCATCACTTATAAGCTGAAAGGGATTTTCTGGAAAAATACAGCTTGAAGCAGTCGAGTGGCTGCTAATCCGTAGTGTCCACTGGCACACCGTGTTGTTCGATGAAGTCCAGTGTCAGCTTGCCTCCAACATATCTACAGTATGTCTGTGTAGTCCTCCCAGGCGAGCGTTACTTTAGGCACTTCCGCTACACAAATGTGTTCAACACTACAATCAGCGGGGAGCCGACCTACTACGGGCTGATCAGCTGATGCAGTTACCTGACTTTTGTTTTCAATCTTCAGATCACTTGCATCAAAATTGGAATTCGATAAGTCAGAGTCCAATTCAGCAATAATACAAAAAAAAAATAAATAATACTGATTAAATATTTTGCTTTGCGCATTCGCTTCACTCTGTCATCCAATGTCATTGTCATTCTAGACATTGTTTACTCTCTGCTACTCACACACACACACAGGGATCCGATGTCAAGTCAATGAGTCTCATAGTCATCCTACCGAAGAGGGTTTACCTATAATGTAACTGTGAGCTTTATCAACGTGTACAGCTTTCATCGCGCTCTGCCCCTGGATGTCGACTTTACATTTGCCCTCAAACCCTTGTGTTGACAAAAGTTGACATCTGCGATAAAAGAGTTACACTGCACCCGTGCCAATCACCAGTGCAGGTACCTGCTTTTTATTGAAGGTGTTCCCTCTCAGCTGCTAACCACTGTGGGAATACGGCAATCACCCACACCAGGTGCTCTTAACAGTACAGTATACCTTGACATTAACAGTGTGTGGGTTTTTTACGGTGGCTGGAATGCCAATCCTGCCACCAACCCCTGAGTTTTCCCTGTAAGTTGGAGGACCTGTTTGAAGGGCTGGATGCAGACTAACATCAAGGAATACTGTTAAGAGCACTATGTGTGAGTGATTGCCATATTCCCACAGGGGTTAGCAGTAGAGGGGGGATGCCTTGAATGCATGAAAGTGCTAGAGTTAAATACCAAGTTTCATTTTCAGCCAGGGGCGGCACGGTGGCGCAGTGGTAGCGCTGCTGCCTCGCAGTTAGGAGACCCGGGTTCACTTCCCGGGTCCTCCCTGCGTGGAGCTTGCATGTTCTCCCCGTGTCTGCGTGGGTTTCCTCCGGGCGCTCCAGTTTCCTTCCACAGCCCAAAGACATGCAGGTTAGGTGGATTGGCGATTCTAAATTGGCCCTAGTGTGTGCTTGGTGTGTGGGTGTGTTTGTGTGTGTCCTGCAGTGGGTTGGCACCCTGCCCAGGATTGGTTCCTGCTTTGTGCCCTGTGTTGGCTGGGATTGGCTCCAGCAGACCCCCGTGACCCTGTGTTTGGATTCAGCGGGTTGGAAAATGGATGGATGGATGGATGGATTTTCAGCCAGGACTGAGTTCTAATTTAGAAACTGGCTGGAATGAAACCCTGTAGCCACTGCGGAGCTCCAGAACTGTGATTGAGGACCCCTGTTCTAAAGCATTGATCTAAAAGATTCAAGGTTCAAGTCAGTAAAGATAGAGTTTAAAGTCAATCTATAGCAGTAATTTAAAAAAGATACACAAGAATTTGTTTGAAATGGGATTTAGAGTCCAGAGTTCAAAATTTTAAGGAGGGTCTGTTGAGGTAAAGATAAAGGTGCAGGTTTACACAGGTATTCTTATTACTGGCAGGCTAATCCATGTTGGCTGACATAGTTCTCACTTTCTTTCAGTCCAAGTTCCTATCTATTATATAATAAAACATTCAAGTCTGTGTGTCCAGTCCCACCGAGCAATCTGTTTGGTCAGTTTGGCTTTGGTGGTGCGATAAATACGGAAGTATGAGATGCATGGGAAAGACTTATGAGGCATGCTGGGGGCATCGCCTTCAAATGACAGATGAAGTATAAAAACAGGAGGTGATAAAGGTGTGATGCTGTGAGCCTCACCACTAAGTTAACGAATGTCCATTGGGAGCAGCACTGCCACAAATCAGCACACAGCATCAAGCATAGAGAAAAATTAGCGAATGGTACTGTGATTGTGTGTCAACATTCTGAAAGCAATGCCAGTGCAAAACTCTGGCGCCGACTGAGTAGAGATTGAACTATCAGCGGTTGGGGTTTGACTGTGTTCTGGGTTAGTTATTGTAGGTTTATTTTAATGTCTTCATTGATTTCAGTTATATATATTTTTTTATTTATTTATTTATTTTTTTTTGTTGCGACGTCAGATAAAGTCAGCCTTCAAATTTTTTCATTTGTGTTCACAGATCTGTGAGTATTGTAATGACCAACAGGAGAGCAGCAATGACACACGAGGTCTGTACAGGAAAGGCCCTGAAGCGTTTGCCGTGTGAGAGCAGTTCAAATAGGCAGCTAGGCTGAAGCAGCATGTGCTTGATGCTGTATACTGATAATTCTCTTTCTGATCAGCTGCTGTACATCTGTGATTCACACTCAGATACAGTGATATAAATACTCCGAGTGGTGCAGTGAGAGTAATATGGAAAAAGATGATCCGCTGTGGCAACCCCTAACGGGAGCAGCTGAAAGGAAGAAGGAGAAGGTGCAGTGAGAGTAACAACGCTAAAGCAGCTATGGTATTTGGAATAGTTTGACCATTCTGTCGACCATTATATTGTTACAGGTTAATTACAATCAGATGCCTTAAACTAATAAACAATATGCGGTTAATTTCAGTGTATATGATAAAGCTGCGTCAGGGATGTGAATCTAAAAAAGAAAGGGAAACCACACTGGAACAAAAGCACTGCTTTGATGCTGGGTGCCACCAGTTTGCAAAACTGAGCAGAGAACCTGTGTACGCCAGGGTTTGAGCCAGTGTGAAAATGTGCGTGGCTTTACGCCAAGTTTAGGTTTTATACATCATGATTTGAGCGTGGAAACGGGAGTACGCAACATTTTTGTATGTACGCACCATTGATACATGAAGTGTCCTGTAAACAACAAGACTGGACAGCTGTCACATCAACAGAGATTTCAAAGGTAGCAGCCAAACATTATAGATATAACAAGAAGAAGAGTGTGGTAGAACAGACTTTTATTTCAATAAGTCATCTGGGTGTAAACCAATGAACCAATCAGAGTAAATATATGCATTAATCAGCACTGCTTTGTAAATTGAGTTGTTTATGAAGTGGACCTCTGCCCTTATTTTTGACCATTCTGCTCATTCTGTAAGTGACTGCTGTGATGAATGTTCCCTCTTTGGCATTTACTGGAAGAGTAAATAAAGGACGCAATAGACAAGTTTTCTTCTGCCTGGTTTCTGACTCAAAAGAGTTTTAATCAAACTTGTCCTAGCAGAGGATAAGCTTCTTTCTTTAATTAATAATTTTATTTCTACCACAACCTTTTCTTTTGTTATTTCCTTTAAATGGTTAGATGAGCCTTGAAATTTGACTTTGTTGCTCCATTTTATATATATGCACTGAGAAATTATTTAGATTTTTTTTAACAGTTCTGATTTTTGACAAATTTTCTTTTTCACTGTAAATAGGATCACTACCTTCTGTACCTTGTTTTTTTAAGTGACTGTTTTGAATTCTTTTTGATATATTACAGTATATGCCATCATCCTTGCTTGCATTTTCCATCCACCTTAGCTGCGGTCGGTCCTGATCTATTAGTTGGTTGTCTGCCTCAACAAAAGGCTCCTCGAAAAGAATGGCAGAGTCAGAGAAGCAGGCTTTACAAGAGAGGAAGTGCTGGTGAAAAGAGGTTCAGACACACAAATTCAGAGGATAGGAGCTGAAGGTACATGTAGGGCAAGAGATAGCAAATATTTTTTATTCTGTTACGTGGCACTGTAACTCTCAACAGGCACTGTAGCTGGTTTAATATGTCATTTAATTCATAGTTCAGTATTGTGAGTTTTGAACATTTACTCTTCATATGGCATACACATTATGCAACCTGGTTTATCCATTTCAAGACTCCAGGCGACCAAAGCATAACCTAGCAGCATAAGGCACAATGCAGGAGGCAACTGTTGAGCTTCAGCCCTGTTTTATGAATGAGGAAATTGTTTTTTATGCCAAGCAAATCGTGCCTAACTAGCACATTATATTCCAGAATGGGGGTAATAACCTTGAAAGATCTGAGAGGACTATGAAAAAGGAAATTTTGTTATGCAAAAACAAAAGCAAATAAGTTAGATAAATGAAAAATGTAATGCATCATTATTATGCAGATGAACGTCCCTGAGAGGTTTTTAAATCTGCTTGAGCGACACATTTAAAGCTGGTGACATTGATGTATTATAACTAATTCTAGAAAAAAATGAATAAATAAATAAAATGGAAACATTTTATCCCTGTTCAACTCGCATATCCATTTGTTTTTCTTTGCATAATTTAGGAATTCCCTTGTGCATTGTGTTGAAGGCTGGTGGTAGTTCTAAATGTCTGGAAATAAAAAAAAAATTCTCTAGACAGAGGTCTCAGTGTTCCATTAATAATTATAGTTTAGGGATAAAAGGCTTTTAGTTCTCTCTGCTTTCGGCTGGAATTATTTTTTCCCTCCCTACAGAAATAAGCTACACATGCAGTGTTTCTATCACCTGGATGATGGGATGATGGGCTGAACGACCATAGGGATTAAGGGTCGAGTGTATGGTGACAGTGTAATGAAGCGAGTCCTGTGAGAATTTAAAACTGCCACTAAAATGTCACCAATGGCAAGGACAAATCTCTCGAAAAAAAGAAGAGCCTGGTGACACGGTTGTGCTGATACCTAGGAAACGGCAAAGGAATGATTTTACTCCGCTGAACGTACCAATGAAGGCTCCTCAGGGTGTTTGGAGGTCTCGACAATCTGTTTAGCAATGATAAACTCTTCAGCTCTTTAACCTCTTACAAAATAATGAAGGTTACATAGTCCAAAAATATTGTTAATAAACAACGTGCTTTAGGATGAAACGTATTTGTATAAATAAGTTTAAAGAGAATAATAAGAATAAGGCTTAAAGAAAATGTCTGGGACAACCACACATTTTTCAATTATTTAATTCTCTGCTCTACAGTTTAAAATTACAAATCAAACAATTCAGACACTGTGATTAAAATGCACACTGCAGACTTTCATTTAAGGGGATTTGCATATATTTTGGTCACACAAGTGTAGAAATGGAAACACTTTTTCTACACGGTCCCCCCATTTCAGGGCACCGTAGTGTTTGGACACAGCAATGGCAGGTCTATTAAAGCCGTCTTATTTAGGAGTTTGTATATCCCTTAAAGTCTGTGATTCACAGACATCAGCAGGTGCTGAGGATCTTCTCTGGTGATGCTCTGCCAAGCCTCTAATGCAGCCATCTTCAGCTCCTGCTTGTTTCAGGGGGCTTATCCCCTTAAGTTTTCTCTTCAGTATATGGAAGGCCTGCTCAGCTGCATTTAAATTGGGTGACTGGCCTTGCCATTCAAGAATTTTTCCTTTTTTAGCTTTGATAAACTCCTGTGTTGCCTCAGGAATTTGATTGGTTCATTATCTTGTTGTAGGGTGAAGTGCCGTCCACTGAGTTTGGAGACATTTACTGGAGCTTGAGCAGATCAGTTGTTTCAATGCACCTCAGAATTCATTGCGTCACTGTTGTCAGCAGTTCCATCATCCATGAAGAGAAGTGTGCCAGGACCTGTGGCAGCCATACATGCCCAAGCCATAACACCCCAAGCACCGCCATGTTTAACAGATCAAGTGATCTGTTTTGGATCTTGGGCAGTTCCTTTTCGTCTCCACATTTTGCTCTGCCATAACTCTGATGAGGTTCATCCTTGTCTCATCTGTCCACAAGACCTTTTACCAGAACTCTGCAGGCTCTTTGAAGTCCTTTTTCACAAATTGTAATTGGCCATCCTGTTTTTGTGGCTAACTGGGTGTCTGCATCTTGCAGTGTGTCTTCTGTATTTCTGTTCATGAAGTCTTCTGCTGATGGATGTCTCTGACACACACACAAATTGGCCCCCTGAAGACTATTTCTGATCTGTCAGACAGGCGTTTGGGGCTTTTTCTTGACCATAGTGAGGATTCTTCTGTCAATCAGCAGTGGAGGTCTTCCTTGGCCTACCATTCCCATTGTGATTCCTGAGCTCAACCAGTGCGTTCTTTCGTCATGATATTCCAGACAATTGATTTTGGTCATCCTAAGGTTTGAATGATGTCTCAAATGGTTTCATTCTTGTTATTCAGCCTCATAATGGCTTGTTTGAGTTTCATTGGCACAACTCTTATCGTCACATTGAACAATGGCAACTACAGACTCCAAAGAGTAGAACCAAGCCGAGGTATCTTATGAAGCAATGAAACCCACCTGAGGAATCACAAACACCTGTGACACCAATTGTCCCAAACATTATGGTGTCCTGAAATGAGGGGACTATGTAGAAAAAGTGTTTTGTGGCTGAAACGTATGCAGATCTCCTTAAACCAAAGTCAGCAATGTGCACTTTAATTATGTCTGAATTGTTTGATTTGTAATTTTAAACTGTGGAGCAGAGGGGGAAATCAAAGGAAAACATCTGTCTTTGTCCCAAACATTATGGAGGGCGCTGTGTGTCAACACTGCTCTTACAGAATTTTCTGTTATGGTATCCTTGGTGCATTAACTGCTCAAAGTACTAACACATTTTATAATAAATTGAGTTGGTAGGGCCACATTTATTTGACTGGAATACATTGCTGGAAGTGAAGAAAGTGAAGAAGAACTACAAGAAATGTTTAATGTAAGAGTAGAAGACAGTGAGAAGAAGGAACTAACATTGAACTGCAAGAAGACAGTATGGTGTTTAGACAAGACAAAATAGTCCCTAAATGGCACTTAAAAGTAAAATGTAAAAATGTCAAGCAAGTGCGTCACTGTTGTTACCTAGCAGGCATGTTAACAAAACATTGACAAAGTGGTCAGGAAATCAGAAGGACTGCTACAGCAAAAAAGGCTTTTATGCAGTTACAATTTTTCTCAATCGCTTTGATGCAATTCACACATCAGGAACGTCATTCTCACCACACTTAACGCCGTTCTCAAAACTGTTCAGGCATTTCTCTTAAAGCCACTAAAACAGTCAGAACCTCGGTCAAGTGTGTCAGTCAGTCACATCAATATTGTCACCAGTGAATAAAACTCTTTCACCAGTGCATTAAGACTAAGACTTTTGATACTTTAATGAAAACCTTACTGACTTTAGAAAAACAGTACTGCAAAAAATGTGATGTAAAGTAAAAAAATGTCCCAAACACAAAAATGAAATGTTAATGATTTATTTGTAAATATCCACAAAATCTTTGCAGAATCTGAGAAAAGCAAAATGATAAACATGGAACTATGCATCTGAAAACAGACAAAGAAAAATATACAATCAAACTTAGGACACAGCACCAATTAAAGTACAGTAAATTCATTTATATATATATATATATATATATATATATATATATATATATATATATATATATATATATATATATATTAGTACTGTGCAAAAGTTTTAGGCAGGTGTGAAAAAATGCTGTAAACAAAGAATGCTTTCAAAAATGGAAGTGTTAATCATTTATTTTCATCAATCAACAAAATGCAGTGAATGAACGAAAGAGAAATCTAAATCAAATCAATATTTGGTGTGACTTCCCTTTGCATTCAAAACAGCATCAATTCTTCTAGGTACACTTGCACACAGTTTTTGAAGGAACTCGGCTGGTAGGTTATTCCAAACATCTTGGAGAACTAACCCCAGATCTTCTGTGGATGTAGGCTTCCTCACATCCTTCTGTCTCTTCATGTAATCCCAGACACACTCGATGATGTTGAGATCAGGGCTCTGTGGGGGCCATACCATCACTTCTAGGACTTCTTGTTCTTCTTTACGCTGAAGATAGTTCTTAATGACTTTGGCTGTATGTTTGGGGTCGTTGTCCTGCTGCAGAATAAATTTGGGGCCAATCATACACCTCCCTGATGGTATTGCATGATGGATAAGTATCTGCCTGTATTTCTCAGCATTGAGAACACCATTAATTCTGACCAAATCTCCAATTCCATTTGCAGAAATGCAGCCCCAAACGTTCAAGGAACCTCCACCATGCTTCACTGTTGCCTGCAGACACTCATTATTGTACCGCTCTCCAGCCCTTCGATGAACAAACTGCCTTCTGCTACAGCCAAATATTTCAAATTTTGACTCATCAGTCCAGAGCCCCTGCTGCCATTTTTCTGCACCCCAGTTCCTATGTTTTCATGCATACTTGAGTCGCTTGGCCTTGTTTCCACGTCGGAGGTATGGCTTTTTGGCTGCAACACTGGCCAGACTTCTCCAGACAGTAGATGGGGTGTACCTGGGTCCCACTGGTTTCTGCCAGTTCTGAGCTGATGGCACTGCTGGACATCTTTCGATTTCAAAGGGTAATAAGCTTGATGTGTCTTTCATCTGCTGCACTAAGTTTCCTTGGTCGACCACTGTGTCTACGATCCTCAGCGTTGCCCGTTTCTATGTGCTTCTTCAAAAGAGCTTGAACAGCACATATTGAAACACCAGTCTGCTTTGAAATCTTTGTCTGGGAGAGACCTTGCTGATGCAGTAGAACTACCTTGTGTCTTGTTGCTGTGCTCAATCTTGCCTTGACATGAAACTGTCTTCCACAACCTCACCTTGGTAGCAGAGTTTGGCTGTTCCTCACCCAGTTTTAAGCCTTCTACACAGCTGTTTCTGTTTCAGTTAATGACTGTGTTTCAACCTACGTGTGACATTGATGATCATTAGCACCTGTTTGGTATAATTGGTTGATCAGACACCTGACTAGAATCCTACAAAATCCCTGACTTTGTGCAAGTGGACCTATAAGAATTGATGCTGGTTTGAAGGCAAAAGGTAGTAACACCAAATATTGATTTGATTTAGATTTTTCTTTTGTTCGCTCAATTTGCATTTTGTAAATTTCTAAAAGCATTCTTTGTTTACAGCATCTTTTCACACCTGCCTAAAACTTTTGCACAGTACTGTATATATATATATATATATATATATATATATATATATATATATATATATATATATATATATATATATCTATAATAATAAAAGGCAAAGTCCTCACTGACTGACTGACTGACTCACTCACTCACTGACTGACTCATCACTAATTCTCCAACTTCCCGTGTAGGTGGAAGGCTGAAATTTGGCAGGCTCATTCCTTACAGCTTACTTACAAAAGTTAGGCAGGTTTCATTTCGAAATTCAAAGCGTAATGGTCATAACTGGAACATATTTTTTGTCCATACACTGTAATGGAGGAGGCGGAGTCACGTATCGCTTCATCACGCCTCCTACGTAATCACGTGAACTAAAAACAAGGAAGAGATTTACAGCACGAGTCACACGCGGGAACAAAGGTAAATGACGTTAATTTTTGACTGTCTTTTAATACTGTGTAAGCATACATATTAACACATGTGCAATTAAACGTGTGCATTTACGGGGTGATTTCTCAGGCTTAAAAGCTCACCTTTTATCAAACGCGGGAACAAAGGTAACTGACGTTGTTCACTGTCTTTTAATACTGTGTAACCATACATATTAACACATGTCCAATTAAACGTGTGCATTTACGCGTTGATTTCTCAGGCTTAAAAGCTCGCCTTTTACTAAAAAGGTAAATGCAAAACTATTTTCAGTTTATTGAAACGCTCCCGTTAAGGATTGCAATAACATATTGGCGAGATAAAAGAAAGAAGTAGGGGGAAATGGAGGAACAGCCGCAAACAGCGAAGAGCAAAAAATTTATTAAACAATTGAGAACGGAGCGAGTTAAGCATACAAGCATGTTCATAAGGGAAACAAAGCACGGTGTAAAACGTAAGTTTAAATTAAGTTTATAGAAACGCTCCCGCTGCGGATTGCAATAACATATTCGCGAGATAAAAGTTTAATGAGAAGACACAAGGTATAAACGAACCACACGCCGTGGCGCAACGTTAGGGGCAACAGTTTCAACCATTCTATGATCTGCTTCTCGCAACTGAAAGACGGCACATGGCGGATGTTAGCCGACTTGCTGACCGCAACGTTAGGGGGATAAATCCCGTCCAGTATTGATTCAAAACGGGACGCGCAATTTCATTCTCAAACGCAGCACGATTCCGTATTTTAAAGGACGGGTGGCAACCCTACAGTGCCAGGTAACCACCCATACAATCAGATTGTGATTCAGACTAGGAATGCAATGAATGTAATTACCCCGATCTACATACAAGGCGAAAGTCTTGCAACATTCAAAGATGATGGTTTGGGATAAGTACACCATACAACATAAAAGAGCTTATGAAGCCTTGAACCGAAAAAAGCAAGATCTCAGAGATCGTAAAAAAAAAAATAGGAGGTAATGTCGTTTTACTCGCTGTAGATTTTAGTCAAACATTACCAGTTATTCCACGAGGGAGACCAGCAGATGAACTCAACGCGTGTTTAAAATCCATGCTTCTCCCACGCTCTGTTATATGTCGCGTGTTTTCGGGTAGGTGCACCAAAAAATGTATACATTTAAGCATGTAATGGGCAAACAAAAAATGAGGTATACCCGAAGGCACTGCAGTAGTACTTAATGTAACTTTACTTCTTAAATGTTAATGTTTTACTGTTTAATAATTTATACGCTTCTTATATGTTGTTCAAATTCTTTTATCAAAATACCACTGACAGCGCAATGCACGATAACATGGACTGAATACACCATACGCATCCGCCCATGGCTGCCCTGCTGTGCGCAGATAGGAGTTGATTCTACAATAAAATAAAATAAACATAAAAAGAGTAAAACAATCATCACCCATAAACCGTGTGTGTGTGTATATATGTGTATATATATATGTTGATATGTGGATGTGTATATGTATATATATATATATATATATATATATATATATATATATATATATATATATATATATGTAGATATGTATATATATGTGTATATGTATATGTATATATATGTTTATATGTGTGTGTGTGTATTTTATATATATAAAACACAGCAACACTCACAACAATGACAACACAATTACAAAGCGTAACGGTCATAACTGGAACCTTTTTCTTATACTGTATACGGCCATAGCAGGCGGTTGCGTCTTGCGTCATCACGCCTCCCCGCAGGTGGTTGCGTCTTGCATCATCACGCCTCCCCGCGGCTGCTGCGGAAATCACCACGCCCCTCACGTAGTTGACTGCCTGCCCATATAAAGCCGTTCTTCGCTGCGGTGTGTGAATTCCTTTCCTTGCTTCACCAAGGAGGCATTCTTTTCAAAGCTTATCCACAGTTTTATAAACGAACGAGATATAAAGCCGTCCTTTTTCCTTGCTTCGACAAGGAAGCTAAGGTGCTGTGCAGTTTTTTTGTGAAGCGGTCTTTACACATCTTTTTCGCTGTGTTATAAACGAGCGAGATATAAGGCCATCCTTTTTCCTTGCTTCGCCAAGGAAGCTAAGGTGCTGTGCAGTTTTTTTGTGAAGCGGTCTTTACACATCTTTTTCGCTGTGTTATAAACGAGCGAGATATAAGGCCGTCCTTTTTCCTTGCTTCGCCAACGAAGATAAGGCGCTCTACAGTGTATATATGTGTGTATATATAAAGATATATATATATATAATATATTATATATATAATGTGTATATATATATATATATATAATATATGTGTATATATATATATATAATACATATATAATATATGTGTATATGTATGTATATATATATATATATGACAGCAACACAATGACAACACAATTACATTGACAATCATGTTACGTTATTTTTAAAATGTTTCCTTTACTTTTTCATAACCTGTTTAACACACTACTTCTCCGCTGCGAAGCGCGGGTATTTTGCTAGTATATATATATATGTGAATATATGCATATACCTGTTGTGACCAGTGGAGGGAGTTGTAGCCCCCGAAATACCCGACACAACTACACAGACACAAGTCCCTGATGCAAATGTAAGGTTTATTAAACAAATATTGTACAAAGGTGTCCCGCACAATACAATTCTTTTCTTTCTCTCTCTTTCTTCTCCTCCATTACTCCCAGACAAGCTTTGTCCATCCTCCACACCCGACTCCAACTTTCCTGGATGAGATTGAGAAGCTTCTTATATCTTGGACTCGGGAGTACTGCCAGTGCTAGGGCATTGCCCATTGGAAGCACTTCCAGTTCAAATGGAGGTTCCACAAAGTAGGCCACCATGGAGCCCAACAGGGCTGCCCCAGAGGACTACAAGTCCCAACATGCCCTGCGGGTTCTGAGACACAAAGGGAAAAAATCTTTTGCCTTGCTACGCCCGGGCCTGCCAAACCTCCAGTGTCAGGTGAGGTTAGGTCAAGTTGGGGAGCAGGCACTAGTACAGTGTGTTGCTGTACCCCCCACCCCACCCACGACGAAACAAATTAGGACCCCAGTTGGCAACTTCCCCAGGCAGACATGCTGTCCAGTCCCAACCCCCAGAAAATACCATTTATCTACTGCAGCCAGGTGTTACGTGGGCGTCCCCTTGGCCTGGTCCCGCCATTCAGGTCCTCAACAATGAGGATCCTGTGAGCCGGAAACTTCTTTCATCATCTTGCATTCTGCTCCCCGGCTGAACTTGTTGGGGTGGCCTGGTCTGGACAAGTTGGCAGTTGTTTGAAAACGTCTCCACCTGTAGATCGTCTTCTGCACAGTGGAAAAGTTAATTTTCAATTGTTTGATGATTTTTTGAATCCCTTCCCAGGCATCTATAACCTTCTTCCTGACCTCAAATTTTCAAATTTGACACGGTGATAAAACACAACAATAAAAAGCAAACCAAACTAAATGTCTGAGCTTTACATAAGTTGGGTTCCTCAAGATCCTCTCTAAGAATGTTCTAATCATTTACACTTGATCTGGTGTTCCTGATTTTAGGCATCTATGGTAGTGATAAAGGTAGGGGTTAGCTTACTTTGTCCACATGCAAAATTGGCTTCCATATTTATTTAAATTATACAATGGTGAAGAAAACGTAATATGGCATGATGCTTGTTAGATTATATCACGTTTATCTGTAGATACAAAGCTTGATATGTCCACTGTGAGTGCCGTGTTAGACGGACAGACGTCCCAAGCCGGGATGGAGGTTGGTTTCTGGCCAGAAAGGCAGGCCACAAGGAAAGGACAAGAGGTGCCTGCCACCCGAAGTTATATTATCCCCCCATACACATAGTGGAAATATCCCCCTGGTGGGACACTCATATTTCCAAAGCAGGTTGGGAATTGTAGTTCCATGGCATAGCCTTGTTCGGGCTCTTGGGTGCCGCCAGGCAGAGCTGGCCATAGGGGATCATTACAACCTCTTTAATAGAATTCCACCTGACCCGGAAGTGCTTCCAGTGTGCAATGCTGTGGCACACAAAGTACTCCAGGGGTCTGACATAAAAGAAGTCAGAGTCGGGAGGAGTGTGGACGAGGCTTCAAGGGAGGTGTGGAAGGAGGAAAGAGATTTATTATCAAATTGTGTCATTGCAGAAGAGGAATTGGAGAATGGTGGAGGTAAAAAAAAATAAGGAAGATCTTGTGATTGAACCCGAGACTGTGTCCAGTGGCCTTAGGGTGCTGCTACATCCCCATTGGTCACACCACACATGTTAAATAAAAAAAAACGTTTTGTGGGTGTAATTACTTTTTCGCGTGACCGTATATACAAATTGTAAATATATTTGTGACCTACAGTATATAGTTCAATGTTATTTTTGTATGTAATTTTGGATGTAATATACGTGTTTTAATATGCCTGGCCTGTAACTAGAAGCTCAATATGAGAGCCTGCCAAACACTTCACCCAGGTGTGATAACGACTAGATGAATAATACAGCAGCCAATAGAAGAACCTATATTTAATGCAGACATTGCTACTGCATATCCATGAATATATTTCAATAAATACTTAGATTTTTTATTGCTCTCTATAATTTTGAATTATTTAGACATACCAGCAATACACCTGTGGCCTTGCAGGTTTGAAGAAATTGCATCCGAGGCGATTGATTTCAGTGCATTTTAAACCACAAGAAACAGGGACAGTGACATAAAAATAATTTCTTCGGATGCGGCAGGCTCAAGCTCCTCTGACATGCTGTGTGTCACTGCAGAATGAGAGTTAGCGAGGGGCAATCAAATAAAGAAGCGGTGCATTCTCATTGGGAGCTGAAATTGTGATGTCTGTGGACTTCACAGAATAAATCGTTCGGATTGAAAGGGGATGGAATGGAAGGGCCAGCCGTTATTATCATAAGGGGCAGGCACACAACACTTAAAGCAGGGTCTGAGCGCCGTGAAGAGACAAGTCAGTGGACTTTTAAACATTCTGAAGGTTGAAAATGGAGGAAAAACAAAAAACAATAGATGATGGAGCATTGAAAATGTGTATGGAGAAAGATAAAATTGCTTTGCCAATACAGTTAAAGAGGTGATGATAAGATGGAGAATGAGTGTGTCTGCTTATTCCATAGTCGCTCTTTCAACTTGAGTAACAGACAGATATGACAGCAAAAGAAATGATTATTTTACAAACCTAATTATATTTTATATTTTGTTGGAGAAACACGTGTGTGATAAGTAGTGCTTTGCTTGCCCCATGGAGTTTGCACACATATCATAATGTGCAAGTTACACTCTGTAGTAAGATATGAAGAGCATAGAGTCATATTGTGCAACAATCATAAACATTTTATATGTAAAACACAGTTTCTTAACCTATGGGTCATTGCCCCCTTTTGGCTCATCTGTGTATTCAATGGGAAAAGGCCACATACCATTTGTAAAGTGTCTCGTGATGAGTCGCCAATATTTAATATGTGTCTGTATTACCCAGTCCATCTACGTTTATGCTCATCAATGTCCCAGTTTCAAGGATGACTGTGGCATCTGCTGCCAACCCAGGCGTCACAAGTGCTGTTTGTGTTGAAGCAAAGGGAAGTGGACTTCATGGCACACATCACATGGAAATCATACTTAGTGCAGCTTTCTTGAACAGTTAAACGCTGTAGCAGTCATCTTTCTATAATGGTGGCATGTTTTGATGTCAAAGGATTATTGTGAGCAATGGAGATAAGTAGGAGATGGTAAAATAAAGAAAGAATTGTAAGAAGGGAAAACCAGACCAGAGCCAAAAAAGATAAAGGATCAGATGATCAAAGCACGAGATCAAAATGAGAATCAGAAGTCGAAGGTTAAAGGGAGATCAAAAAACTGAAATGAAACTCGACACTGGGGCCTCCTTGTTAAAGAAGCTAACTAGAAGTTACATTTGCCAATACATTACATCAAGAAGTTACATTTGCAATTTGATAATGTGCAATGTGATCGCCGCCATATTTATATCATTAGATTATGTGATGTAATCAATGGGATGATTGCAGTCATGTGATGCATGCTACGTTGTCATGTAAACAAACAAATGGGCATATGATGAAAGTTTGTCATATTACATGAAATCGATAAAAAAATAATGGAAACAATAAAATTAAAACTCAAAAACATGCAGTAAAAATACAATAAACTAAAATACACACATAAAATGTGTTGTTACATGGCTATTTGGTTTTCACCAAGAAAGATCAAAAGTGTTATAGACAGATTTTTAGCTTTTTACACAACCTCTTTAAATAAACAAGTACATAAATAGTTATATAAGTAAGTAAGAAAGTAAACACACACACACTTTGGTTTGAACAGAAAGAAATAAAGCAAGAAAATAAAAAAGGAAGAAAACATCTGACATGGCAGTCACAGTTAGGCATTATGCAGATATTATGATCTCTGAAATTCAAAATATTATGCAAATTCTAGCAGAGTTTCTTGCTAATTGAATTTTTCACCATAAAAATGTTTAACATTTTTTTACCTTTTACCACGACACCACTTTGTCTTTTAACTCATGCGTTGCTATTTTCTGAATCCGATTGCCCTGATACATCTGCCGGTTGCTGGGGGAACGTATTCATAGAGATCGTGACCCTGGCCTTGTTAGGTTGTGACCCTGACCACGTTAGGTGATGACCCTGACCTCGTTATGAGCAGCATTGAGCAGCCATGTTTTATCTGAGTATTACAGTGTAAAAGACTCATTTTCGATTTTTCCTTGTTAATGACTCCTTGCTCTGGCTGTTTTGTCTTTGAAATTTTGATTGTGTTTTGGTTTTGATGAAAGAACCTTTTCTGTCTTCCTGGGGGGTATTTTTCGTACGTGGATTACTCGTTTAGCCGGATGTAATTGTTGACAATTTGGACTGATCCTGGATCTGTCGGTTTTTCGAAACTCTTGCTGGATGTGTTGTCATAGCAGCGCATCCAAATCCTCAAACCTGCTCGGAGCAGGTTTGTTCTACGTAAACAAGGATTAGCTCACACACTTAATCAGTGTCCGTGCTTGGAATTCGATCAGTCATGGCTTTGTCATTCATGAATGAGCGACCAATTGATATCGGTGCGCAAATTATAAGAAGAGAATTTCATATAGAGAGGGTTTTGCGCGATCAGCAAGATCCTTTATTGCTCCCGGAGGAAATTCTTTTCGAAAGATACCGCTTTAGCCAGGGGGGAATATTGTACCTCAAAAATTTATTAGCACCTTATATTCGAAGTCAAACTCGGCGAAGCTGGGCTCTCACAACCACACAGACAGTATACATTGCTTTGAGGTTTTTTGTAAGCGGCACTTTTTTATATACTGTAGGCAATGCGGAACATTTATCTAAAAGTGCAGTTTGCCAGGCAATTCGTAAAGTCTGTTTGGCTCTGAAATATTTCCTTTGGGTTTTCATTGTGTTTCCTGGACACCTGCGTGTGCATACAATTAAAGAGGCGTTTCATGCCATTGCAGGTAGGTAATACACAGGCAAAAACACCCACAGTTCCATAAAGAATCTCACAATCAGCCTAACATTCTCATTACCAGGATTTCCAAATGTGATTGGGGCACATGGGACTGATCAGAGTGGAGTTTGATCAAACATTATTTGGAAAATGTACCTCTCCTCCTGATGAATAATCAGACACAGTGTCTTCATCAAGTATTTGACCTTCGTTAATATCTCGTAGGTCAGGCACAGGTTCTAGGGATATGACATTCCCTGCAACTGACCCAACAAAAAAAGAGGGCTATATGGAACATACATATAGCACACATTGAGGACAAATATATGCAATGACCATCCTTTACCTGAAATGAAGTGACCACTGCATCCTGCCACTGGTTCTGAGGAGGAGCTTCCCCGTGGAATGCCCTCAGAAACAGGGCGATGGGCATTTTGCTGGAGAGCCAACTCTTCTGCAGGGGTTAGGTCTGGACCGCGTGGACCTCCACCTGTTTTTTGCTTGTCTGCCTTCTTATTAGCTTTAAAATTAATGTTTTTTACATTATATATGATTCTTTATGTCAACAATTCTTTAAATAGTTATATACCAAAATTTACCAGTTTGAAGTATATTCTTGTACTTCACTTTAACCTGTTCCCATATTCTCCTTGTACTCACGTTTGATCTGGAATTATGACATATTAAATAATAATTGATCTGACACATAGGAAATGAAACGCTGCTTTCAGTAAGTACAATGCACACTACTTAGCATTTAATTTGTCGGCCACTTTTTGCCAGCCGTCTTTTCTGGTTTGGGCTGCTTTTGCAGTGTTACCCCTTGTGCATATTAAATCTTGAAATTCTTCACGTCCTTCGAATAGAAGGTCTTGCTCCGCTTGTGTGAAAAAAAATGCGGCCGTTCTTTCGTCATTTTGTTGCAGCCTATCAAAGACTTGCTGATCATCTTTTCTAGACTCAATATATATGGGCTTTTCAATCTGCGCGGGCGCATGCATTCATCTCGGATGATTAGATCCAGCTCGACTAATCTACTACACTGCTGCATTTGAAAAACAGACTTATCCCGAATGAGTTTCACCGGCATTAACTCATCCAAGATGAGGCATCTGATCTTGGATGATTTAAGCGACGTACGGAAAATACCCCCCTGGTTTCTAATCTCTTGCTCTCGGTTCTCACTTCCGATGTTTTGATTACGTTCCCAGTTTGTTTGAATGATAGGATTGACTTTCATTTTCAACCTTACCTTGCCTTTTGACTTCATGCTTCTCCCTGTCCTTACATAACGAATATTACTTTCCACCTGCTATTGCTGCCCCATATGTTTTTTCTTTCAGAACAAAATGCCTTAGGTGGTCACCAACATTTTGCACATGAAGATTTTCATCTCATGTGTTCAGTCAGACATGTTGAATAAAGGTCATCCATTGGAACCATTACAGATTGATCATAGCTGTTATTCAAAAGGAAATTCCCAGAGTGTTGAAACTTTTATGTGTGAATGGTGTTGACCCGGGACAGTGCCAGGACACACTGGTATGTGTGCATTAGCAAATCCTAGTAAATTCCTATGAATTTCCATGTTTTCATGTGATTTATTTCACAGAAAATAAAATGTATAATGACTTACAGTGCTCTTTCAAAACAAAACGTCCAATTTTAAAGGGTAATGTGAAAAACATTGCATTTTTAAGTTGTTATTATAGTGTGGGGTGGCCATAAGTAGAAAACTGTAAGCTTCAGACTGATATCCAAGTCAGTCCTATCAGCATAAGCGACTTGTATCAGTGTTGAGGACTGAATTTGAACAGTAAGTACACCCCAAGGAATGTTTTTTCTTATTTCTTTGTTTCTTTATTTTTCTTTATTTTATTTATTTATTTCTCTGCTGTTCTTTTTCTGGTTCTCTGTGGGGGGGTGATCTGCACAACCGCCACCTGATCAGGGCACCATGCAGTCCCTAAATTGATGGATTAAAGGCCAGAGGTCCACATGACCAACATCATGAAATTCTTTCATGTGAAGCCTTTAAAACCATGAGGACTGATTGAGGTCATTTATGGTAGGTAGGATGAGGATGACCAGTGGGAGCTGGGTGGTCTCGTAGCCTTGGAACCCTTGCAGATTTTTTTTTTCTTTTCTCCACCCTTCTGAATTTTTTTTTTCTGTCCTCCCGGCCATCAGACCTTACTTTATTCGTTGTTATTTTGCATTGCCTAATCTTATTTTTATATTTCTAGTTTTTATAAATTTTCTTTCTGCATCTTGTAAAGCACTTCATTTGTATGAAAATATGCTATATAAATAAATGTTGGTGTTGTTGTTAACATATATGGACCTTTCAAGATCTGATCTTCATTTAAACAGTATCTATAGATAACCGTGACATAATATAACAGACATCATGCAACATTTCCATTTTCTAGTCCACTGTATAATTTAAATAAACATAAATGCAGAATCGTATATCAAAAAAGTAAGTAGACCCTTACATTTATTGCTACCTGAGATACCTAAAATTAGAACCAGGCGTATCAAGTGCCAATCATTAGAATATCATTAGATTGGACCTTATCCTTATCTGTTCCTCTCTTATTTAAACCTCAGTTATTTAGTTTGGCTTGCTCTTTGTTGTTGAAGTGTGTTCTATCACCTTGGTGAGGTTGAAAGAGTTCTCTGAGGGTTTCAGAAAGAAGGTTATGGATGTTCTGAGTTTATGTATGGATTTAAAAACATCTGCAAACAGTTGTAAATCAACATTTCCACTGTCTGAAAGATCATCTGCAAGTGAAGAAGATTCAAATTAATTCCAACTTGTCCAGGCCGGACCACACCAGCAAGTTTTGCCTGAAATCAGAATGTAAGATGCTGAAAGAAGGCTCTAAGAACCTCAGAATTTCATCACGGGACATTCAGGTAGATCTTGTCTCTATTGATGTCAAAGTGCATGAGTCAACCATAAGAAACAGGCTACACAAATTACATCTAAAATTTGTTCTTCTAGACAAAAACCTGGACTTCTGAAACAAGGTAGTCTGGACAGATGAGGCAGGGATGGAGTTATATGGCCACAGTACCAGAAGACACATATTTGACCAGAATAATCTGAGGCCAGCTGTAAAGTATGGTGGTGTAAATGGTCTAGTTTGTGGATGCTTTTCTGCATCAGGTCTTGGGCAGCTCACTGTCATAGAATCCACTGTAAATTCTTTATTGTTCCAGAGGTTGCTTGAGGATAATGTGAGACCGCCCGTCAGTAGACTGAAGCTCAATCCAAAGTGGACTTTGCAGCTTTGCAATGACCATAAACATAGTAGCAAATTCACCCAAAAATGGCTGAAAAGAAACAAATAGAGATTTCTGCAATGGCTAAGTCAAAGCCCAGGTCCGAACCCATGAAGATGTTGTGGGGTTAGATTTAAAACTGGTTGTACATGTGAGACACCCCTGAAACAACAAAAAGATGAAAGAATTCTGCATGAAGGAGTGGGAAAGACTTTCTCTTAGTTAATATAAGAGATTGCCATATAGTGATAGGAAAAAAAACTACTTGAGGGGGCAATACCAGCTATTAGAACTAAGAGTGGACTTAACTTTTTCCAAAGACAGAAATGACATCTCTGCTCATTTTTTGTTTAATAAAGTTCACTTTTATATATATTACATCAGCTTTATCTAAAGGTTCTACTTCAATATGTCCACATATATTTAAAAAGAAAAAGCATTTCATGGGGTGTACTTACTTTTTCACATAACTGTAGTGTTCTATCCATCCATCCATTTTCCAACCCGCTGAATCCGAAAACAGGGTCACGGGGGTCTGCTGGAGCCAATCCCAGCCAACACAGGGCACAAGGCAGGAAACAATCCCGGGCAGGGTGCCAACCCACCGCAGTGTAGTGTTCTAACAAGAAAAAAAAAGTTATTTATTGATTGAAGTCTGTTGTTTTGTGATGCATATTGTGGCAAGCGGCTTGAGGTGATACCCAGCCGGGACGCCTGGGAGGACCGGAGGTGGGCTCACACCTCCACCAGACCACAAGGGGGCGACCGCCCTGGTTATTTTGGGGACCATGGGAACTGAGCTTGGAAGCTCAACCCCCTATAGAGGCCCGTGGTCACCGCCAGGGGGCGCCCCGATGCCTGTGGAGCCCTGGCCCTCAGCACTTCTGCCACACCCGGAAGTGCTGAGGGGGAAGAAGATCAGGGACACCCAGAGTGCTTCCGGGTGCACACCCGGTACTTCAGCCACACTGGGGAGTGCCGGCGGAAGCTAATCGGGAGGCACCTGGAGCACATCCGGGTGGGGATGAAAGGGGCCGCCTCCCTCCGTTCGATGGCTTGAGTCGGGAGTGGAGAAGGATGGAGCTCGGGAGGAGAGGCAAGAAGGTGGCCTGAAGAGAAAGAGGCAGTTTGTAAAGACCTGAACTTTGGGGGAGTTTGGGGTTGTGTGTGCACTTTGTATATAGGAGAATGTATAATAAACGTATGTTGGGTGAACCATCGCTGTCCACCTGTCTGTGTCCGGGCTGTCTTCCACAATATAAAGGTATAAATATAAAAGTAAAAAAAATCTACTTTCGTGCTTCTTGTTTCCTTTGTTCATTGAACATTGTTGACCTCACATCAGTCTTTCTTTGTGCTTTTTGCTTCCTTTAATTTGAGCATCATTTTTTGTGCCTCTTTGTTGACATTGTTCATTGGACATTCTAACCCTTGTACCCATGTTTCTTTGGGCCTCTTGCTACCTTTGTTCATCAAACATTCTAGCCCTTATGTCCATCTTTATTTGTGTATCTTTTTGCCTTTGTTCATCAGACATTCTAGCTCTTACGTCCATCTTTTTTGTGCTCCTTCTTGTCCTTGTTCATCAGGTATCTTAACTCTTACATCCAACTTTCTTTGTGTTTCTTGCCGCCATTGTTCACACATTCCAGCCTTTATGTTCATCTTTCTTTGTGTGTCTTGTTGTCTTTTCTTCATCAGACATTCTAGCTCTTACATTTGTCTTTCTTTATGTACCTTGCTGCCTTTGTTCATCTGCTTTATCTAAACATACTGTTTAAATCAATATGAAATATTAATCAACATTTCCATATATGTTAAAAAAGAAAAACACATTTCATGGTGTCATGTTATTTTGTAATCCAGACCAGGGCTGCCACTCACACACACACACGCTAAGCACACACTAGGCCAATTTAGCATTGTCAATTCATCTAACCTACATGTGTTTGGACAGAGAAAGAAAACTGGAGCACCCGGAGGGAACCCCCACAGACACAGGGAGGACATGCAGACTCCACACAAGAAGTACCCTGGACCCTGATCTCCTAACTTTGAGGCAGCAGTGTTGTCACCACACCACCGTGCCACTCCAATAATTTCATGGATGAACTTGCTTTTTCACATCATAGTACTGTATATACCAAGGCTTTTCCATGGTGGTTACATTACCAGTTGTGACCACAAGGGTGTCCTAGAGAGCCCCAAACCCAATGCACAGTAGTACACCAGACATGATATGAATAAATAAAGAATTTTGTATTCTTACAAGGCATTTCTTCTTTCCAACTATCTGCCACAATTAAACAATAAATAATAATAAACTAACAAAAACAATAAATAATAATAAACTAACAATTCTTCGTCCTTACTACTTCCCGCTGAGTGTTGCCAGCTACCTCCCGACTCTGACTCAGCTGAAGTAAAGCAGCGAACTTTGTTAATTCAGACCCGGGAATGCTTCTGGTGTCACACCATGTCTTCTGGGAAGCACTTCTGTGACATAGAAAAAGTATGGAAGTTTTCAACCGACAACAACAACATTTATTTCTGTAGCACATTTTCATACAAATGATGTAGCTCAAAGTGCTTTACAGGATGAAGAAAGAGAAAAAAGACAAAATATATTAAAAAAATAAAATTATGCAATATTAATTAACATAGAATAAAAGTAAGGTCCAATGGCCAGGGAGGACAGAAAAAACAAAAAAAAACCTACAGACGGCTGGAGAAAAAAATAAAATCTGCAGGGGTTCTGAGGCCACAAGACCACCCAGCCCTCTCTGGGCATTCTACCTAACATCAATGACCTCAATTAATCCTCATTGTATTCAGGGTTCACATGGAAGAACTTGACGATGACGGTCATGTAGACTTCTGGCCTTTAATCCATCAATGGAGGCACAGCACAGCACCTTCTAACGATACTCAGGGATCCCGACAGGGATTCATTTCCAGACTCCAAATCCCAAGCATCCCTGCGGGTGTCTCGACTGGGTTACCACCTGAGGACCACTGCCACCTGGCGTATGGGGGATGGAACAACCCCTGACTTTCGACTTCTGCTGGTCCATCTATTATATCAAATAGATTAAGTTATTCCTCCGTCCCACTGGCCAATTTTCTTGTGTTATTCATTGGTAATGAATTATTCTCCGTTCTGGCCGCCCGTTCTCCTCCTACACACTGCTCTGTCAGAATAAGGATAATTATCTATTTCTGTGGCTGGAATATTAATAGGTTTAAAAACTTGCTGAAGATCACAGTAAATGAATGATGGGGACTCAAACTAAACACTGTGTGATTTTATATATCTTAGAGTGCCATAGAGAATTCCATACAAGATGCCATCTCCAGATGCTTTCAAAGACCAGTGCAATACTATGAATGATTTCACATTGTGAGCACCAGCATGCTAAGTGCCTCACTCAGACGTCTCGGTTTAAGGATTTGTTTAGCCGTCTCCACTCTGTATTATTTGCTGCACCCAACTTATGTCAATGTGACAGCTACATTTGCTTCCACCCACCATGCATCTTGCTGCTAGGTTGATTTTTTTTTTGCATGACCACTTCAGAACTCATAAAAATGTAATCTTCTATTTACCAAAAAGGACCTTTAGTGTTATGTTGGCAGGATTAAAGAAATTGGGATATGTATAGAGTTTTAAGGCACACAACTCCAGAAATCCATTATGACTCAACTCTTGCTGTACATTTTTATAATTTATATAAGAAAGTTAAAAGGACAGCCAAAGATTTTATAACACAGACCCGCAGTGGATACAACATTGCCTACAGTACACCAAGCACTGGGCAGAGTTGAGAAGCAGTAGGCGGATGCCATGCCGTTTTGAAGCAATTCAGGCGGTTACATAAACAAATAAGTAGACGAAAGTCTGAAAAGTGAAAGTTGGAGATGTAAGGAAGTCTTTGAACTCTTGTCTTAGAGAGAGAGAATGTGTCATAAAGGAAGGATTCAAGTGCTTCAGAATCTCTGGAGTGCTTTGTAAATATATGCACATAATATAGTTTGCTGCCAGTCAACCAAAAGTTTTCTCGCGGTATATTTTAATCAATCAATGAACACTGCAGATGCCAAAGGCAAGAATTGAGAATGTTTGTAAAGGTACTGTAGGTGGACAAAAACAAGAAAGTTGTTTTTTTTTTTTTTGTTTTGAAACCTATGGCAGCCAAATGTGAAAATACATACAGCAGATGATAAAATTCAAATATTCAAGTGCAAAGATTCTGCACGAAAGACAAATAGCACAATCTCAGTATGCATGCCTGATTAATGACATTATACACTAGTTGACAAAAAAGTGTGTGGACACCTGACCATGACACCCTTATAAGCTTGTTGGACTTCCCATGTCATTAGCATGGGCTTGTCCAGCAAGTGGCTTGAACAGCAACCATTCTCCTGAAAAGGGTTTCCAGAAGATGTTGGAGTGCCTCTATGAGAATTGGTGCTCATTCAGTCAAATGGGCATTTGTGATGTTGGATGAGAAGACCTGGCTTGCAATTGGCATTCCAGTTCATCCCGAGGTTGTTCAATATGGTTGAGGTCAGGGCTTTGTGCAGGTCCCTCAAGTTCCTCCATGTTATAATGAACATGGCTTTGTGCACAGGGGCACAGCCATGCTGGCACAGAAATGGTCCTTCCCCAAACTTTTGCCACAAAGTTGGAAGCTCATAATTGCCGAAACTATCTTTGTAGGCTGTAGCATTAACAGTAGAATCAAGTGACCATCACAAAACCCTGAAAACAGACCCAGACCATTATAACTCCTCCACCAAACTCTATAGTAGGCACTATGCTGTCCCACAAGTTGGTGTTTTCCCAGCATCCACTAAACCCAGAATTATCCATCAGATTCACAAATAGTGAAATGTGATTCATCACTCCTGAGAAAAGCTTCCAGTAGGCAATGGTGGTGTGTTTTACATCATTCTCGCTGACACTTGTCATTGCACATGGAGATCTTAGGCTTGGGTGCAGCTGCTCGGCCATGAAAAACCATCTCATGAAGCTCTCCCTGCGCACAGTTCTTGTAACAATGTTGCTCAGCAGTGGGTCATTTTGCTTGGAGATCATTCTTTATTGCGATTTCTAAGATTTAAGATTTTTCTTGGTTATTCTGACCTTTTTTTTGCTTTGTAAAAGAATTCTGAGCTAAGGATTAAGTATTGGAAATCATTTGCTGTAGGTCTGCCATAGGGCAATACCTTTATGCCTCATTTTTCTCTATTGAACTTTTTTTTTGTATTTTGTTATTTTTCGTGTTAAATCCTTTTTCATGTATAAAGATTCTTGATTTGCCACTTAATTGCAAGTCTAGGGTTTTCAGTTATCCTTCTACTTATGGGGTTTTGCTGTGTGATACAAAAAAGAGTTCCACAACTAAGAAAAAGAATTGGACAATGGACAATAAATGCAAAAAGGCAAAATTCGTGATCAAAATACTTTACAGCAGTTGATAATGGTACATGACAAAGATGGCGTTTTATATAGTTGAAAAATGGCTGACGGAAATGAGTTGGCAGGAGATGACGTCCTAGCTGTCAGACGGAAGTTACGTCATCACTGGGAGTCGGAAGTGAGGTGATGCCGGAAGTGAAATCATCGAGGTGGAGCTGGAAGTGATGTCATGTTGAAGGCACCGGAAGTGGTGTCATGGCAAGGCTGCCGGAAGTGACTTCATCATCAGGAGTCAGAAGTGGAAGTAACAATTGCAACCCCTTATCTCATGATATTTCACTCACCTCAGGGCTTGTTGACTGCCAACAAGCACACATGTGTGACAGCTGATATTGAACATTTTAAGTAGCTTAATCTCTAAAAGGCCTGTTTGGCCTGAAGCCGACCTCTTGAGTAGGGATTACGTGCAAGAAGCTATGATTTCCTGTGGGGCCAGTGAAAGCTGTTAGTGTGGCCTCAGCTCGTTTATATCTATGGATCCAACTCTGGCATTACAACAGGTGTTTATTTGATTAATTGGTGTTTCCTTGTGATTCATCCCATAGTTTTCAATCATCCTTATTTTTTCTGGTTTATATTGAACACTTGTTTGATCTTGAAAGCCATGCCACATTACACAACTTTTCTAGAGATTTTCAGTCATAGACTTCATTTACATAACCTTAGTGAGTTTGCTGGCCATCATGGTGCACTCCCGAGACCTTCAGTTTTGTAGTCTGAAATACCCAGTGAGTCAGTCCAACTAGTATGCATCTCATCCCATCAAAATCAAACAGACAGGCTCTGTTTGCATGAGAACTATCAACCAATGAGATGTGTCTATAGATTGTAAATGGGATACTGTTTTGCCGATGTTAGCAGCTAAGCGACTTTGTCTTTCTTCTGAGGTTTCGTTTTGCTGACATGCTGGCCTCGCTTGTGTTATTAGTGGCCATGCGAGTTTTCTGTTTCCTCAAAGGTGGAGCCCTTACCCCAACTCCACCACTCACTTCTAGGCCGGACAGACACACACACTTCCACGTGTAGACGTTTATACATAAGACAAAATGTTCGCCATCTGTCCATGCCCAGATTTAATGTCATCTGGGGCCTCATGTATAAACGGTGCATACGCACAAAAATGTTGCATACTCCTGTTTCCATGCTCAAATCGCGACATATAAAACCTAAACTTGGCATAAAGCCACACACATTTCCACGCCAGCTAAATACTTGGCATATGCAAGTTCTCCGCTTGGTTTTGCAAACTGGCGCCATCCAGCGTCAAAGCAGTGCTTTTGTTCCACTGTGTTTTCCCTTTCTTTTTTAGATCCACATCTCTGACGCAGCTTTATCAAATACACTGAAATTAATTGCATATTGTTTATTAGTTTAAAGCATCTGACTGTAATTAACCTGTAACAATTTAATGGTCCACAGAATGGCCAAACTATTCCAAATACCATAGCTGCTTTAGTGTTGTTCCTCTCAATCCACCACTCAGAGTATTTATCCCACTGTATCTGAGTGTGGAATCACAGCTCTACAGCAGCTGATCGGAAAGAGAATAATCAGTATACAGCATCTAGCACACGCTGCCTCAGCCATGTGCACAGCCTATTGACCTGCTCCAATACGGCAAACGCTTCAGAGCCGTTCCTGTACGGACCTTGCGGTTCAGAAACAGTTTCATCCCAAGAACTATAAACGCACTCAATCAGTCCATCAAGTGCTCCTTGTAGAATTGTTTGGATTTATTAGTACAGTTACCTCACTGTAAACTTGTGATACAGTTATAATATTGCAAAACCTGAGCTACTTTATAAAGAGCGTATTTACATATGATGACGATATCATTGTTAAGATGAAATGCAGCCAAATATGTTTTTTACATTATACAGATAACATGTTAACATCATTTAAATAATCTATACTGTTAATAATTAAACATGTGAGGACACGGTGTCGCAACACTTGCAAGTTCAGGGATTGTTCCTGCCTCGTGCTGTATTCTTGCTGAGGCTTGGCGTGACACTAGAAGGATAGATGGATAGAATAATTAAACATGTACTACAAAGATATTTCATTGTTCCTTAAAAGTTTTGAAGAATTGGCATTCTAAGCTAACAGATGGCTTAACATCTATTACAGAGCTGATTGTGTGGCGATTGGTTACTGGTTAGCAAGAAACGGAAGGACAGGAATTGGAGGTTAGTACATTTGAAAGAGACAGTACTGCTGCAATAAATTATTTCATTGAAGGTAGCGCACTGCGCAGCAAGCATCTTGCGTGAGGCAGGAACAATCTCTGCCAGCTCGTCACTATCACTGCGCCACCGTGTTCCCATGTTTAATGATATCAAGTATACATCTCAGTATTTTAATTATTCAGAGAGCTGTAATATCATGAATGTAATGGATTCTGTGTCCTGTCGGAGGAAGAGAAAGTCCGTTTAAGAAGCACGTAGTGATTCACACAGAACACATAGAAGAACATAGAAGAACACATACAAAACAAAGCATTTAACGTGCTACTTTGGTTACGATGGTATTTGAGAAACTAGTAAATTAAATGATTTAAAGATGAAGTTTATGATGTTCTACTTTAATGACAAAATAAACTACGTGATTAAAGTGGAAATTTCAAGATTAAAGTTGACATTTCAAGCTTTTTTCTTTTCTCTGTACCCTAATAAGCTTTTATATGACACTCAGACGGTGGGCTATGACTTGCCTTTTCACAGCGACTTTGATATTTGACAACTTCTTTTTTATTTCGGGCATTGTGCGACTTTGTGAACTTGAGCTTTCAAGTTTCTCTGACCCTCTATGTCACTCTATCAACTTCTTTTTGTTGTTTATACCACTGTTTAAACCAACAAATAGTATGTTTTTCCTTGCCTCCAATTGGTATTCACTGAAATTTTTCTATTTCCCCTGTGCTTTTGCCATTGCCTTTTCACAGAACGTTGAGCTTAAAGGCTATTTATATTAATTTGCATATTCAAAGAGGCGTAATTCTGGGAGGAGTTGGTGTGGGCCAGCAGGCGCGTGCACATGTGTTACTTTTCACACTGACCAGGATTTATGGAGCACAAGAATGTGGAAATTAGCATTTGCACAGATTTATGCATCTTGATTTTTTTTTGTGCATACGCACATTTCTGCTTTTGTCCGTACGCCTTGTTTTAATATGAATTCTATGCATGGCGTTATGCATGAGGCCCTTGGTGTCCACAATAGGGTTACAATGTCCAATGAACAAAGGCAACAAGAAGCACAAAGAAAAGAGGATGTAAGGATGAGAATGTCTAATAAAGAAAGGCAACAAGAGGTATAAAGTAAGAGGGAAACATTGGCTTGAATATCTGAAGAACAACGGCAACAAGAAGCACAAAGAATGAGCAATGTAAGGTCTAGCAATGTCCAATGAGCAAAACTAACAAGAATCACAAAAAAAAGAGGGATTTAAGGGCTAGAATGTCTGATGAACAAGGACAACAAACGCACCAAGAAAGAAGGACGTAAGGTCCAGAATGTCAGATGAGCAAAGGCAACAAGAAGCACAAAGACATAAAGGCTAGAATGTCCAATGAGCAAGACAAACATGAATCACAAAGTAAGAGTGAAGTAAGGGCTGGAATACTGATGAACAAAGGCGACAAAAGCACAAATAAGGAAAGACATAAAGGTTAGCACATCAGATGAGCAAATGCAACAAGAAGCACAAAGAAAGAGAAATGAAAGGGCAAGAATGTCCAATAAGCAAAGGCAACAAGAAGCACAAAGACATAAGGGCTATAATGAACATAGGAAAGACACACAAAGAAAGACTGATGTAAGGGCTGGCATATCAGGTGAACCAAAGTTCCTAAAAACACAATGTGATTTTAACAGACAGACTTACCATTTCACCATTGTGCCAGTTTTTCATAACAGGCATTTTGCTGTGCTAGAAATGCATACTGCATAATCCACCGATGAGGAATAAGAAATGAAGGTGTTTAGGACACTGCAAACAGAAGAGAGGCTCATGTTTCTGATGTCCTGTAATTTTATGTTCCAAAACAGAATTGATAAAAGAAGAAAGGGGCAGAGCTTGTGACTGAACACACCTGTAAGCCCATTGCACGCGTATCCAGCAGGGAGCGTTAAGTCCCTTATTGGAATGAGTTCTTTTGTAATTGTGGCATGTTACATAACCTGAATCTATATAGATATAATATAAAAAGGCGATACCCCTCCCTTAGTGATGCGGTGGTAAGAAATCACATAGGGGAAATAACTTAGCTTTCTTTAATGACGGCTTACACTGCATAACAGACGAAGGAAGCCAATGGCAGGAACCCAGTTCGGGAGTGGGGGCCTGATGTGTAGAGTCTGCCATTTTTGTCACTGCGTTGGAAGGATTTTCAGGATCGGATGACAATATCTTCCAACTGTCCGTCAGCTTATAAGGTGTGCCGAGCAATGTTCCAAGGTTTTATACTCTTTCTTCATGTGCAGGCCCCCACTTAGGTGAATCAAGCCATTCCAAACAAGGCAAAAGAGGACGCAGTTTCATGCTGACATTGACACACAAAAATATACAATGGTCCTTAGTCTGACTGCCCATTTCGCAGTTGTCCCTAACTGTCTTGTCTTATAATGCTTGCCTAGCAGTTCTTATATGATGAACCCCTGTGCTAAATCTGGCTCTGTGTCAACTGTGCATGTGAGTAGAAAAAAGGCAGATTTATAAGATATATTTGCATAGAGCACAGTGACATATTAAACTTCTACACTTATTACAGCACGTCAGGCAGCACGTTAATGTTTGACAGAAAAAGGGGGTGAGCTTGCGATACTTTGGAGATACTATGCTGGGGAGTCGTCACACAGTTGCGATCCTAGTTGTGTAAGTTGACATTGAGATCAGCAACTGCAGCCGTCCAGCCTGACTAGAGGCTGTGTAAAGCATCTTGTGGTGGTGCTCAAACTGATATATTGAAATTCCTATGTACAATGTGTCCAATCATTGTCTAGCCTGGACACTTTCAGTTGCAATAGGAGCGTCAGCCTAATGATTAGACTAATCTTTCATATTTTTCTGCCTTGTTTAATAGTTGATCGTTCTATTATTACTATTGTCTATCTGGAATATCTAGAAATAAACACAACACAACTTCACTAAAGCATTTGCATAATCTGAACATATTTTCAAAGCATATACTGCATATTGTATAAATCCACTTCATAGTCACCCATTACTGAATTTTTGGCTGTTTAAAGAGGATTTTTGACTGACTACTTCAGAGAACATTCTTGCGTATAGCATCTGTGACCTCTTTAAGCCTGCCTGACAGAAAATACACATACAGTCTGAAGTGAAGATCGATCTTTGACAGTGTTCACACATTTTCCAGCAGTCAGTGACCTACTAATCTCTTAACTGAACTGTTTCAGGTTGGGATTGTCGTTTTATTAACTGCCCTCATGTTTTCATGTCTTTTTTTCCACTCTTGCACTTCCTAAATTCAGCCTCCATTGTTGTTTTCTTCACACACTTCAAGAAAGTCTTAAAGGCATTTGTTTCAACTTATTTTTCAAGAAAATGATCCTCTTCTCAAATTATAAAGCAGCTGCAAACCCTGTCATTTTCTCTGTTTCTTATTTCCACTATTTATTTCTTACCACTGACTATCTAAACTATGCAAACAGCTTTTCTAGACATTTACCAGGTGTGAGATATGGCCGGCCATTCATCTCGGCCAATACACTCAGGCCGCCAGATGGAGCCCTCCTCGCAGCATGGAGGTGTCCCGAATGCCAGCAGGGAATCATGGACAGTGGAGTTATAATGCACAGCCCTGCTGGAAACCATGGGTGCCACCAGGAGTCACTGCAGGGAGGCCCAGGGATTTATATTTTCCGTATAGCCCGGAAGTATTTCCAACTCACGGGAATGGAAGAAATGATATACTTCCGGGCTGAAGAAAAAGAGAAGTTTTTACCTGACCCGGAAGTGCTGGATAATAACATGGACTAAGGGCTCAGAAGCACTTCCGGGTCGAGGACTATAAAGGACTGTGGGAGATCCCAGACAGATGAGCTGAGTTGGGAGGCAGGGTGGCTAAGCGTCTGGGAGTGGAGGATTGAAAATTGTTTATTGTAGTGATTATTGATTTATTAAGTATTGTGGAGAGGAGGGTGCTTTGAGCAACTTATTTATAATAAATATTCATTTTGGACTTTTATCTGGTGTCTGACGTCTGGTCTGAGGGTTCAAGGGGTGACGGGGACACTTAAACTGCCACACAGGATAAAATCAAAAGACTGATGACTGCTTCGGACCACACGTTTGATCCATCAGTTCAATATCCTGTCCAAAGCTATCTATTTATAGAAAGAAACCCTTCCTGCCAAATTGCATTTTTTGGATTTAAAGTCTATTAATGAAAATAAGCAAAATGTGAATCTGTTCTTAAACTTATCTCTGACTTTACGCATACACTGAATGAGTAACAACAACAACAACATTTATTTATATAGCACATTTTCATACAAAAAAGGTAGCTCAAAGTGCTTTACATGATGAAGAAAGAGAAAAAAGACAAAAAAAATAAGAATTAAATTAGGGAACACTAATTAACATAGAATAAAAGTAAGGTCCGATGATCAGGGAGGACAGAAAAAACAAAAAAGAAACTCCAGACGGCTGGAGAAAAAAATAAAATCTGCAGGGGTTCCGAGGTCACAAGACCACCCAGCCCCCTCTAGGCATTCTACCTAACATAAATTACCTCAATCAGTCCTCATTGTATTCGGGGTTCACATGGAAGAATTTGATGATGATGATCATGTGGACTTCTGGCCTTTAATCCATCAATATAGAAATATCACGGTGCTTTGATTAGGTGGTGGTAGTGCAGGTCGCCACCATAGAAAACCGGAAAGAGAACAGAAGAGAAAGTAGGGGTTAGTACGGATTTTAGAGCCACCATGAATAATAATGATAATTAATTGAATATACAGAGCATCAGGATTAAACTTTCAGCAGTTTTTTAAAGTGCTCCACTGTATTAGTCTGGCGAATTCCTATTGGTAAGCTATTTCAGATTTTAGGTGCATAACAGCAGAAGGCCACCACACCTCTTCTTTTAAGTTTAGCTCTTGGAATTCTAAGCAGACCCCCATTTGAAGGTCTACGGTTACGATTTGTAGTGTAAGGTGTAAGACATTCCGAAATATAAGATAGAGCAGACTATTTAACACTAGAATTACCAGAGCCTACGAAAAAACTTGTAGATCCGTCCCACCTTAAATCCGTTCGCACCTCTCCGCCAGCGTCTTTTGTCCTCTAAATGTGCTGATAAACACAAGTTACAAGCAGCCGGCTATTCCATCCCTCCACCAACTTAGAACGTGCACGAACGTCTCCCAGCTTATGCCTTGATTGATTATCTGGGAGTGAAGTGGAGTTTTAGAGTGGAAATAATAGATTGTTATTTGGAACACACACATTTCATGTGTGTTTCGTTTCTACAGTAATCTGTGTAAACACATTGTTAAAACAGAAACGTTTTTCATATTTTACTAGTAAATGACAAAATGTAGGCATAAACTATAAAATGTATATAGACGTGAAGTGTATAATGTGTGAAACCTGATGTCCAAATATCAAAGAAACACTTGCAGTTTCTGGACTATGATTTGTTCTGAAACCCAACTGAAACTTATCAAGAATAGCATGTTTATTGAGGTGATCATTTAGCTGCATAATGACTGCCTTCTCTAGAATTTTACTTAAGAAAGGCAGTTTAGAAATAGGTCTAAAATTTTCAAAAGCAGAGGGGTCAAGATTATTTTTCTTGAGCAGGGGTTTAACTACAGCAGTCTTAAGACAGTCTGGGAAGACCCCCATATCTAATGACGAGTTTACTATGTCAAGAATACTATCAATTAGTACACCCAATACTTCTTTGAAAAAAATTGTTGGTATTGGGTCAAGGACGCAGGTGGAGGGTCTCAGTTGAGAAATTATTTTATATAAATCAGGTAAATATATCCTGGTGAAAGAATTGAATTTGTTTATAATGGAGTACTGGGGTTTAAGAGGATCAGTATAGGGGAGATGTACTATATTATTTCTAATATCATTAATTTTTAGATCAAAAAATACAGCAAAAGCCTCACAAGTTTCACTGGAAGTATTTTGGAGGCATTCCATTGAGTGACCTGGGTTTAGCAGACGATCAATCGTAGAGAATAAGACTCTGGGATTACTGTCATTGATATTTATAATTCTAGAGAAATAACACCGCCTCTCAAGATGGACTATGTTGTTATTTTCTGTTATTTTAACCTTCAATATCTCATAGTGGATAATCAGTTTAGTTTTTCTCCATTTACGTTCAGCTCTCCGGCATGTTCTCTTTAGATCAGACACTCTTTGTCGTAATATTGTATTTTCTCAAATGGCCGCCTTCAAACACTCTAGCATTACAAACTTTTCTTTCCCTCTGGTTCTATTCCAAACCCCTGGTCCTTATCCCTAATTTGTTCTTTATTTCACTTTTACACTCGCTAATTAAAACACATATATAATAAAGTTTTAAAAATCCATATTTTATTTTTGACTTTTATATTTGTACCATGATGTGCATCACAAAGTAGGTAAACCTAAAAAATAAATAAACATTTTTTTCTTTTGGAACATTATATCCATCCATCCATCCATCCATTGTCTCCCGCTTATCCGAGGTCGGGTCGCGGGGGCAGCAGCTTGAGCAGAGATGCCCAGACTTCCCTCTCCCCGGCCACTTCTTCTAGCTCTTCCGGGAGAATCCCAAGGCGTTCCCAGGCCAGTCGAGAGACATAGTCCCTCCAGCGTGTCCTGGGTCTTCCCCGGGGCCTCCTCCCTGTTGGACGTGCCTGGAACACCTCACCAGGGAGGCATCCAGGAGGCATCCTGATCATATGCCCGAGCCACCTCATCTGACTCCTCTCGATGCGGAGGAGCAGCGGCTCTACTCTGAGCCCCTCCCGGATGACTGAGCTTCTCACCCTATCTTTAAGGGAAAGCCCAGACACCCTGCGGAGGAAACTCATTTCAGCCGCTTGTATTCGCGATCTCGTTCTTTCGGTCACTACCCATAGCTCATGACCATAGGTGAGGGTAGGAACATAGATCGACTGGTAAATTGAGAGCTTCGCCTTGCGGCTCAGCTCCTTTTTCACCACGACAGACCGATGCAACGCCCGCATTACTGCGGATGCCGCACCGATCCGCCTGTCGATCTCACGCTCCATTCTTCCCTCACTCGTGAACAAGACCCCGAGATACTTGAACTCCTTCACTTGGGGCAGGATCTCGCTACCAACCCTGAGAGGGCACTCCACCCTTTTCCGGTTGAGGACCATGGTCTCGGATTTGGAGGTGCTGATTCTCATCCCAGCCGCTTCACACTCGGCTGCGAACCGATCCAGAGAGAGCTGAAGATCACGGCCTGATGAAGCAAACAGGACAACATCATCTGCAAAAAGCAGTGACCCAATCCTGAGCCCACCAAACCGGACCCCCTCAACACCCTGGCTGCGCCTAGAAATTCTGTCCATAAAAGTTATGAACAGAATCGGTGACAAAGGGCAGCCCTGGCGGAGTCCAACTCTCACTGGAAACGGGTTCGACTTACTGCCGGCAATGCGGACCAAGCTCTGGCACTGATCGTACAGGGACTGAACAGCCCTTATCAGGGGGGCCGGTACCCCATACTCTTGGAGTACCCCCCACAGGATTCCCCGAGGGACATGGTCGAATGCCTTTTCTAAGTCCACAAAACACATGTAGACTGGTTGGGCAAACTCCCATGCACCCTCCAGGACCCTGCTAAGGGTATAGAGCTGATCCACTGTTCCGCGACCAGGACGAAAACCACACTGTTCCTCCTGAATCCGAGGCTCGACTATCCGACGGACCCTCCTCTCCAGGACCCCTGAATAGACTTTTCCAGGGAGGCTGAGGAGTGTGATCCCTCTGTAGTTGGAACACACCCTCCGATCCCCCTTCTTAAAGAGGGGGACCACCACCCCGGTCTGCCAATCCAGAGGCACTGTCCCTGATGTCCATGCGATGTTGCAGAGGCGTGTCAGCCAAGACAGTCCTACAACATCCAGAGCCTTGAGGAACTCCGGGCGTATCTCATCCACCCCCGGGGCCCTGCCACCAAGGAGTTTTTTGACCACCTCGGTGACCTCAGTCCCAGAGATGGGGGAGCCCACCTCTGAGTCCCCAGGCTCTGGAAGGAGCCTGAGCTAGTGCGCGAAGTTGAGAGGTTCCGGCTAGATATAGTCGGGCTCACCTCGACGCACAGCTTGGACTCTGGAACATTATAGTCATGTAAAAATTTAAGTGCACCTCATGAAATGCTTCTTCTTTTTTTAACATATATAGACATATCAAGATTTGATCAACATTGAAATAATGTCTTTAAATAAAGGTTATGTAACTGATAAAAAAAAATTAGATGCGACTGTATAATAATTAATTAAATGAAATGTGAACAGTGTCACGTGCGTACATATGATAGACAGCTTACGGGCTCTGGTGATAGTAATTTACCTGCCAAGTAAGGGCTTAGCGCTGTGTGCTGATGTCTTCTCTCTTCCTCCCTCTGCAGAATCAAAGATTGACAGCCTTTCCACCACTGATGTCACTTCCTTTATCTGCCTTCTTAGACCCGCCCTTTCCTGCCTGGAACACATATGACCAGAAATTTTGCCATTTTGAGTTCATCTTTCTTCTGAGCTTCCATCTGAAAGGAAGTTATCAGCAACTTGTTACAAGTTTTTCATTGTTGCTTTATTTTAATTATATGGGGTTACCAGGGCAATGCCCCAACACTATAGATAGATAGATAGATAGATAGATAGATAGATAGATAGATAGATAGATAGATAGATAGATAGATACTTTATTAATCCCAATGGGAAATTCACATTCTCCAGCAGCAGCATACTGATACAATAAATAATATTAAATTAAAGATTGATAATAATGCAGGTGAAAAACAGGCAATAACTTTGTATAATGTTAAATGTTAATGTTTACCCCCCCGGGTGGAATTGAAGAGTCGCATAGTTTGGTGGAGAAATGATCTGCTCAATTTAACATTGGTTTGCCTCCTCTTTACAGCAGATATGCCATTTCCATCCATCCATCCATTATCCATCCTGCTATATCCTAATTACTGGGTCATGGGGGTCTGCTGGAGCCAATTTCAGCCATCACAGGGCGTAAGGCAGGAAACAAACCCCGGGCAGGGTGTCAGCCCACCGCAAGGCACACACACACACACACACCAAGCACACACTAGGGACAATTTAGAATCGCCAATGCACCTAACCTGTTTCCGTCCATGGAAAAAGTCCCCCCCCCCCCCCCTTGACTCTAATACAGATGTTGACAAATTTGTTAGTATCCCTCCATGAAAAAAGAAGAAACCCCAATTGTCTCTGAAATAGCTTGAAACTGACAAAAGTAATTGGCAGCCATCATTGTTTATTCTGTATTTAATACAAATCAGATATTGCTTTTGAGTTTATATTTAACAAGAATATTTCAAATCATAACCCAAATGAAAATGGCATGGACAAATGATTGTGTCCTTAACCTCACATTTTGTTGCACAACATTTAGCGTTGCCAATTACTGCAAACAATCGATTCCGGGAGCTCCCCATGAGATGTCTGCACCTGTCCACAGGTCGTTCAGCCCACTCGTCCTGAGCAAACTGCTCTAGCTGTATCCGGTTTGAAGGGGTCTTCTCCAGTCTGCACCTTTCACTTCATTCCATAGACGTTCAATGGGATTCAAATCAGGGCTCCTAGAAGGCCACTTCAGAATAGTTCAATGTTTTGTTCTTAGCCATTCTTGGGGGCTGTCAGCTGTGTGTTTTGGCTTCTTATCCTGTTGGAGGATCAATAACCTGTGACTAAGACAGAGCTTTCTGACACCTAGCAGTGTTTTTCTCTCCAGAGTGTCTTGATAGTCTTGAGATTTCATTGTTCCCTGTCCAGACTCAAGGCACCCTATGTCAGATGTGGCAAAGCAGCCCCAAAACCTAACTGTGCCTCCTCCATGTTTCATAGTAGGTGTGCTGTTCTTTTCTTTGAAAGCTTCATTTTGTAATCTGTGGACATAGAGATGATTTGACTTGCCATAAAGCTCCAGCTTTGTCTCATCAGTCCAAAGCACATTCTCCCAGAAGCATTGTGGCTTGTCATTATGCATTTTAGCAAATTCTCCTCTAACTTTTGTATCTTTTCCTTTCAATAGTGGAGTCCTCCATGGTCTTCTTCCATTGAGCCCACTGTCACTCAAAACGTGATGGATGGTGTGATCAAACGCTGATGGATTGTGACATTGCATTTCAGCTTGTATCTCTTTGGAAGTTGTCCTCTGCTTTTTGTTTGCCACTCTCACATCCTCCTGCCCATTCTGGGATCAATTTTTCTCTTGCGGCTGCGTCCAGGGAGGTTGGCTACAGTACTATGGACCTTCAGCTTCTTAATGGTACTTGCAATTGTTGTCACAGGAACATCAAGCTGCTCGGAGACGGTGGTCTTCTAGCCTTTGACTTTAACATGCTTGTCTTTCATTTTCTTTCTGATCTCCTCAGTCAACTCTCTCATTTGCTTTCTCTGGTCCATGTTCAGTGTGGGACACACGATGACACCAAACAGCAGAGTGACGACTTTTCTTTAAATCAGCCAAATGGCTGACTACATGTTTGGAGAAATTTATGATACTAATGAAAGAAAACAGCTAGTTCAAAAAATCACTTCAATCCAATTATTTTGGATCTTTTCTAGGGGTACCAACAAATGTGTCCAGGCCATTTTAGAATATCTTTGTACAATAACTTGATCTCTTTTTACACTTGCTTTGCTTTACTTGATGACATATCAAAGACATGCAGGTACACAGGGGACAATTGCTTTTCATGTTATCCCTTTTCAGGAAGCATACAGCACTTTTTCAATGAGCTGTAAGGAGACTAACAAATTTGTCCACGTCTGTAGGCTAGTTTTGCCCCCTCAAGATGGTGTTTCCTATAATTGTCTACTGGTCTCTGACATCAATGAGGAGAATGTTTCTCTGACTCCTCTATGCAGAATTCTTCCAGTAGTGCAAGATTTGAATGGTGCCTTTCGTGCATAGCCCAGTTTAAATATCTCCACAGCATCTAGGTGTGATTCATATCTGGGCTTTGACTTGCCATTCCAGAAATCTCCATTTCTTTCTTTTCAGCAGTTCCTTGGTGGTTTAACTGGTATCTCTAGGGTCATCATCATGAAGCAAGGTCCACTTTTGGTTGAGCTTTAGGCTTCTGGCAGATGGGTCTGCATTATCTAAATTATCCAAACTATGCAAGGAGCTTTTTAGAAAGACTGAAGACTGCTTCAGAGCAATTGTTTGGCTCATCAGTTCAATTCCATGTCCAAAGTGATGTCACTTTTCTTGACTAAACATTCCCTTCCTGCTTATTTGCATTTTTTGGATTTAAAGGAAACTATTAATAAAAAATATCAGAATCTATAAAACTTGCCTCTGACTTTCCTTTTGCACTGAATGACTTCCTCAAGCCCTCACTCTGGTACAATGAAGAATTAATAGTGGATTCCATAATGCTGAGTTACCCTGGCCCCGTTGCAGGAAAGCCAACCCACAACATATCATTTCCACCACCTTGCTTTACATTTGCTATCATGTTCTTCTGGTAAAATGCTGTCTTTGGTTTTTGTCAAACTTATCTTCTGGTATTGTGGCTAAATGAGCCCATCTTTGTCTCGTCTGTCCAGAGCACATTGTTCCACAAGTCCTGGTCTGTGAGCTTAGGGAGTGTTTTAAAGCTTATGCTGAATGAATGCATGACAGGAAAAGAGTGCGCCACCACCACCAACTTTTGTTACATCTGTTTTTCCCTAGATTGGATTGGAGGAAGAAAAGTCACTGGAGGACTGATGAGGTCACTTCCTGTTTCAGCAAAGTCCCGCCTCTTCCAGTAGTGACTACACTTCACTTAAATCTTTACTGAAACTTGGCATTTAGTTACAGTCCACCATTGGAGGAATACAGAACATTTATTTTCACCATGTTTTGCTGATTTAAACTATCGTGCTGATGCTTAAAGTCTTCTTTCATCTTTTGGGCACTTTAGTTAAGCAGGGCATCCTTCGGGATTCCAAAACTTCATTTTTTGTTTTGTTCTATCAATTTATAGTACTTACTAGGAGGAAACAGTGTAGTGGAGCATTTGGGTTTTTGAATTGGAAGCACAAATAACAAATAAGTCAAGAAACTAGAGGCAATGAAATGTGGGTGGAGAAATGATCTCAATGGAATATTGAAGGAACAAGTAAAACATGGAGATTTCTATCACAGAGGGAATACAATACAGTTTATTTTTTGTACTGCGCTGTTCACTGAGTGCAGGTACAAAGCACTTTGAACAGTTCTCAGTTATAATGCCAGTATAGATTATACTAATTATTAAAAACAGAACTGGTAGACAAATAAATGCTGATTTGTTAAGACACATAAAGAACAAGGTAGAAACTGATTAAACATAAATGGAAACCTATAATTTCTGTCCATTACTTAACTGATGAGCTACAGCCAGTTGATAATGGATGAGATTAAAATTGTGAAAGAGAAAATCAAAAATAAAATCACATTCCTGGAGACCTCTGCCAACTGGCCACCTACCCACTCCTGGGTTTTCTATAGTGGAGTCTGTGCTGGCCGTCCAGTATAATGACAGAGTCTTTCCATCTGGCAGCTCCAATGCTCCTTTATCTGAGATGACTTTTCCATTCGCAGGAGAGCAACCTGGCAGTAGAGCAGTGGCACCAAGTGCCATATCCAGGTACCAAGAAGAGATACAGAATAGAGGAGAGTTTGTAATTTTATTTAGAATATTGTATTACAGGTCAAATTCCATTACAACAAATATCTTTACAATGAAATTTTCATTACAACGAAGTATTTTTATCGTCCCGACAGTTTCCCCATATGACACGAGTCTATAGAAATCTCATTGCTACGAAGTACATTCAGCAGATACTTCTATTACAATGAAGTGCCCAAAAGACCTTGAAATGCCTGAATGAATCATCCACAGAGCAGCTAGTTCTGTGGTCGCATATCAGATGTGCACAACGATCCCCAAACAGAAACATTGTACATTTGTTATTTCTTCAAACTTTCCTCATACTGTTTTTTTTTTGCTGTTTTTGTTTTCTGTGGTTTTCACTGATACCTTTTGCTTATTGCTCGTCAACATTTGAAAGACATCCATTGGAATTTAACTCATTGTCACCCTCCTATAGAAATGTCAGACACGAAAAAACGACAACAGTTCACATTAGAAAAAAAACTTGAAATTTTTGCGGCTTTCGATTCCAGCAAAAATAAAAAAGATTTTGCCTGTGAATTTGGAATTTCGCCATCTGTCAACTTTCTTCAAAGGCCGAGCAAAAAAAGAAGAAAAATCTCGGGTTGCAAACCTTGGGCCTCAGTGCAATCGTATGCGAATTGCTGCATTTGAAGACGTCAAAAAAAGCAGTTTTTATGTGGTTCAGTGATGCTCGTTCAAGAAACATTCCTACTAGTGCGCCACTCATTCAAGAAAAAGCAAAGTCACTGTTGTGAGGTTTCTAAACTCTTTTGGGACCTCCCTGAATGGTACGACACACCAAAGAGCGTCCCAAAGTGCGATCACCGCGTCTGTGGAAGACTGTTTATCTGTTACCGGGGCAACAGCAGGCTCATAACGCTGCTCCGAAAAGATCTCAATGGGTGATGCAAGGAATATTGTAAACAGGGAACAGTATTACTTGGCTACTATCTTAGCCACTATCCTGTCTGACTGCTATGTCTGTTTATAGGAGAGTGGTAGATCCTGCTACAATAAATAACAGTGCTGTTCCTGTTTCAAGCTAAATTAAACTGGTTTGGCTAAAGTACTGAGACTCAACCTCATGTTTTGGGCTGCAAGACAGGGACTTATAGCACGACCACAATCTTTTCGGATTTGCAGCACTCTGAGCCTGTGGTTGTCCCTTCGCCAGCAATGGACAAGCAATCTTCTACAGACGTGGCAATCTCACTTCAGGATGCACTTCAGCATGTCTTCCCGTTTTCCCAAAAGAGTTCAGAAACCTCACAATATGAAGAAGAAGAAAAGAATGAATCACCTTCTGATTGATAACTATGCTGCCCACAACATGCTTCCACATTTAGATAATGTTCACATTGAATTCCTTCCAGCCAATTGCACGGCAGTGCTTCAGCCATTGGATTTGGGCATCATTTGCACCCTGAAAGTGTATTATCACAAGGAAATGCTGAGAAAAAATATTGTCAGCATAACTTTTAGACAGGAGGAGATGAAAATTAACGTAAAAGAAGCTATTGAAATGATTACAAATGCCTGGACGGAAGTTAAAGAAAACACTATAGCGTCAAATACTCATTACTACAGTTACTCATTACTCATTACTCTCGTTACTACAAAATTTTCATTACAACAAAATATTTTTTAGGTCCCTGGCACTTCGTTGTAACGGAATTTGACCTGTACTTACATTTCTGTACAAATGGCTAACAAACAGAGATGCAGTATGAACAGCTAATCAGCAGCTCTAGTCGGGGTATGCTGGACTAAAGACATGAGCCTTCAGCTGGGATTTAAAAGCTGAGACTGAAAGGGTGCCTCTTATATTAACAGACAGTCCAGTCCACAGCTCTGGGGCTCTGTAACTAAAAGTTCAACCTCACGCTGTAATTTTTATTAATCCTTGGAACCTTAAGTGGGCTGGCATTTTGAGATTTAAATGTACGACCTGGTTTGTAAGTAACGAAAAGTTCAGGTAAGTTAGAAGGGTCCTGGCCATTTAAGGCTTTACAGGTTAAAAATAGGACTTTGAAATCTGCCCTAAACTTAACTGGCAGCCAAGCGTAAGGACGTGAGAGCTGTGTTTGTATTTTCTACTTACTTATCTAAAATGAGGCATAAAAACTGTACCAGACTCCCGGTGTGCAGAAATGCCCTTTTTTGAAACTTTTTTGATGTTCCAGCAGCACAAAAAAAAAAAAAAAAGATTAAAGAAAAAATCAGAATCAAGATGCTCATCAGGGTTATAAATATAGGTGGGTAAAGAGAACTAAAGGAAACAAAAAAGTCTGTAAACAATGGAGACTGAAGCCTGCTAAAAGGCAGCGAGCCTAAAGGAATGCTGAGATACATAAGTATTATAAAAACAAAAGTTGATTACTTCTGAACAGCAAGAAAAGCATACAGTTCAATGATTTGAAGAGTGTTAAAAGGGTATATCAAAACAGCCCCAGAAGAAATAACACTCCGTCAGGCATACTGATACACATGTTCTGTGCAGTTTATACAAAAGCAATAAAAGTGCTTCTACAGTTAGTGTTTGAAATTCTTTTCCACTTAACCAAGGCCTAACATTATATTTGCACCTAACGTATTGTAAGTTATTAGATGAAATAAAACAATGTCATGAATGTTTTTGTTTAAAAAAAAACATTTTAATTATGAATTTTGCTCCCAAGGAACCAATATAATTAGCATAAAGTGACATTTTCATATAGTTAACCTTTCCGAGCCAAACTAATTAGCAACTAACTTCAGCTAAATTAGCTGGTGCACAGTGGGGCTCATGAATGTCTACCGGCTGTACAAGAAGAAGAAAGTAAAATATGTTAACAAAACCTCAAGGAAATTCAATTGTAGCAATAGGCCAAAAAGTGTAAGCTTTGATTTGTGTCACCCTCTTCCGGTGTTAACTAATATAAATATTCTTTCATCCATGTGCAGTATATTCTACACGTGGCTATTCCTCTGCAGGGTTGTAGGAGGCCAAATCTGATATTAATAAAAAACAGTGTGGGACACCAGTACATAACACTGGTTAAGCTCACACCATACACAATGCCTGCTGACTCTGAAGTATTGCAGAGCTAATTACAAAGAATTACCCAGGATAGAGGACATGGACCTCCCTCTGTATAGCACCACACAGGCCTCCTTCAATGCTCAAAAAAATTATAGGAACACTGAATCATATATCGGATCTCGATGAACGAAAGTGGAAAATCTTTACTGAGTAATACTGTATAATTCATTGAGAAGAAAATGATGTCACAATGGTCAATGGAAATCATAATCACCAACCCATTGAGGGCTGATTCAACATCATACCAAAAATCAATTTCAAAAATTGAAATCACAGGCTGATCCAACTTGTCTGAATTTCATCACAGCAACTCAGTAGTGTAATGTGACTCAGTAGTGTGTATGACTCTCACTGGCCTTGACAATGTCTGGCCAGCTCCTGATGAGACGGTAGATGGTGTCTTGAGGGATCTCCTCCCAGACCTAGGTCAGGGCATCAGTGAGCTCCTGGACAGTCTGTGGTGCTACTTGGCAGCATTGGTGGAACCGATACATAACATTCCAGGGGTTCTTAATTGAATTCATGTCTGGGGATTGTGTGGGCCAGCCAATGACATCAATGCCTTCATCATCTAGGAACTGTCTACCCACTCTGGCCACATGAAGTCAGGAGTTGTTCTAAACCAGAAGAAACCCGGGGCCCACTACACGGGCATAAGGTCTGACAATGGCTCTTAGGATTTCATTCCAGTATCTAACAGCAGTCAGGGTACCATTGCTGAGCAAGTGGAAATCTGTGCGACCATTCAAGGATATGCCTCCCCAGACCATCACTAACCCCCTGCCAAATGTGGGATGATGTGGCAGGCTGCATAATGTTCACCACGGCGTCTCCAGACTCTTTCACTTCTGTCACATGTGCTCAGTGTAAACCTGCTCTCATTTGTGATGAGAACAGGGCACCAGTGGTGGAGTTGCCAATTTTGATATTCTATGACAAATGCCAAATAAGCTGCACGGTGATGGGCTGTGAGCACAGTTCCCAATAGTGGCCATCGGGCCCTCATGCCACCCTCATATAGTCTGTTTGTGACAGTTTGGTCAGAAACATGCACACCAGTAGCCAGCTGGAGGTCATTTTGTAGGGCTCTGGCAGTGTTCCTCATATTCCTCCTCATACAAAGGAGCAGATACTGGTTCTGCTATTGGGTTGATGCCCTTCTATGGTCCTGTGCATCTCTCCTCATGTAACAGCCTGTCTCCATGCTCTTGAGACTGTTCTGGGGGACACAGCAAACCATCTTACAACAGCATGTATGGATGTGCTATTCTGGAGGAGTATATCCTGAATCTGCTGAAGGTACCGCCTCATGCTACCAGAGAAGAATCTGGCAGGAAGGATAAGGAGAGAGCAATTGCCTGTGGCCACCATTCCCTTTCTTTTGGGTGTCTTGCTGTTGCCTCTCCACATCATCTGTTGTCACTTTCATTTGTACCAAAGCAGGTGAAGTTGATTCACATTTGCGTCTACTTCCTGGTTGGACAGACTGATATCCCTAAAGCTTAACTGACTTGGTGTTAGACTGCGATAATTATGTGTTCCCTTTATTTTTTTGAGCTTTGAAGCAGCTATCTGCATCAGTACCAGATCCTACAAGTTCCACCTCACCTAATTAGTTGTTACTATCTCGATCACTGTCATTATCATCCAATACAATACAATACAATTTATTTTTGTATAGCCCAAAATCACACAGGAAGTGCTGCAATGGGCTTTAACAAGCCCTGCCTCTTGACAGCCCCCCAGCCTTGACTCTCTAAGAAGACAAGGAAAAACATCCAAAAAAACCTAGTAGGGAAAAATGGAAGAAACCTTGGGAAAGGCAGTTCAAAGAGAGACCCCTTTCCAGGTAGGTTGGGCGTGCAGTGGGTGTCAGAAAGAAGGGGGTCAATACAATACAATACACAGAACAGAACAAATCCTCAATAAAAAATAAAAATTTTTTAGAAGTACGGAGCAGAATTTAACAGTAGATGATATCACATAATAAGATTTGGATAATTTTAGACTCCTGGAGACCTCATCCATCAAGCTGCCTCCCCCATTTGGCCATTCCACAGCTGAAACGGTGTTGGGCCAGCCAATCCGATGAAAGGACCCCTCTTTCTCACGATTCCTGCGATCCTCCATCAGGGATGACTTTAACACCCAAATATTCATCTTGCAACAAATCTAGCTGTTTCAAAACATCAGCGCCTTTATACATTTTTTGCGATGACATAACTACAGACTGTCTATTTATAACACTATTTTCCACAAGCTGTTGCGTATAAAAAAAAAAATTCTATTGGTATCCACTAGATGGCAGCACTACAGTAGATAACAGACACGTATTAGAAAAACCCGGTGAAGCAAACTCACTGCGTGTATAGTGGCTGTATACTGACATACGAGTTATATCATACATCGCACCTTGACAGGCTCAAAGAGATACGACTTAACTCGTACCTCATGTTCAAAGTGTTAAATATAAGAAAACAGAAAATACAATAGAATTTGAAATGATTAATCAATCATTCACAATGAAAGTCTTATTTCAGTGGAGGCATTATCTTGGAAAAACTTTTTTTCAGAATATATTGTTGTGATGTGATTAATACTGATTACTGAGTGACTCTTGTGAGCTACACTCATTGCCAGAAGTGGCCAAAGTTCACTTAATGCAAATACATTTTTCCATGCTGACATTCACATCAATTTGCAAAAAAGTACAATTCATTTGGTCTACATGAGTACATACTCTACAAATGCAATGTGAACAATGCACACCAAACAGTAGTAAGCTAGTATGTAGAACACATGTAATATATGATTGATAACAGGTATCGGACAAATTTAATTACCTATCCAATAGATCTGTTATGTTGATTTATAGGGAGAGACCAAAAATACTTATTTGCTTACCTAGTAAGGCTCTTGTGTTGATTGATACAGAAGTACCAGACATACTTAAACACCTACCTAGTAACATTGTTGCATTGATTAATATGGAGGGACCAGATAGATAGATAGATAGATACTTTATTAATCCCAATGGGAAATTCACATTCTTCAGCAGCAGCATACTGATACAATAAATAATATTAAATTAAAGAATGATAATAATACAGGTGAAAAAAACAGACAATAACTATGTATAATGTTAAATATTAACGTTTACCCCCCCCTGGTGGAATTAAAGAGTCGCATAGTTTGGGGGAGGAACGATCTCCTCAATCTGTCTGTGGAGCAGGACAGTGACAGCAGTCTGTCACTGAAGCTGCTCTTCTGTCTGGAGATGACATTATTTAGTGGATGCAGTGGATTCTCCATAATTGATAGGAGCCCGTTGAGCGCCCTTCGCTCTGCCACAGATGTTAAACTGTCCAGCTCCATGCCAACAATAGAGCCTGCCTTCCTCACCAGTTTGTCCAGGCGTGAGGCGTCTTTCCTCTTAATGCTGCCTCCCCAGCACACCACTGCGTAGAAGAGGGCGCTCGCCACAACTGTTTGATAGAACATCTGCAGCATCTTATTGCAGATGTTGAAGGAAGCCAGCCTTCTAAGGAAGTATAACCGGCTTTGTCCTTTCTTGCACAGCGCATCAGTATTGGCAGTCCAGTCTAATTTATCATCCAGCTGCACTCCCAGATATTTATAGGTCTGCACCATCTGCACACAGTCACCTCTGATGATCACTGGGTCTATGAGGGGTCTGGGCCTCCTAAAATCCACCACCAGCTCCTTGGTTTTGCTGGTGTTCAGGTGTAGGTGGTTTGAGTCGGACCATTTAACAAAGTCATTGATTAGGTCCGTATACTCCTCCTCCAGCCCATTCCTGATACAGCCCACGATAGCAGTGTCATCAGCGAACTTTTGCACATGGCAGGACTCCGAGTTGTATTGGAAGTCTGATGTATATAGGCTGAACAGGACCGGAGAAAGTACAGTCCCTTGTGGCGCTCCTGTGTTGCTGACCACAATGTCAGACGTGCAGTTCCCAAGACGCACATACTGAGGTCTGTCTTTAAGATAGTCCACGATCCATGCCACTAGGTATGAATCTAATCCCATCTCTGTCAGCTTGTCCCTAAGGAGCAGAGGTTGGATTGTGTTGAAGGCGTTAGAGAAGTCTAGAAACATAATTCTTACAGCACCACTGCCTCTGTCCAAGTGAGAGAGGGATCGGTGTAGCATATAGATGATGGCATCTTCCGCTCCCACCTTCATATATACTTCATATATACTTCAGACATACTTGTTTACTTACCCAGTATAACTCTTCTGTTGATTGATACAGAAAAACTGGACACATTTACATACCTACCGTGTACAACACTTGCATTGACTGACACTTACTGGTACCAGACATACTTATACACCTACCTAGTAAAACTCTTACATTAATTCATAAGGACAAACCAGACTTACCCAGTAAAACTCTTTTATTGACTGATGCAGAGGTACTCCTACTTTCTCTGCTGTTCTCTTTCAGGTTTTCTGTGGTGGCAATCAGCACCACCACCACCACCAGATCAGGGCACCATGCAGCCTTTATATTGATGGATTGAAGACCAGAGGTCCACATGACCATCATCATCTTAATTCTTCCAAGTGAAGCCTGACAGTCATGAGGACTGACTGAGTCCTCATGATTGGCCCCAGGAACCCCTGCAGATTTTTTTTTTCTCCAGCCCTCTGGAGGTTTTTTTTTTTTTGTTTGTTTTTTCTGTCCTCCTGGCCATCGGACCCTAATTCATTCTTTGTTACTTAGTATTGCCTAATCTTATTTTTATATTTTTACTAGGGGGTTCCCCCCTGCTCGCTTCGATCGCCAACCCCCCCAGCCTGCGCTTCGCACCAGCCACTTTGTGTCTCTGCCGCTTGTGTTGTGAAGGGGAAGGCTGAACGCACCCCAAGGAAACCCCCTCATAAATGGTGATACAATAGGAAACAAATAGTTTTTTTTACCTCCTCTTTGATCTATCAGCTACTGGGTTGCTGCTGCTGCTGTGCCGCATGATCTACATCTCGCACAGCCCTTTGAACATTTAAAAGCCTGTAGAGCAGCTGTCCTACTCTTTGTCTTTTATTTCCAGCCCCTGGTGTGGTTTAATCTCTTGGCACAAAGTCTCGTCTCGTGGGACGTGAGTTCTTGATATTTTTTAGTTTATAATTTAAAAATGGAATACGAATCTGAAAATCTAATAGCATCACATTAAAGTTTGATAAATTCTGAAAAGAATGATACCAAACATATATATGTAGGTTTTAAAATAAACCCAATTTAAAGCATGACAAAAAACGTGGCATGAAAACGTCACATAAAATCGTTGCACAAAATCTTTGCCCTTTTAGGCTTAGGATTTTATATATAGAGAGTAGATTTTTTTTATAAACTCAGATATATATAAAGACTCAGTGAAAGTCTTGTATTGACTAATAGGGAGATACCAGACAGAATTAGTTACCTGCCCAGTAAAACTCTTACGTTAATGTAGGAAGAAACCAGGCCTACTTAATAATTTACATACACTTGTCTAGATTATACACATTTATATATCTATAATTATAACATAATTAAATGATCTATTTTTATTGTCTTCCTTAGTTCCTTAACATCTTTTTTGGTCACTTGAAATAGTGGCAGTCCTGATCTGTGATTCTGGAAATCTATCAATCCTGGTAGGTGTATAAAACCATTTCTAAAGCTTTGAGTGCTCCCAGGAATACTCAATAATTGTGAAATGGAAGAAGTTTGTAACCACCAGGACTCTTCTACAGTTAAAATAAATAATTGGACAAGAAGAGAGTTGGTTAGGGAGATGACCATGAACCGAATGATTCAGAAGTCCTATGCTAAAATGGGATTATATGTCAGAAGCACAACCACCTCCACGGTGCTCCATCAATCAAGCGTTTAATGGTAGAGTGGCCAGACTGAAGCCACTCTTGAGTAAAAGGCTTATAACAGTTTAAAGGACTCTGAGACTTTGGTCTAATGAGACAGAGACTGAGCTCTTTGGGCAGAACTTCAAACACTATGTCTTGTGAAAACCCGACACTGCTCATTACCTGCCTAATACCATTCCTATGGTGAAGCATGGTGGAGGCAGCATCAAGCTATGGGGGTGCTTCTTAGCAGCAGGGACAAGGAGGATCGCAATTGAGGAAAGGATTAATGTGAATTTCCCCCTGGGATTAATAAAGTATCTATCTATCTATCTATCTATCTATCTATCTATCTATCTATCTATCTATCTATCTATCTATCTATCTAATGCAGCCAGATAAAGAGAGGTCCTTGAATAAAACCTCCTCTAGAGTGCATGCCACCTTTCTCCACGACAGTGACCTGAAACATACAGCCAAGACAATGTTGTTGTGGCTTCAAGACAAGTCTCTGTCTGTCCTTGAGTGCCCCAGCCAAAGTCCAGGCTTAAACCCCACAGTACAGCTATGGAGAGACCTGGAGACAACAGCTTAGAGATGCTTCCCATCCAGTCTAACGGAAATGGAGTGCATCTGCTAAGGAGAATGGGATAAACTGCCAAATCCAGACACAGAAACATTGTAGAGACTTAGCTAAGAAGAGTTGAAGCTAGAACTGCCTACTCCTAACCCTAAATTGACCTTCATGATCAGGATAGATGACACCTTTTACAGCCGGAGCACATGTAGGCTAAGTGACTCACTCAGGCCCAGGTAATAAAGTAAAGGTAGAAAATAAACTGGCAGCTTTATGGCCTTACTTGCTATGAACAAATTTCCCCCTGTGGGCAAACATACACACACACACACACACACATACACACACACACACACATAATTCCAAAAATTGTATTTTTCGGACTTAGGGAGATCTAAAACGTCAAGATTTCACCAAAATTTTGAAATCAAATTTTTGGACGATTACAATACTTTCCCTACGAGAAAGTAAATCAGACTCAGGGAGATCTAAAACATCAAGATTTCATCAAAATCTTGAGGATGAATTTTTGAACGGTTACATTACTTTCCCTCTACTTTGTATATGAGAAAGTAAAAAGGGAAGAAATCTTGGGCAGGGCAATTCAAGAGAGAGACCCTCTTTCAGATAGGTTGGATGTGCACTGAGTGTTAAAAATTGGGGTAAATACAACACATAAAACAAAACACAAGTGATTGTCTTCACAGAGCTGGATGGCTGATCTATCATGGCTCCTCAGAAGTATAACACAACAGTACAAACAACTTTACTCTTGCATAGCCCTCCTCACAAAGTGCTGGGGTAGAGTGACATGACAACTGTCAAGGTAAAATGCAAGAGTAGATGATACCACTCACTAAATACAGCACTAAATTAAATGTAACAACTAAATATACAACTAATCAGGACTGTCGTTAAAAATATTTTGAATACTATTAACAAATAGTTGGCTGACACCCTAACCCTAACCTAACTGAGAAATAAATACAGGGTGGAGAGTGGGGGCATTATGAGTGGGGACAAGGGGATCTATCTATCTATCTATCTATCTATCTATCTATCTATCTATCTATCTATCTATCTATCTATCTATCTATCTATCTATCTATCTACAGTATCTCTATATATATAAAATCCAACGTCTGTCTGTCAGTTTGTATGTTTGTCTGCTTTTCACAAGAGAACTATTTAACGGATTTAGATCAGGTTTTTTTCTATAATTTGCCTGACCATTCCTGTTGATTTTGTGACTTCTCTCATCGCGCTAAGAATCATAGTTCGCTTGCAGATTAGACATACTCGCGCTAATCCAAGACAGAGTCTGCAGGCCGAGGGGAGGGGGAAGCGTTATGTCAGGAGTGGGGAGCTAGACAGGGCCCTCCTCACTGTCCTGTTTCACTTCTACGTGGACGTAGCTGCAGGGAACAGCTAGTTATTATATAGTGCCATTCATAATCTATCTATCTCTGTATTAATTCTTTTGATCTGCCGAGAGATGTCAACACTTTGGTCATGAGTTGACTTTCTGATGTACCGTAACAGTATATTTTAACAGTAAATGTAAGCCAGAATGATAAATTACCTCTTTTAGGTAAAAGAATGATAAACGTGTACTCATTACCATGTCTACTCAGTTGTAAAATTATGTGTTATTAAATCTGTAAAGGTGCAGTGAAGCAAGTTGTTTTTAAGGAACAGTTACAATGTTCATTTTAAATTCCAAAAGACAGCTGGTTAAAAATAAACTGGAAATATTAATTTACAAAAAGATTTTCTTAATCTATAAAAAGGTTGCTATGGAAAAACACTGAGAAAAAAGCAATATTTAATATTAATATTATTAATTAATATATTTAACCCTAACCCTAAACCAATGTAATGTAATTTAGGGTCATGGGGGCTGGAGTGACTGGAATGGCGCAACCGTGGAGAGAAAGTCAGTCCATAACAGAGCACACACTCACACTCAAGTCCAGTGGCTTTGTCATAAGATCCATATACTGTATTGCAGCAAACAGGGGCACAAAATAATGTTCCCCAAGACTCTGCTGCAATACAAACATAAATACAGGACAAGTGCAAGACAGGGACTATACTGTACAATAAACAGATAAATGATTAAACTAGTAATTGATAGGTAAGTGAAAAGATAGTAACAATTTGAAATACATAGTAATAAATAAACAATAATGCCAACTAATAATAAAAAACAACAGTAGTAACAAGTGTTACAAATGAACTGCAAATACTGTATACACCCTACTAGAAACAGATCTGTGAATTGTGTCAGTAAGCAAAAATATTGGATGAGTGATAACTACTTGTTCTTGAATACACTGAAAAAAAAAGAAATGTAATTGATGGGACTTGGAAAGGTGCTGCACACAGAAAGAGCGCATGATCTACCATAGGTACGCTAATGTTAACCAAGCAAAAGAGGACAAGATAAAGGGTTAGCATTCAGGATAGAATCCTCATTTAATTGGAAGCTTAAGTAAGGACAATCCTGGCCTGAGGTTTAGATGGCAACCTGTCAAGAATTTGCTTCTGTGGATACTGAAGCTGCTCCCTCAGATGCGAGTCAGTGAATGAATGCTAACACCTGGTTTGCTTTGTTCTTATTTAGCGATTTGGGCAGAAGGTGCAGAACTTCCGGCTGTAATGCCAGTGGTCCAAAGTAACTGTGTTATATGCAACTTAGTTCCCTGGGCATTTTACCTGAGATGAGCCTTCAAAATGCTCCTGTAGTGCATGTACATTACAATGTAGATGTACAGTATGTATACATACAGTACACTATACATACAGTATATGATATGTATTTACTGTATGCTCTATATTGCTACTCATGTGCCAATAGGAGACATCCTCAGTGCTCTGGACAGGTAAATGATACCCCAACCTGAATGAGAGGGGGGCATTCTTACTGATACAGAAACTTTTGTTTCCACTGTTCAGAGGGATGTCAGTCAGACATCAAGAGACCTCACTTCCGCTGTCCCACGAAAACGTCTGTCCCCTTCCAGGAACCAGCGATTTAAAACCAACTGGCACTAGAAAGAGTCTACACAGCAGTTCTAATTTCTTTTGCCTTTATAGCCCCCATGTGTGCTCTTTATTTTGTTTCATCTGCTGGCATTAAACTGAGGCCCACTGGTACCCCAACACTTATTTTTGTGACTATATATATATATATATATATAGTGGTGGCCAGGGAGTGCATCAGCTCCCCAGACACCAGGCACAAGTCTCTGCACAACAAATGTTTTTATTTCCAAGGAGAAAACGCTTTTCACTTGTTTCCCACCTGCTCCAACCCAGCACACAGTACAAGGCACAAGAGTATAAAAACTTTTTCCTTCTTTTTCTCTGTTTCTTGTCTTCTGCCTCCACTCCTCCTCTGGCAAGCTTCTTCTTCTCCTCCCGACTCTGACTGCTCGAGTGAAGTGAGGTGGTCCATTTTATGCTGCACCCTGGGGGCACTTCTGGTCGTTCATTAGCATTGTCTCAAAATACTTCCAGGTGTGGTGAACACCCAAAGTAGGGTTCTGCAGCTCCCCCGGCAGCTCCCACGGAACATAACAGGGCTGCGCCAAACTCCAACTGCCCTGGAGCCCTGTGGGAATCTGAGACACTGCTGCAATCCGAGGGGCTGCCATCTAGCACTGTCCTGTGCACATCTGCTCCCCTGGTCCTTCCTTCATGATGGCTTCCTGGCCAGGAAAGGGCCCCGGCCGGCCATCAATGTGCATATGTATATATACATATATATTGCAAGGTTCCTAAATGCTTTTGGAACTCCCTCCAAATGGGACAACACGCCGAAGAGTGTCCCAAAGCATGATCGCCACGTCTGTGGAAGACAGCTTATCTGTTGCCAGGGCAACCGCAGGCTGCCAGCGCTGCAGCAGCTCACCGCAGTCACTCTATAAGCGCCTGCTGTCGATGGGTGATGCGAGGAACATTATAAATGCAAGGCGCAGTATTACTAACCTGGCCATGACCCTGACATGATTGCTGTGTCTGTGTATAGGAGAGTGGTAGATCCCGCTACAACAAATAACCATGCTGTTCCTGTTTTAAGCTGAACAAAAGCTGGCTTTGCTAAAGTACTGAGACTCAGTCTCGTGTTTTTGGGGTGCAAGACAGGTTCTCACACGTCACATGGTACCAGAAGTGGGGTTCTTGCACTGATGGATCCCCAAGAAGTACAGCAAAACCCAGAGCAAGATCAGGCTCCGGTGGCTGCCGCTGCCTTGGCGCAGCCATGAGATATGCTGCCGAAGATGGCTCCCTCAGACGACCCTGAGTGGTTCCTATTCTGGTTTGAACGTATGGCAACATTGATGCACTGGGATAGGGGAGCCTGGGTAGCTATTTTAGCCGCGTTTTAACTGGAGAAGCCCTCCAAGCTGTACGGAATCACCCTCCCAAAAGGCTTGATGATTATGACTACCTGAAGCAACAGATCCTCCTTTGCATGGCTGTGAGCCCGGTGGTCAAGGAATGATCCGGATATACATATATACAGTAATACTTTTTAATTTGCAGTGGCTAGGGGTGCAGGAAATCCACAAAAAATCTGCAAATATGTTTTAGGCACACTAAACATGATGCAAAAAGTTTTGAGAAATTCAAGATAGAGCAATCACTGTGCAATCAAATCACATATGTGACACTGGCTGTAGAGATAAATATGTGTGGTGTCCCCCAAACAGTGTGCGTAGTTCAGCAGTTCTTTAATGAACTGTAACTTTTAGCAAAATTTAACTTCTAACAAATTTGTGTATATATTTATAGTAGTAGAGGACAAAAAGGATTAACATTACAGAGAGAAAAGAAATCCAACAAACACTAAGCACGAAATACTAAACACTCGTGACAAAGTGCAGTTTCACAGATGCAGATGATGGTGGTGTTGTTATAAATTGAAATCCCCTGTGAACAGCCTCCTGGAAGTTATGTAAAGTTTTGTCCTAATGTGACGGTGATGTATGTAAAGATTTGTAGAAATTGGGAGCGCTCCCCAGACGAAGATGTTTTCCACCCCAAACGATATCACACGAACAGCAAGCACAGGACAAGAATATAAGTCCAGAAATAAACTGTAATCCAATGGGTGTTAATCATAATCCTATTGTGTGGCGAAGCAATGAAACAAAAAAGACACCACCAATTGTGATCCTGCTGGCTTGTTCTGGCTCACTTTTGAACCTAGCGCCCTCATCTTTCACCCAGCAGCCCTCGTCTGTTGTGGATTATTGCATAGGCAGAGCCATGGATGATTTGCAAATGATTTGCCACATCATCTACTGTCACTCGTCTATTCAACAAAATCATTTCACGTGCACTCAAAGTTGTCATCAGTCGTGGACATGGATGGGCGTCCAGGTCCTTCTTCATGGTTGACACTTGTGCCACCTTCCTTGAACTTCTCTATCCATTCATATACACTTCCTCGCGACAAAACACTTTCTCCATACTGTGCACAAAGTCTTTGACAAATAAAGGTACCAGGCACACCCTCAGACCACAAAAAACGAATAATTCCACATTGCTCTTCTTTGTGCAAATCACAAGTGCGGCAGCCATTGTTTCTCACACCGCAGTTACAAATGATGTGACGTCACACGTTCACACCTGCACGGCAGTGACTGGGGAGACATGGACCCCAGCGCTGATAAGACAGTGCTGCCAACTGGAGTTTTAATATACTGTAACTGGAGTGCGGATAATTTTTGACTCACCCTCGTATATAACACCCTGAACATGGAAGGACATGGGGGGGAGAGAGCTTTTTCAAGAGTGTTTCTCCCCAGGTCTGACATAGGGCAGCTCCCTTGGCTTCCAGTGGGGCCACAGGTTATGATCATGGAAGCTCAACCCTGCTGGGGCCCTGTGACGATGCGGGTTCGCTGCATGCTCACATCGTCCGTCCGGGAGCCCTTGAACCCATCACCGTCTGTAATGTTACCGATGAGCACTGCAGTGAGGCACAACAATAGAGCAAGGGGATGGTATAATAGTGCAAAGTGCTTTCATTAAAATCAAATCAAAACAACAGTATCCAAATAAATAGTGCAGTACCTTCCAAAAGTCATTAAATAAATAATCCATAAAATAGGTGAACTAGTGGAGGTTAAAAACAATAAATGAATCCTTTAAAACGACAAGATTAAAACAATGCTGGAAGCAGTCTCTTTAAAAACAAGCTGGTGTCTTCTTTTATCTGGCGGCTCTCCTGCTTCTCCCATCTGGGCCCCGCAACAGGACAGTCGCACTCTCAGCAGCTGACCTTCTCTACTGTCCAGTTGCCTTCCGTTCCCTGGCTCTGTACGGCTTCCTTACTGGACCGAGACTTGGGTTCCGCAACGGCCAGGTCTCCCACACTGAGGCACACCATCCCAAGACTCCACGACTCTGGCTGCCATCTCGGCCTTATACGGCCAGCTGTCCTTCATCCCCAGTCTCTCCAGGTCCTTGTTCGCTCAGCTGGAGCGACCACTTCCTTCTGTCCCACCGAGTGTCAGCCAAACACCACTGCTAGGGTTCACTGTCCAGCTGCCTGCCTGCGAGCACACACTCGCTCACACCGATTCTTTCTCCAAACTGCTTCCTGCAACCTCCGTCTCTTCTACTCTTTAACTTCCTTTTTTTCCTCCCTCAGCCGCCTCGTGCTTCTATTTATGAAGAGGACGTGGCAGCTGTGGCAAATCAGTCGCCCCAGAAACAATCACGGATGCGGACGGTTTCTCACCTGTGCACTTAGGTGAGAAATGCCCACATCACGAATCACCTTGGGAACTGCTTCAGCCACACAACCACCACGTCCCCTAGCTAAGGAATTATTTATTTAAAAGTGGCCATCCTGATGGAAGCTGTGGACCCGCAACACCACAGGCTTGTGGCCACCACCAGGGGATGCCTGAATGTTTGCTGATCCCTATTTGGCAGCTTGTTAGACACCTGAACTCCTTCCAGGTGCCCTATAAAAGGAGCCAGTCACCACCACTCAATGGCTGTGTCGGAGAGGAATTGGACGGAGCTGATAAGGAGGAGTGGAGGCAGAAGGTCTGGCTGAAAGAAGAGACTGTGTTTTGTAGATTTGTACTGGACTGTGTAAATAAACCGTGTGCTGTGTGGACTAGAATTAGTGTTCTGCCTGTCTGTGTCAGGGTTTGGGTGGCTGTACGCACACTTCGGCATCACAAAATACAGTATATATATATATATATTGTGATGGACACCCAGGCATCAGCAAGCCCAAACACCAAAACGAACACACAAGCACAGTCCTGGGTTCAAATAAAGGTTAATTTATTAATCAATCATCACAAGCACAACATACAAGTTTTCTCTCCAGAAATGTTTCTTCCTACTGCACTACCTTCCTCCACTCAAGCGTTGCTCCACTACCTTCCAGCTCCGACTCGACTGGATAAGGGAGTGCGGTCCCTTTTCTGACAGACCAGGGAGTACTTCTGGTGCCACGATGATTGCCCGATGAAAGCAGGGGACCCTTCACCATCTGTGTGGCCTTAAAAGTACATTTATTATATTTTTCTTTATTTACTGTGGGAGTCCACCTTACTTGACACCCTATCACGTGATCCAGGGTCCCTTCGGACGGCGTTCTCTTTTCTTTTCCCAGTTGGGTTTTATTTCTCAAAGACAACACATCTGAGACGATAGGCTTCACCCCGGAAAACATCTCTAACTCTCCAGTTAAGATTGTTGGAACGAGCGCTTGGTGGGTCCCATCAACATTATCAGGGTCCATTTCGCACTCCAGCCTTCACAGTCTGAGTAGCAGCCTCTGAGACCTGGTGGTTCAGGCGGGTTACATTTATCAGAGGCACATGACATGAGTGCTGGAGTGAATGTTATTGGTTTCCCCTCACTTGAATCAGGGATCAATTCACACTGCACTCCCTTATGATTTACTATACCGCGTTCACTCACCTGTATAGCTGAATCAACTTTATTCATACCTTTTATTCTATTCTGCTGAAAGTAATTGTTTACAGATTCTATTGGGAGTCTCTCCAGTTTTTCCACCTCTTTTAGAACAACTTCAATTGTGCCCAGGGCTGAAATCAGCGAGCGTACTGGTTCCAACAGTTCCACAAGTTTTTGTAGCTCGATCGGTCCTTTGGACTTTTCCGTAGGTTGTCTGGGAAGACTTTGTGGTTTTCCGTCAACCGTCGGGGAGTTGGATGTGATGGCAACTTCCGGCTGAGGTTCCGTTCGTAGTAGTGGCGGGCGCTCTGTGATAGGTGGGTCTGGACGATCGCAGACAGGACTGATCCGCATCGGCGACATCAATTTGCTGCCAGGATCGGAACATGTATCCTGCTCCGTTTGATCACCCTTAAAAGAAAACAAAGAGAGACTCGCCCGATTATTTTCTTGTTGCCGATAGGCTGGGCTCTCCTTTAATTTCGGTGATTCTATGATCCTATAGCCATATTGGTTTTCCCAGCCTTCCGCAGGGTTGTTCACGTGATCGTTTTCCTCGAATAGGGTTCCGAGCTTGCTAAGGTTAGTTTGGCTGGACTGTTCGTTATCGTCGCCATCTTGTCCAGGTAGGGCATAAGGCAGCAAGTTAGTAGACGTAATTTCAGCACTGAAGAGGTAGGCATCTGAAAAATAACTGCAATTTTTCTTCGCTGAGCTCAACACTGTAGTGGCACATACCTCTAGCCCGATCTTTCGTCATAGTCATTGTAGGGGTTGTGTGCTGTGTCTCTCTCCTGTCGGTAATCCCGTCTTTGATACTGGTGAGGATCTGCGGATTGTATTGCCACCCTGCCCTCCTCACTTCCTACCAGATAAGTCCACAGACGAATGGCATCATCAAGTGGCTGGCCCTTTGGATTTTTCCCATTCTTCTTGACGGATTTTCTCCCCATTCTCAGTGCGAATGGCCACAGATCAAAAGTACAAAACACAAAAAGAAAATGTGCAGGAATCGTGTGGTGGGGGGAGGGGTTGTCCACTCACAGTACAATTTTAGAAACAAGTTTTCTGCCAGACAGACAGCCACGAATCCTGCCAACTACGCCAATTGTGATGGACACCCGGGCATCAGCAAGCCCAAACCCCAACATGAACACACAAGCACAGTCCAAGGTTCAAATAAAGGTTAATTTATTAATCAAATCCTCTCATATATGTCATCACAAGCACAAAATACAAGTTTTGCTTATTCTGAGCTATGTGGTTTTCTCTCCAGAAATGTTTCTTCCTACCGCACTACCTTCCTCCACTCAAGCGTTGCTCCACTACCTCCCAGCTCCGACTCGACTGGATAAGGGAGAGTGGTCCCTTTTATGACAGACCTGGGAGTACTTCCGGTGCCAGGACGGGTCACACGGAAGTCCATCATAACAGGGAGCTTGTATCCCTGCAACACCCTCCCGTGGCCCCAGTGACTCCAGCAGGTCTGCACTGCTGAACCTCATCTCCTGGCATGCCTTGCTGGTTTCCTAGGGGGCACCGACATCCGGGGCTGCTGCCATCTTGTGTGCTGGGGAAATAAAAAGTTTCTAGCGATGTCTTTCTTTCCTAGTGAGCTGTCCGTCCATCCCTTTTTTTTGTCCTCCTGTCCGGGTAAGGAACCATCCCCTCTTCTGGCCGGGGTGTCCGTCCAGCCTACATATATAACTGATGGTAAAAGCACAATGGCTTTCATGAGGGTCATGATATACCACATCTTAATTAGCAAAAATAATAATAATAATACATTTTATTTATATAGCACCTTTCCCATGCTCAAGGCACTTACAGAATATAATAAAGAACGGCAGCACATACAGTATATAGCATTGTACAAACCAGATAAATAAAGAAAGAAGATTAAGACAGTGAATTCTGAAAAAAAAAGGAAACACAACATAATTGATGGTCTAGCACACACACACACAAGTTACATGAGCATCTTGACAGAGAGGTAAACTGAGAGAAGGGTAATAAAAATCAAGTTGAGCTAAAAGCCTTCCTGAACAGATGAGTTTTGAGTTGTTTTTTAAAAGAATTCATGGAGTCAGCTGACTTGATTAATTTTGGTAGGTCATTCCAGAGTCTGGGCGCTATACAGCTGAAGGCCCTGTCACCCATGGAGTGTAGATTAGTGAGGGGCACAACAAGATTGCCAGAATCAGAGGACCTTAGTGGGCGGGAAGGCACATAGTGAGGAAGCCAGTGGAGACAGAGCAAGATGGGTGTGATGTGCTCGCTGCTGCTGGTTCGAGTAAGGACTCATGCAGCTGAGTTTTGAATAAGCTGGAGCTGTGAAATAAGATTAGAAGGGGCACCTGCCAGTAGGGAATTACAATAATCGATGCGGGATATGATAAAAGCATGGACAAGTTTCTCAACGTTAGAAAAGGAGAGGAAGGAGCGAACACGGGATATGTTACGGAGGTGAAAGTAAGAAAGTTTCTTAATGTCATTTATGTGGGCGGAATAAGAGAGGGAGGAATCAAAAATGACACCAAGATTTTTTACAGTATAGGCAGGTCTGATGAGATCACTGCCAAGATGGACTGGGAAGGAGCTCATTTTATTAAGTTGCATTTTAGTCCCAATTTGCAGGAGTTCAGTTTTATTGCAATTTAATTTTAAAGAGTTCTGCTCCATCCAGGTTTTAATTTTACTAAGGCAGGTTGTGAGCTGAGAAAGCTCTGATGAAGTTCCACTTTTAACATTGAAGTAGAGCTGAGTATCATCTGCTTAAAAATGATAACCCAGGCCATAGCTACGGATAATACGGCCAAGGGGAAGCATGTAAATACAGAAAAGCAGAGGACAGAGGACAGAGCCTTGAGGGACTCCTTGTGTGACCGGCGCTGAGCTGGATCTGCTGTTGCCAAGACTAACAAACTCTTGCCTATCAGTCAGATAGGACTTGAATCAGTGGAGGGCAGTGCCAGAGATACAAACCATGTTCTCCATTCTGGATAGTAGGATGTCATGTCTGACCGTGTCAAATGCTGCACTGAGGTCTAACAGAATTAATATGCTGGTTTGTCCAGAGTCTGCTGCCATAAGCAAATCATTGGTTACCCGTAGCAGAGCAGTTTCACAGCTGTGCCGCACCCTGAAACTAGACTGAAAGGGTTCCATCAAATTATTAGAGATTAGGTAATTGGTGAGTTGGGAAGCTACAACACGCTCAAGAACTTTTGACAGGAAAGGTAAGTGGGAAATAGGCCGGAAATTGTTAAGATTGTCAGCATCCAGACCAGACTTTTTTAACATTGGGGATACAGAAGCAATTTTAAAAGTGAGTGGCACAGAGCCAGTGTCAAGGGATGAGTTTATTATTGTTGTAACAGTCCGGATTATGGCATGAAGGCAGGATTTAAGTAGTGTGGTGGGGATGGGGTCCAGTACACAAGTAGTCGGCCTCATCTTACAAAGCAGGTCATTAACAAATGCAGATGTGACTGGTAAGAACTTAGAGAAGGAGCTGGATGGAGTGGGAAAACAGGGAGAGATATAAACAGATAATGTATTTATGTTAGTTGAATTATTTAAATCATTAATTTTGTTACGGAAAAAGATTAAATTGGTTGAGAATAGAAAAGCAGCATGAAAACTGAGTACAATAATTATTCGAATTCTAATTGATTTGCTGAATTAAATGTTAGTAGTTCAATCCACTTAACAGTATTAACTTTGAAAGATGGCGGAGGAAAAACTGAAAAAAACAGACAAATATGCAACTGAAAAAAATTAAAAAGAAAGTTTGTCTTAAAGTCTGTTTTAAAGCACCATTCCTGCACTTTTAAATGAACAAGGTAGGTTAGTGTGTTTTGGTCATCAGGAATCTTTGATGTCAACAGACTGCATTTCAAATATCTAATGAGAGGAAACTTAGATGAAAATATTAATGTAGTTGGTGTGTGATATGGCCGGCCATTCATCCCGGCCAACACCCCCAGGCCACCAGATGAAGCCCTCCCTGCAGAATGGAGGTGCAAATGTCAGCAGGTAATCATGGACAATGCAGTTTTAATACACAGCCCTGCTGGATATCATGGGGGCCGCCAGGAGTCGCTGCAGGGAGGCCCAGGGATTGTTATTTTCACTACACCCTGGAAGTACGTCCCAGGCATATGGACAGAGGTAATGACGTACTTCCGGAATGAAAAAGAAGAGTTCTGATCTAACCCGGAAGTGCTAGGAAGTCACATGGACAGAGAGTTCAGAAGTACTTCCGGGTCATGGACTATAAAGGACTTTGGGAAATCCCAGACAGAGGAGCTGAGCTGGGTGGAAGGGTGGCAACGCGTCTGGGAGTGGAGGATTATTGTATTGATTATTATAATTGTGTCTGTTTATGAGTATTGTGGAGTGGAGGGTGCTTTGTGCACTGAATTGCCCTAATAAGTTTAGTTATTGGACTTTTACCTGGTGTCTGGCGTCTGATCCAAGGGTTCAAGGGAGTGAGAGCTCCCCTTTCAGTCACATTGGATAATGGCCTAACGTCTTTAAATGTTGGTTAACAGAAGGTGACCTAACATACAGTAGTGGTCAGTAGATTCCAAGCCTGGGTAAAATAGAATTCCCAAAAGAATTCTGTTATTTTTGTCCTTTTTAATTATTAGGTAAAATATTTCCATTTCTGAGATATTTTATAGACTTTTGATTAGTTGAAGAAGACCATCTAATTATCACCACTGACTTAATGAGAGCCTGGAAGCCGCACAAAACAGTCAGAATAACTGACAACTGAATGCACTTTCAGTAACATACAAAAGACAGCTCCCTGAAATAAAGTAGAAATAAAAAGAATAACTAATTGATGAGAAGAACAAAGGAGAAAGCTTTGTATTAATGCAGGTGACTATATCTGAATAGACTCGCGATGATTACCCTTCATTATATTCATCAAAATCAGCCTTGGAGATAAGAAGACATCCTTGAGTTTGTTGAGTTTTCTGCAGTACAAAGGCAGTCATTTTTGCATCTTTTGCCCTTAACTGATGAACTGTCTGATTATTTCACTTCTGTTTTTACAGTAGATGAGATCGTACCCATTCAGTGTAGAAACGTTAACTATTAGCACTTGTGCACAGACAAAGCAACATTTTTTGCAAACTGGTAAGGCAATTGGAACTCTGTGGAAAATTAAATTTTCTAACTAATCAATCAAAAAAAAAACACTTCAGTGTAGGTAAAATTAATGATTCTTTAATTTAGCTATGAAGTGGAATATCTTCATACTTAGATCAGTAACTTTATTTACATTCTGAAATAATTAGTACAATCCTGCATTTACTGTTAAGCAGTTGAGAGTGGGAGAGACACGGTGGCGCAGTGGTAGCACTGCTGCCTTGCAGTAAGGAGACCAGGGTTCGTGTCTTGGGGCATCCCTACATGGAGTTTGCATGTTCATGCGTGGGTTTCCTTTGGGTGCTCCGGTTTCCTCCCACAGTCCAAAGATATGCAGGTTAGATCAATTGGTGATCCTGAATTGGCAATAATGTGTGCTTGGGGTATGTATGTGTGCCCTGTGACAGACTGGTACCCTGTCCCGGGTTTGTTCCCTGCCTCGTGCCTTATGTTACCTCGGGTATACTTCAGCAGACCACCGCGACCCTGTTCAGGACAAAGTGGATTAAACAATGGCTGTCTGACAGTTTAGAGCGGAGATGAATTTAATCGCCCTGTGGTGGGCTGGCGCCCTGCCCGGGGTTTGTTTCCTGCCTTGCGCCCTGTGTTGACTGAGATTGGCTCCAGCAGACCCCCGTGACCCAGTAGTTAGGATATAGCAGGATGGATAATGGATGGATGGATGAATTTTATCATTTTGCACTTAATATGCATATATTAAAGTTGCTAATATATGTGGTGTTAAGCAAAAGTTTGATTGGTTACCATTGTGTATAGTTGTCACACACATGCGCCTTGGGGACAGCTTAAAGGCTCTGGAGGTCATAATTTCTTGCTGATCTACAGGGTGGCACTCTATTCTAACACCTCTTCTCTTCCTCCCTTTGCAGACTGGATGATTGACAACCTCACCACCACTAACGTCACTTTCAGTGTCTGTCCCCTGGACCCACCTCTTCCTGGCTGGCCTGTATTTAACTGGAAGTCTTGCCATCGTGGATAGTCTACTTTGAGACTCATGAAACTTAGATACATTCTTTTCATTTATTTATTTATTTAGCCTTTACAATATATGGAGTCGCTCCAACTCTTTGTCTTCTCCTCTTTTATAAGTCCTTGTATTGGACAGTGTAGTCTTGAAGTGGACAGCATGGTATAGATAGATAGATAGATAGATAGATAGATAGATAGATAGATAGATAGATAGATAGATAGATAGATAGATAGATAGATCCTTATTTGCCCATAGGGGGAAATTTGTTCATAGCACGTAATCCATAAAGCTGCCAGTTTACTTTCTACCTTTACCTTATTATGTGAACCTGAGCGAGTCACTTAGCCTGCCTGTGCTCCAAATGTAAAAAGTGTCATTTATTCTGATCACGGAGGTCAATTTACGGTTAGGATTAGGTATGTTTAGTTTTGGACAAAAGCTGGCAATTGGAATTCACTCCTTAGATATATACAGTACCCCTTGTCCCCACTCATAATGCCCCTACTCTCCACCCTGTATTTATTTCTCAGTTAGGTTAGGGTTAGGGTGTCAGCCAAATATATGTTAATAGTAATCAAAATATTTTTAACGACAGTCCTAATTAGTTGTATATTTAGTTGTTACATTTAATTTAGTGCTGTATTTAGTGAGTGGTATCATCTACTTTTGCATTTTACCTTGACAGTTGTTGTGTCGCTCTGCCCCAGCACTTTGTGAGGAGGGCTATGCAAAAGCAAAGCTGTTTGTACTGTTGTGTTATACTTCTAAGGAGCCATGATAGATCAGCCATCCAGCTCTGTGAAGACAATCACTTGTGTTTTGTTTTATGTGTTGTATTTACCCCAATTTTTAACACTCAGTGCGCATCCAACCTATCTGAAAGAGGGTCTCTCTCTTGAATTGCCCTTCCCAAGATTTCTTCCCTTTTTACTTTCTCGTATACATAGTAGAGGGAAAGTAATGTAACCGTTCAAAAATTCATCCTCAAAATTTTGATGAAATCTTGACGTTTTAGATCTCCCTGAGTCTGATTTACTGTCTCGTAGAGAAAGTTCTATTTCAAGATTTTGATGAAATCTTGATGTTTTAGATCTCCCTGAGTCCGAAAAATAAAATTTTTGGAATTATGTGTGTGTGTGTGCGCGTGTGTGTGTATGTAAACACGATAACTTGACAACGCTTTCACTTAGGTCAACCAAATTTTGCATACAAGCATTACGTACAAAACATAGATTCCTATCAACTTTTGGGCTATTCTTGTTAACCGGAAGTGATACTTTTTTATTCATGCAGCTGCAGAGTCCGATTTATTCAACTTTACTTTCATAATCCATCCATCCATTATTCAACCCGCTATATCCTAACTACAGGGTCACAGGAGTCTGCTGGAACCAATCCCAGCCAACACAGGGTGCAAGACAGGAAACAAACCCCGAGCAGGGCGCCACCCACCACAGGGCACACACACACATCCATACACACCCACACACACACTAGGGACAATTTAGAATCACCAATGCACCTAACCTGCATGTCTTTGGACTGTGGGAGGAAACCGGAGCACCCAGAGGAAACCCACACAGACACGGAGAGAACATGCAAACTCCTCAAATCTCGATCCCCATATCTGAGTATACAATAAAGTCGAGGGGAGACCACTCCCGATTTTTTTATCTACAGGGTTTTTTTCTTGTCTTCTTAGAGAGTCAAAGCTGGCGGGCTGTCAATTTTAAAGCCCATTGAGGCATTCCTTGTGTGATTTTGGACTATAGAAGAAATAAATTGTTGTTGTTATAGCTGACATAACTGCATCCTTATTACCCTGAACAAGACAGCGCTGGCCTGATAAAGAATAGCTGAAATTCAAAATGGTAAAAAGGCTTCTACTTTTATTTGTGTGAAAATCAGCAAATAAACAGTAAGTGAAAGCTAACGCACATATTCCCAGTTTAAATTATTCATGTTGGCACATACAGCAATATGCAATTTAAATATGGATATTTTAAGACATCTGTGCTAAACTCTTGACATTTTGTGAACAGAACAATTTAAAGGATGCAAACAGGAAGAAATGTTGGGGTCAAAGTCATAAACACGGCACCCATAATGTAGAACATTTTTTTTCTTTAATCTTTATAGGGTTTTAGTTGTAATATTAACCACTTGAGGCTGATTTAAAGCTTTTTTTTTGCAGTCAGTGGTGAAATTTCTTAACAGAGCAGGTTATTTTTCACTAAGGATAATTAAAAGACTTTATCTGTTGTGTTTTTATAGACAATCTGCTCCCTGTTGAATGAATATCAAACAGAGATATAGCTACCCAGTAGCACTGATTTAATATAAATCCAATTACTTTACTCACTGATTCACGGTATTTCTAATATTATTTTAATAATACCTTCGCAAGCCATTTACAGGATTAATTATGATTGTGTTACTTAGTGTAAATTTTTATATCCTTCATTTATTTTGAACTACTTTAAATAATGTTAGGCAGCACATATCCATATTACTAACCGAGAATGCTAAACCGGATGGACGCAGGGGCATCCGGCCATGGGCCGTAGCTGCAAAAAGACATACTGCGCAGGCGCCCCAAGAAATGAGGGGCCGCGAGAGGCGGATGAGGGGCCGCGAGAGGCGGACAAGACCACAGAAAAAAGGAGTGAGCACAGAAAAAAGGAGTCAAAGAAATGAGGCGCCGCGAGCACAGAAAAAATGAAAAAAGCACAGAAAAAAGTAGTCAAATGCAGGCGCCGCACAGCGCCGCACGAAACCCATTGCACACGAAACTAGCACACAAAAAAAAAGAAGACGCTCGCGCACAACACCAAGAGGGGGATTCAACAAGCCCCTGGGAACACAAAAAAAAAGAACACAAAACCACCCCTCACACCCTACAAGCAACGGACGGGACACACAAAGAGGGGGATTCAACAAGCCCCTGGAACACAAAAAGAAAGAAGACGCTCACGCAACAACAATCCTCACCCACCCCCCCCCCCCCACACACATCAATAAGAAGTGACACCCAAAGCCCACATTTCTAAAGGAAACGTCCATATTAAACATACGTCATCTCAACACCTTCACACTAGGCAGCATAGGTGTCAGCATAGGTGGATCTCCTTACAATAAAGCACTATTAACCGTTCAACTGCAGAAAAGGCTACATATTAACAGTGAGTGCGATCCTCCTTATTACTTATCCATATTTCGCATGCTGAGGAACAAACAAGTCATGAATACACGGTCACGGGTACAAAACGATTCGGATCGGATAACGGGACCAAACCCACGAACACGAATGAAACAACAAAATACACCGCAGCGCATACAACGCGCTTCGGAAACTCCGGGAGAAAAAATGTCTCGGATCAAAAAACGCAAAGCTCAAGTAACCCCGTTACAGAGACGTGCACAAATGGACAGACACAATGAACGTAGACGCATACAGCGCGCGTCTCAAAGTGCTGCATCGAAACAAGCACGATTTCAAACCGAAAGAGCTTGCGTCGCAGACATACAAAAAAGGGAGCGAAGAGACAGAATAAATGAACGCAGACGTGTACAACGCGCATATGAACTGCCAGAAAACAAGCAAGCAAGACTCCAAAAGCAGAAAGCTCAACTGACCGACATACAAAAACGGACAAGGCTCGATACAAACAATGCACGACGTAGACTGAAACGGACTTTTCGCAAAGCGGAGGCGAATCAATTAAAACTCCAAAATAGCGCGTCACAAATAATGGACATGCAACAACGCAGCACTCAGACGCAAAAAGCAAAACATGTCCGTCGCGGACATCAACGCCAGACACCTGCTAAACGCTTACGCCAGTTGGCTGACAACGCCTTCAATAATGAGTCCACTATTGAGGAAAATTCATTGGGATTAATGAATGTCATTTGCAATCATTGTCATTCACTTAACTTCCCAGAAGAAACAACTGGCAATACAAATAATGAATTTACACGTTGTTGTCAAAAGGGGAAGATTAGACTGCCTCCTTTACATTCATATCCTGAATATCTACAGAAGCTTCAAACTAACGATGTGCCTGAAAGTAAAAACTTTATGAACTGCATTAGATCCTACAATAGTTCATTTGCTTTTGCATCTACCGGAGTACATATCAGGCCACCAAAAGGCAATGGCCCATACTGCTTTCGCATATGTGGACAAATATTGCATCGCATTGGAACAGTGCACCCTGAAACAAATCAACAACGCAAATATGCACAAATCTACATCCTAGATCCAGATGAGGCAATCTATCAACGAATGAACCTTCCTGAAAACAAACAATGCACAGAGCTTATAATGAGAAACATCACTCATATCATAAACAATCACCCATTAGCTAAGTCTATAAAAATGCTACATGAAGTTGAAAAGGAGGCCAATACAAAAGCAAATGCAGAAGGTATAGCAGCAACTACAATTGCTTTAGTCTTGATAAAGGACAAAGAACAAGATCCAAGACGATACAAACTTCCCGTCGTTATCCTAGAATTGACCTTACGAGTTCTGACCTAGAATTACCTTTTACATTGAAACGCCGACAGTTCCCCATTAAACCTGCATTTGCCATGACCATCAACAAATCACAAGGACAAACCATGGACAAGGTTGGCATCTACCTCTCTGAACCCGTTTTTGGACATGGACAACTTTATGTTGCCTTCTCACGTGTTCGACGTTCATCTGACGTTAAAGTTAAAGTTATAAATGATCCATGCCAAGGAAGACTCATTCAAGGACAAGACACCATCTTTACTACTAATGTTGTATACAAAGAAATATTCCAATAAAACATTACTCTATGCCAAAAAACTCTATTTTTTATTTCTATAGGCATCATCCAAACCTGCACACTATTCTATATCTAATTCATACATCTCACTCTTTGTCATGCCCCAACGCCAGGGGTTGGCGAGCGAAGCGAGCAGGGGGCGGAGCCCCCTAATTATTTTATATTCCATTGTCTGCCCAAATCCAGGTGTGCAGTGCTTCTAAGCAGTTACCCAAGAAGACTAAAAACTGTAATTGCTGCCAAAAGGAGCTTCTACAAAGTTTGGAATTAAAAGGTGTGGATACATATATGAATGAGTGATTTCCGATTCTGATCTATATCAATATCTATATCTATACTAATTAATAAAAGGCAAAGCCCTCACTGGCTCACTGACTGACTGACTGACTGACTCACTCATCACTAATTCTCCAACTTCCCGTGTAGGTGGAAGGCTGAAATTTGGTAGGCTCATTCCTTACAGCTTACTTACAAAAGTTAGGCAGGTTTCATTTCGAAATTCTACGTGTAATGGTCATAACTTGAACCTGTTTTTTGTCCATATACTCTAATGGAGGAGGCGGAGTCACATATCGCGTCATCACGCCTCCTACATAATCACTTGAACTAAAAACAAGGAAGAGATTTACAGCACGAGTCAAACACGGGAACAAAGGTAAATGACGTTAATTTTTGAGTGTCTGTTAATACTGTGTAAGCATACATATTAACACATGTGCAATTAAACGTGTGCATTTACGGGGTGATTTCTCAGGCTTAAAAGCTCGCCTTTTATCAAACGCGGGAACAAAGGTAAATGACGTTAATTTTTGAGTGTCTTTTAATACTGTGTAAGCATACATATTAACACATGTGCAATTAAACGTGTGTATTTACGGGGTGATTTCTCAGGCTTAAAAGCTCGCCTTTTCTCAAATGCGGGAACAAATGTAAATGACGTTAATTTTTGAGTGTCTTTTAATACTGTGTAAGCATACATATTAACACATGTGCAATTAAACGTGTGCATTTACGGGGTGATTTCTCAGGCTTAAAAGCTCGCCTTTTATTAAAAAGGTAAATGCTAACTGTTTTCATTCTGAAGGGCACAAACCACGTTGGATTTTGTAATGATAGTTGATTAGTAAGGTCTATTAAGGGATACTTACAGAATGATTAGTAATGCCTGTGAATGCCGATGCAAGTAGGAGAATGGGCGTGAACTAAAGAACGATTAGTAACTTGTACAGTAAATGTCTCTAAAGTCTGTCTATTAAAAAGTTATTATATCTTTCAATCCTGTGTATTGATTAAACTAAGAACCTAACAAGATCACTACATGGTGTCAGAAGTGGCGGATTGGAAGAGGAATGTGAAGAAGAGGTTCAGCTTTTGAACGAGTCACGTGTCTGTGAGTAACCCGAAAACGTGATCAGAAAGCGCTAAGACGTTCTAGCAAAAGAGAAAAAAAAATATGTTAGGATTACAGCCCCCACCAAATCTCCAGTTAAAGGGAAATGTAGCTGAAAATTGGAAAAGATTTAAACAGAGATTCGAGTTGTATCTTGCTGCGATTGAAGCAGATAGGAAAAGTGAAAAAATGAAAGCGTCTATGCTTCTATATGTAATTGGCGAAAAGGTGCTAGAGGTGTATAACAATTTTCAGTTTGAAGAAGATGGAAACAATATGAAATTGAACAAAATAGTTGAAAAATTCGAAACGTATTGCAACCCAAAGCGCAATGTGACATTTGAGCGGCACAAGTTTTTTTACATGTTTCCAGAAAAGTGGAGAAACAATAGAGCAGTATGTGACGGAATTGCGTAATAGGAGCTGTTCTAAGAAGAAACCGTCAAGACATCAAAGGACCAATAACCTCTAATCAGAACACTAACACCAGCAGAACAAATATTAACGAGAAAACAAGTATAAATCAGGAAAGAACATCTCAACTGCAAACACAATTAACCAGAATATCAAAATGTCAAGTAAAACCACCAGAACGACTCATTGAGACATGTTGAGGATTAAAGGAACATTTTCAATTAAGAAATGCTGAATTCCTTTAACAGTTGTGCTTTTTATACATAGTTTGAATGCTGGATGTATGCCTGAAATGTTCTGGATAGTTCAGTTGTTTGAAGTGATAAAGAATTAAACGTGTGCATTTACGGAGTGATTTCTCAGGCTTAAAAGCTCGCTTTTTATTAAAAAGGTAAATGCAAACTGTTTTCATTCTGAAGGGCACAAACCACGTTAGATTTCAGCCGTTAAACGCGCAAAAATGTCGGTACACCAGATAAATAAGTGCAACATATTATCAGTTGTATTGTTTTCTTACAATACATATAGAAATGTGTTAATCGTTAACTAATAGTATCGGATGGTGATTTTCGACTCGCACCTTGATTTAAACGATTCCATGTCTTGGTGGGTTTGCGTAGCTTATTGTCAATATCTTTACACCTTTTTTTAAGACTTATTGACTGAAACGGGCTTTCATGAAAAAACTTAGGGCTTTGCTACAAGATACACCCTCCACAAGTTAAGGAAGTAAAAATAAAAGGTATATATTTCTGTTTTATTTAAACCTTTTAAGTTCATATGCATAGCCTCATTTGGGTGTTTTAGGTTTTTTTTTTTCTTCAGTAATATTTAATCTCCTTAAAGAAAAACAACATGTGCATTTTACTTTTTTTGTATCTCTTTAGTAATATTTTAGTGTAAAAGGATAACGAGTATTTAAACCTTTTATGTTACTTTATAGTTATTTTACACAATGTTGAAAAATTAATAAGAAAGCTACATATTTTGGCAGCTGCTGCTTTAATTTTCAATGAAATGAAAAAAGCTCTCCAAGAGAAAACGTCAATGAAGAAGAAACAGTTTGCACTATCTAAAAAGGAGAAACCCTCATTTATAAAGGTTTGCTGCAGATGACTTAACTGAAAATAAATGAATAGTTCCTATGTGTATAATACATATTTATCTATTTGACTTTATTCCAGCAACTTGCAACATCTAAGGTACAATTTGTTACATTACTTTGGTTTTTTGCAGCACAGGCAGGTGAAGTGACTTCCTCAGGGTCACACAGTGGTGTCAGTACCAGGATTTGAACTGACAAGCTCCGGGTTTGCTGAAATATTACTGAAGAATGAAAAAAAAAACGAAAACGGGCAAATGGGGCTATGCATACAAATGTCCATCCATCCATTATCCAACCCGCTATATCCTAAATACATGAGCCAATCCCTGCCAACACAGGGCACAAGGCAGGAAACAAACCCCGGGCAAGGTGCCAGCCCACCGCAGGGCGCACACACCCACACACCAGGGGACAATTTAGAATCGCCAATGCACCTAACCTGCATGTCTTTGGACTGTGGGAGGAAACCGGAGTACCCGGAGGAAACCCAGACAGACACGGGGAGAACATTCAAACTCCATGCAGGGAAGCGAACCCGGGTATCCTAACTGGCACCTTTCACTGCACCACCATACTGCCCGCATACACACTTAAAAGGTTTAAATAAAACAGAAATATATACCTTTATTTTTACTTCCTTAACTTGTGGAGGGTGTATCCTGTAGCAAAGCCCTAAGTTTTTTCATGAAAGACCCTTTCAGTCAATAAGCCTTAAAAACAGGTGTAAAGCTAAATTTGCAGCACCGCTATTCAATTACACTTGCCTAACGCCTCTCCTAAGGGGAGATACTGTGGAATCTGGGCATCCGTCAAAGCACCAATCACAGGCCCAATTAGAAAGCGGGAAGCTGTGATTTGTCGTCTCCCTCCCATGTAACAATCACAGCCCGTGTTACAACGCACTATGTATGTATGTATATATGTATATGTGTGTGTTTATGTTTGTGTGTATATGTATGTGTATATATATGTTATGTGTATATATATATATATGTATATATATGTGGATGTGTATATGTATATATATATATGTATATGTAGATATGTGTATATGTAGATATGTATATATATGTATATATGTATATGTATATATATGTTTACATAACCTCTTTAACACACTACTTCTCCGCTGCGAAGCGCGGGTATTTTGCTAGTTTTAAATAAATTTGAAAACCTTTCTAAAAACATGTTTTCACTTTGTTACTATGGGTTATGATTTAAAATTAAATCTACAACGCAACAAAGTGTGCAGATTGTAAAGGGTCTGAATAATTTCTGAATCCACTGTAAATTTATATTGTCGTATCTTTTCAGATGATGACGATGTCAGAGGGCATCACAAGGGTCTGATGCTGACTGTGAGAGAATACTTTTAGGGTAATTTATCAGTCATCTTAAGAAATAAATGTCAGGAACCTGATCAAACATATCAGGAAAACCAGATAAAGGTCAAGTGAACAACAAAGACAAGGATGTACCAGGAGAAGGTTGAGGTCATACATCAAATCTACTAAAAGATGACTAAGAGATCAGCAGATGTCATGTAAATGACAAGACTGGACAGTTGTCACAAACCTATGATAAAATAGACTTTTATTTACTAAGTTATCTGGGTGTGTAAGCCAATTAGAGTAAATCTCAGGTGATGTGTATGCATTGATCAGCACTGTTATGTAAATTCAGTTGTTTATAAAATGGACCTCTGCCCCTATTATTTTGACCTCTCTTATCATTCTGTAACAGACTGCTGTGATGAATGCTCCCTTTTTCAATATTTGCTGAAGAGATCATTAAAGATGCTATGGATAAGCTTTCTCCTGCCTGGTTTCAGAGTCAAACAGGTTTTATCAAGCTTGTCCTACTACAGGATAAGTTTATTTCTTAAATTAATAATTTAATTTCTACCACATGACATGGACAAGGCAGAAGCAATCCCATTCTCTGATTGATTGTGATGTGGAAGGTGCATGAGATTCCACGTTTCTCTAGTAATTAAAAAAAAGGAAAAGATATGATTAGTTAAGAAGGTTAATGTTAATGTTTGAGATGAGTGCACACAGTTATGGCCCCAACAGAATGTTCAAGCCAAAAATGGCACAGGCATTAAAAGAGTAGTCCACCTAATAACGACATTTTGCTTACATTACCTACTCTATTATGTGCTTCATAGTGATGGCCAAGAAAAATTTTTAATCTTATATTTTAGGATTGAACAGTTGCAGTAGGGGACCAGCAAACAACAATTTGTATAATCCACATGCAAAGTCACCCAGTCGCTTGCTCACAAAAATCCAAAACATGTTTTTCATATTAGGAAGGCTGGGGGGCTGTCATAAAACAGGGCCTGTTAAAGACCATGGGGGTATTTTCCATACGTCGCTTAAATCATCCGAGATCAGATGCCTCATCTTGGATGAGTTAATGCTGGTGACACTCAAACAGATAAGTCGGTTTTTCAAACGCAGCAGTGTAGTAGATTAGTCGAGCTGGATCTAATCATACGAGATGAATGCACGCGCCCGCACTGAGTGAAAAGCCCATATATATTGAATCTAGAAAACATGATTAGCAAGTCTTTGATAGGCTGTAACAAAATGACAAAAGAACAGGAGCATTTTTTTTTCACACATGCGGTGCAAGACCTTTTATTCAAAGGACATGAAGAATATCAAGATTTAATATGCACAAGGGGTAACACTGCAAAAGCAGCCCAGACCAGAAAAAACGGCTGGCAAAAAGTGGCTGACAAATTAAAAGCTAAGTAGTGTGCATTGTACTTACTGAAAGCAGCGTTTCATTTCCTATGTGTCAGATTAATTATTATTTAATATGTCATAATTCCAGATCAAATGTGAGCACAAGGAGAACATGGGAACAGGTTAAAGTGAAGTACAAGAAAATACTTCAAACTGGTAAATATTGGTATATAACAATTTAAAGAATTGTTGACATAAATAATCATATATATTGTAAAGAACTTTAATTTTAAAGCTAATAAGAAGGCAGACAAGCAAAAAACAGGTGGAGGTCCATGCGGTCCAGACTTAACCCCTGCAGAAGAGTTGGCTCTCCAGCAAAATGCCCATCGCCACTGGTTCTGAGGGCATTCCACGGGGAAGCTCCTCCTCAGAACCAGTGGCAGGATGCAGTGGTCACTTCATTTCAGGTAAAGGATGGTCATTGCATATATTTGTTCTCCATGTGTGCCATAGGTTTGTTCCATATAGCCCTCTTTTTTGTTGGGTCAGTTGCAGAGAATGTCATATCCCTTGAATCTGTGTCTGACCAACGAGATATTGACGAAGGTCAAATATTTGATGAAGACACTGTCTGATTATTCATCAGGAGGAGAGGTACATTTTCCAAATAATGTTTGATCAAACTCCACTCTAATCAGTCCCATGTGCCCCAATCACATTTGGAAACCCTGGGTAATGAGAATGTTAGGCTGATTGAGATTCTTCATGGAACTGTGGGTGTTTTAGCCTGTGCATTACCTACCTGCAATGGCATGAAACGTCTCTTTTATTGTCTGCACACGCAGGTGTCCAGGAAACACAATGAAAATCCGAAGGAAATATTTCAGAGCCAAACAGACTTTATGAATTGCCTGGCAAACTGCATTTTTAGTTAGATTTTCCGCATCGCCTGCAGTATATAAAAAAAGTGCCGCTTGTAAAAAACCTCAAAGCAATGCATACAGTCTGTGTGGTTGTGAGAGCCCGACTTTGCCGAGTTTGACTTCGAATATAAGGTGCTAATAAATCTTTGAGGTACAATATTCCCCCTCGGCTAAAGCGGTATCTTTTGTACAGAATTTCCTCCAGGAGCAATAAAGGATCTTGCCGATCGCACAAAACCCTCTCTATATGAAATTCTCTTCGTATAATTTGCACACCAATATCAATTGGTCGCTCATTCATGAATGGCGAAGCCATGACTGGATGACTTCCACGCACCGTCACTGATTACGTGTGTAAACTAATCCTTGTTTACGTAGAACAAACCTGCTCCGAGCAGGTTTGAGGATTAGGATGTGTTGCTATGACAACACTCCCAGCAAGAGTTTTGAAAAACTGACAGATCCAGGATCAGGCCAAATCGTCAACAATTACATCCAGCTAAGCGAATAATCCACGTACGAAAAATACCCCCCATGGCTGCATTACAAGAAATACATTGTTGTATTTTCACTAAAATATTTTTAAACAAACTGCTTCTGGGTATCGCTCTCATCAACATGCGCATGTACGTGCAAACGAGTAATTGACCAGAAGACCCTCCTGCCCCCCTCTTCAATTGGTCAAGAATCTGTCTTTAATGCAAGCAGATAGCAATGTGGGAATTACGCCTTACTTGTTCACATTCAAATGCAGAGCTTTCCAGAAGTAACTGTTGATGATATTTTAACACAAAATACACACAATTGCACATTTTGGACATACAAATGAATATCAGACAGGTGGATTATACAACACTTTTCATGGACATTTGATGAAATTTTTGATATTGCTAGCTATTGTACTGCATTCATTTCACTACAGCGATCGTTGAATCATAAACTTTCTTACCTCCTTTCTGCACGAAAACATGAGATTAAAATTTTTTCTCAGTCATTACTGTAAAGCACACAGGGTAAGTAATATTTAGACAAAAGATTGTTTTTGCATGGAGTTCTCTTTTAATCATGGTTATTGCTGTGACAAATCCTATATAATGTGATTTATTAATATATTTGATTGTAAAGCAAGTATTTTCCAAAGCCGATTGGATTAATTCCATCATTAAAGTTTTGGCAAAGTTTTATAGCTGGATGCCCATCCTGACATTAATTCTCTGTATTTATCCGGGTTTGGGACCGGCACTGAGAAGACTGGTGGACTGGTTTTCCCCTCTGGTGGCTGGATAAAAGATCAATCTCCCTGGTGCAGGCTTCCTGCTGATGACATTGTGTTGTGTAGCACCAGAAAAGAGGAAGTGGAGAGGAAATTGGAAGAATGGAGAAGGGCTTTGGAAGTGTAAAAGGATTCAAACGGACACAGAATGAGGTTTAGGGGCAGCCACCCGTATACTTGAAATTGGCTGCCAAAAGCAAAGGTTGTGGTTCAGAGTTTTACAGACTTCAGTCTAGAACAAGAACAAACAGTCAGGCAAACATGGCAGTTTTAAAGTCAGGGGAAGTAACGTCTTCGAGGGCCAGAACTGGAAGTGACATCATCAAATCCAGGCGAAATTTCCCGAGGTCGTTCTGCCGATAAAAAAGAGAACGAATCAGTGCACCCTGTCATTCCCTGGTCTGGCGTAGAATTACCTTCATTTGAGCCCTTTAGCTACCTCCCATGTGCACGTGTGTGACAGAAAATACAGGACTGAAGATAAATAATAAGAAGACGACAATATATGAGGTTTAATGGTGATCAGGATTAGAAGATAGCCTGCAGGAGAGCTACTGAAAACAGTGGATAAATTTAAATATCTAAGATCAATGGTAGACCAAAATGGAAAACTGGATGCAGAGATAACCCATAGAGTGCAATGTGGATGGAACAATTGGCAAAAGATATGAGGAATATTGTGTGATTGAAGAATTAGGGTGAAATTTAAAGGTCAGGTTTTAAAGACAGTGGTAAGACCAGCAATGATGTATTGAACTAAGACACGGTAATGAAGGCAGTGCAGGAGAAGAAATTAAATATGGCAGAAATGAGAAGGTTGAGATGAATGTATGGAGTTACAAAAAAGGACAGAATAAGGAATGAGACAATCAGAAGTACAACAAAAGTGGGCGAGAGATATTAGAATAGTAGAACATTAGAACAATCTAGACAAGAAGAGGCCAGCCCAGCCCAGCAAAACTCACAGTCCTCTCCACTTAATTCTTCTAAAATAGCATATTATATTATTACTTATAACAAATAACTTGAGTTTTGAATGTCCCTAAAGTTCTTCTGTCTACTATGCTACTTGGTCACTTATTCCAAGTTTCTGTGGTGCTTTGTGCAAAGAAACACATCCCTGATGTTTGTGAGAAATTTACCCTTAATGAGATTCCAACTGTGTCCCCGTGTTCTTGATGAACTAATTTTAACGTCACCGTCTCTATCCACTGGACTAATTCCCTTTACAATTTTAAACACTTCAGTCAGTTCTCCTCTTAATCTTCTTTTTCTTAAACTGTAAAGGCTCATCTCTTTTAATCTTCCCTCATAACTCAACCCCTGTCGCCCTGTAATCAGCCTAGCTGCTCCTCTCTGGACCTTTTCTAGTGCTGCTATGTCCTTTTTGTAGCCTGGAGACCAATACTGCAGACAGGACTCCAGATGAAAGATATCAAAGGAAGTACAGGAAAGTACAGTAGCTTGAAGTGGTATGAGCATGTGATGAAGGGATACAATGAATTTGTGGGCAGAAGAGTGATGGAAATGAAAGTACAGGGAAAGAGAAAGCAAGGGATGCCAAAGAGGAGGTGGATGGATAAAGTAAAAGATGTTCTGAAGGAAAGGGGTCTGACTGGAGGGGAGGTGCAGGACTGAGTTCTATAGAGAAGGCTGATCAAACACATCAACCCCACATAGAAGTGGGAAAAGATGAAAAGGAAAAAGAATAAGAAGAATTGGTCTGTAAAACAAACATAATTAGAAGCCAAATAAAATGATGACCTCTTATAAAATTTATCTGAAGACTGCACATACTCAGCCAGGCTCAGGTAAATGTCACCTGCTCTTTTAATACTTGCATTCTTTGGACGATATAAAACAGGTGTGTATTGTTAATTCTGTGGTGGGCTGGCGCCCTGCCCGGGGTTTGTTTCCTGCCTTGCGCCCTGTGTTGGCTGAGATTGGCTCCAGCAGACCCCCGTGACCCTGTAGTTAGGATATAGCGGCTTGGATAATGGATGGATGTATTGTTAATGACACTGTATTTATGTATTTAGGTTTTGGCTGTACAGCACAGGAAGAAACTATCTTTGTAGTCACACAGTACAGTGACAAATCAAAAATCCTGTGGGAAGTTCTAACAAAACAAAAGATGGCTTGATTATTCAGATGTATTCATCGCTGGGGTTTCACTGACATTGTTTGGAAAATTAGAAGTGAGAAGAATTTCACTTCACATTGTTATTCATCCTTTATCAACCTCAGTCTTGTTAGTATGCTAACATCAAGTTTACACCAAACTATTTTTAAAAGTTTAATGAAAAAACACCTTTATTTTTTAGGGCACCTTTCTCTTCTGTACAGCGCCTAAGGTATTTACAAAGTGTGCGGTTATTGTACATCTGTTGACATGTTTTCTACAATTACAGGTGAATCAGTACAGAAAAACATCACACTTTTGTTAATTTAGAATCCCACCTTTAATGTTGGTGTAAAGTCAGCATGTCACTTCACTTGTCACTGTTACTTGTATAAATAAAGTCAAAAGTGTCCTATGACTATGCAGTATATTGGTGTTTATTGTAAAAAAAGTGATATATCAGATTGCAGTTTGGCAGATTAATTCATATTTAAATTATTGTCCCATCTTGTATTTATTTTCTTGAATCTTTAATACAAGATACACGAGATCTGCTTTATTATTTTTGTAGTTGTCATTAAATATTTATTAAGAAGGTGACATATCTTTGGCAGCACGCTAGACAGAAGATAAGGAAAGAATTTGTCCTTCATGATTAAAAGGAGAAAAGCAACCATACAATATCAAGACGATTTGATTTGCTTGACAAGATTGTGGACAATTTTTAAAAAAGAGAGAAAACCTGACAATGGGTGGTGTTGATTAGGTTTTTCTTATCCTTTGTCTCATCTCTGCACAAATTTATAACTTAATGGCATCTCTGAGTGTAACATAGACACTGTGTCTCAGCTTTTCATTGTTTGCCTTCACTATTTGTTGTCAATTTTTCTTTTAAACTTATATGTCTGTAAGGGAGATCTTGGACTAGGGCGCTGGGGTCCATTTTGGAAAACAGGATTTGTGTGATCTCCGGTTAAAGTCAGGATTCACAAAAATCAGACTACTTTTGTTCCAGAAAACTTGGATTTAGCCAAAGCTGTGTTTCAATAAAAGATTACGCGTGAATTATGTGAGCTGTGAGGCAAAGTATGTGGATAACTTGCTAATCTTGCTTTTTTAGAATGGGATCAAAATTTCCCTGTTCCTGACAGAAACATTTGACTAAATTCAGCTGAGTTACTGGGGCAACCAATGCCCTGAATGTAACCTGCAAAATAGCAGGTTTGATGTGACGGATCAACGGTTTCAAGTGAAGTCAAGTCAAGTTGGGGAGCATGCACTGGTACAGTGCGTTGCCACACCCACCACGTGACGAAACAACTTGGGACGCCGGTTGGCAACCCCGCAATCAGACACGTGGTCCAGTCCCACCCTCCAGAAATGACCCTCTATCTGCTGCAGCCAGGTGTTACATGGGCGACCCCTGAGGAGGATCCTACAATGAGGATCCTACGAGTCAGATCACCCTTGGGGAATCGCACCACATGGCTGTAGTGCCGCAGCTGACACTCCCTCACAAAGCAGGTGATGTGCCTCATTCAGGACTCCGAGAGCAACACAAATGAAACCAGCGGTACCCAAGGATTCTCAAAAGAGACACAGTACTGAAGGAGTCCAGTCTTCGTCTTAAGTCACTGGATAGCGTCCATGTCTCACAACCATATAGCGAAAATGGAAGCACCAGGGCTCTAAAGACTTGGACCTTTGTCCTTTTAAAAGATATCGGGAGCACCACACACCCCTTTCCAGTGACCACATGACCCCCATGCTCTCCCAATTTGTCTACTGACTTCATAGGAAGAGTCACCAGAGACATGAATGTCACTGCCACGGTAAGTAAACTTCTTGACGAGGTCGACACTCTCTCCACAGACAGACACACTGCTGATGGCTGTGGCCAAGAGGTCATTAAAGGCCTGGCTGTTGGTTTTTATCCAGGACACTCGCAAGCTCAGACACTCAGACTCCTCGCTCAGTCTCTCGAGTGCCCCGATCAGAACCTCCATTGACTCCGACACAACGCTTTGAAGTCACAATATTTAAGGAGCTGAGCATTTCTTCATAAGATTGAACTCTGTAAACATCTTGCCAGAAGTGCTCACCCCAGTTACACTGCACTGTTTAACAACAAACTCCCTGCGTGGGGTTTGCATGTTCTCCCCGTGTCTGCGTGGGTTTCCTCCGGGCGCTCCGGTTTCCTCCCACAGTCCAAAGACTTGCAGGTTGGGTGGATTGGTGATTCTGAATTGGCCCTAGTGTGTGCTTGGTGTGTGGGTGGGTGTGTGTGTCCTGCAGTGGGTTGGCACCCTGCCCAGGACTGGTTCCCTGCCTTGTGCCCTGTGTTGGCTGGGATTGGCTCCAGCAGACCCCCGTGACCCTGTGTTCGGATTCAGCGGGTTGGACAATGGATGGATGGATGGATGTTTAACAAACAGAAAAAGCAGACAAAATGTTAAAAATGTTGTGCCTTTCCTGAACGAACAATTCACATACATGCACATCACTAAATTCTGCCCAGAAGAATTTAATCAGACCGTGGTCAGACATTCTGGCATCTTTGGAGATATCTGCATGAATGTTGCCATGTTACGACTGAGACTTTAATAGAACTGAGTAACCTCCCGCAACATAACATGTTCATTGTCAGACATTGATGCAAATCACAGACATTTCCTGTCATTGTTTTCACAACACTGGAGATTCACAGATATCGGCAAAGCAAACGCAGATGTGTTCCTAACTGTGAAGCGGTGTCTGCTCATACACACATGCACATATGGGCTGTCTTCTTTCAGCAATAATAACTGATATGAGACTCGCTGATGGAACAAGCGGCCCACCTTCATCCCTTCTGAAATGCCTGTGAAGACCGTCCTCTTCTGTGGATGCCGATACCCAATATGCTTACTAATGTAGTTTCGCTTGGGGCTCAGTAATAGAATAAAGCAACAACATGACTTCTGTATTGTATTGCTGCTGGTAGTGGGGTTGGTGAGGCCAGTGAGGACGCTTACCCTGTAGTCTGAATGTGGATTCCAATGCCCGAGTGCAGTGATGGGGACACTGTGCTGTAAAAATGATGCCATCGTTCGGATGAGACGTGAAAGCCAAGGTCCTGACTCACTGTGGTTATTAAAGATCACTGGGCATCCTTTGTAAAGAGCAGGGTGTATCCCAATGTCCAGGCTAAATTGCCCACCACAGCCTAGTCATTCTGGCCCCCTAATCATCCCCCATCTCTAATTGGCTATCTCTTTCGCTCCACTTCACCACATAATAGCTAATGTATGCTGACGCAAAAATGTGGCTGCTGTCACATTATCCAGGTGGATGCTACATATAAGTGGTGGTTGAAGTGACTCCCCACTTGCTATGTATAACGCATTGGGTAGTGAGTAAAGCTCTATTTAAATGTAAAGAATTATTATTATTTTCATTATTATTTTTATTGTGGATCATCAGGCTGATGACTTTTACGAATAAAAGCACAAGTATGTATATCAAATGATCAGTACAAATACCAACGTGTCCTCTTATTCATTCTTAAAACAATATAAGATACCAAACACACATAATTGCTGTACAAATGTTGAGGCCAAATATCCGGGGTCTCAGGTTCGGACAGGGTAACCATTCAAAGAGTGGGCACCGTGATACTTCTGTCGCAAATTTGTAAATGATAGCAGTTAACCTTTAGTTCCTTTTGCCATGTCATTACCAGACCTTACAGGGCTCAGTGCAGGCAGGATAATGTTCGACATGTCACAGTAATGACTAAAACAACTCTATGTATGCTGAACACTCAACGTCAAGGGTCTTGGAGTTTTTTGCTGCCATTGATATTACAAAAGTGAATGCTAACTTGAGGGTTTATAAGGTTTCAGGTTGAGTAACATCATCAGGGGTACATTTTGCACAATGCAGCAATTTACCACAGAGAGTTTCCACGGATTTCACTGATTAACTGTTGTAAGTATTCATTCCATCAGTGATATTCCTCCACATCATTTAATTTTCCTTGGCAGCTCCTACTGCAGTGTTGCTTCTGTTTTGTCAGATATGCCAATAATCTTCAGGCACTGCCACAAACACCTCTTGCTCTGTTGGCATGCCGGCTGTTCCCTCTGTTTCTCTGACATATAATCCGTGTTTGATCGCCTGTTTAGTGCTTGACTCAAATGGGCTTATACTGTAAATGTTGCTGTGAATGCGCGCTAATCGGGATCAAACTATCCAGAACTGTGCGAGTCCAGTGTTTTGGAATGAGCTAATCTGGTGGTTCAAAATTGTGCTATAGCAAGCTGGAATTCATTTTGAGATCTGGAGTTATCTGTCTAACCTGTTTTTCTGGATTAGACCCCTGACCAGTGGAAAGAATTCTGGTTCAGTCAAGAAAGTAAGCCTTAAAACTGGCTTTTTGAAGTTAAAAGAAGGAAAGTCATCAACAGCAGCAGTTTGGCAAGAGATTACAACAGTTTATATTTTTATGTAGCCCAAAATCACCCAAAGAATGCCTCAATGGGCATTAACAGACCTTGTTAAATTAACAGCCCCCCAGTCTTGATTCTCTGAGAAGACAAGTAAAAAACTCCCATACACCTCGCAGGAAAACCAGGAAGAAAACTTGGGATGGGAAATTCAATGAGAGACCCTCTTCTAGTATTTTGGGCCATGCAATGGGTGTCAAAAAATATGATAAACTAGCCATATGCGCCCAACTACGTTACGCGTGTTAAAGTTGTCTGTGAAGGGCTTCCTGTTTAAACGCGGCTGCCAATCATGAACTGGGCCCTTCATCCCACAGCATTATGATTTTTTATAAGGGAAACAAAATTACAAAACAAAACCCTTAGACATTGATTCGATAGGAACGGCCTATTCGGAATCACTGTCCGAATAGTAATTATGTGGTGGTGTAGGAGCATTTCTGCTTCTCTCCATTCACAGTCCGTCTCGTTTTCACGACGCTGTCGTTTCCTCTCACGATCTCTTCTCAATCTTTCTCCAATCTCGCAGGTTGCTTTGTGGCAATCCAAAGAGTAAGGCAATATACACGGAGCAATGGTTATAAAAGGGGGACACATAGGTATCCAGGCTCTTTAAAGCATAAACAGGGATCACTTCACTGACATGTGAGCAAGCCAGGGTACAACTGTGAGACGCGCAGCACTCGCCGGCTACAATGTAACAATAATAATTTCCGGAACGTGCCGTTACATTGTCATTCATTTTACCCACTGTCTTTCTTTCAATCATATGTTATGTAGGCACGTACCTTTTATCTTCGGCAATCTCATTCTCTAACCAGGCCTCAGGAGCTAACCAGCGTAACACTGTCCACCACCCCTTTCGTTATTCCGGCACATTGTTGACATCCGTGAGTAACAACAACGTACTAAACTGGAAGGTGGTCTACGCATGCATGGAATTCGCAGACAAACAAAGATCAAGATCCAAATGAAGATTATATATAAAGATTAGTTAATTTAAAGCACAGCAATTTGTTTAGTTTGAATGTCTGTGTTTTGAGGTGTGACTGGAGTACTACAGTCTTCAGTAGTATAAGCCTGGAGGAGATTCTTAATGCAATGCCTATGTTTTAGCTGTCTCTCTACTGCCATCTAGTGCTCCTTCTTCTAATTCATTCACGGACAAACAAAGATCAAGATCCAAATAGAGATAACAAGATAGAAAACACAATGAAAGTAGAGCTGGATGGCTGTTATAGTTACTGGTCTCATATTAAATGAGTACATTAAGAAATAGAGTCCATCACTTAGACATCTGTGATGAGATGAGCTGGGATGGGTCTGGCAGATCTTTCAACAGAAGACTTTTTCTGGTTTTGGCAACCACACTGGTGTTCAGCACACACTTCCGGGAGGATAAGTTGACATGCTCTAAAAAGACATTGGTATGCAGTAAGGAGTTTGAAACTTTGGAGAACAAGAAGGTTTCAGGACAAGAAACGGTACTAAAGACCACATAGTCAACCTCAGGATAACAGCTGAGAAAGCAAGAAAATTAAATCAAACATTGCACTTTTGCTTTATTGATTATGCAAAGGCCTTTGACTCTCTTCACCATGATCAGATATGGATCATTATGTGCAATTTGGGATTTCCACATTACAAACAAAAAAATATTTTTTGTTTGCTACTGGGAACTTCAGAGCATCTCTTTATTAAGTTTTTTACACTGATTTCATTTATGAAGTCGGAATTAAGCTAGCACATCAGGTTTTTGAAATACACATCATTGACGTTTTGACACTTTGAATATCAATATAATATATCAACACGATACCTGAAGTTTGGACTATGTCCCACCAAAATTGTTTTGATGTGTTTATTCTGAAAACAAACCAGAAGACGATACCAGAGACAACGTTAAAACATGTTTATGTCAATTTACATCAATATAAAACTGAGGTCAGTGTGCTCCAAAATGCTGGAGGCACTCGCTTTTGTGCTTGTACTGCACATCCGTCTCTCTTTACATGAAGCAACAGTAGTCTCCCATCAGGCTCAGAGTGAATTTTCCCCGATATCGGTTTTCCATCACCTTTATATCTTGATGAAATCTTTCCCCATGGTCATCACTGACATTGCCCAGATTTGGTGGAAAAAAGTCAAGATGAAAATGCAAAAACTTCATCTTCAGTGACATTCTGGCTCCCATAAGCTAATATACTTTCAGCAGCTTCTCCACAAGCTCAGCATTATTCTCTGCTCTGTGACTGCCGAGAAAATTCTGGTTACCTGTACAAATGCTTCCCATGCTGCTGATTCAGTGGGCTTCAGTATACTTTTGAACTCATCGTCAAGCATCAATTCACAGATTTCAGGAACAACGAAAACACCTTTGTTAATTTTATCTTCACTTTTCTCAAGAGCAAACATTTCTTAAATGCATCGTCGTTTTTGTCCATCGCCTTGACGGAATTTTCAAAGTAATGGTGAATCTAATCAACGAAATGTCCTGAAATGCAATGTTATGTTTAACAGTAAAACCTCTACCTCCTGCAGTGTCATGTCTGAGTTGTGTCATTATGCTTTAGAGTCATATAAGACTTGGTAATCAGTAACACATATTTTTTCTGCTAATTAAAAATTAATCATTTTAAAAAAAAAGTTAATAATGACAAGGTAAACATCTCACAGCTCTTAGTAATGTGTGGCAAAATCATTTATCTCAATGGCATCCCTAGTGGAATTACCGGTATTTATCAAAATGGTTATCCGCCTTTACTGTCCAGTCACCCTAGTTGTCCAAGATCTGGAACATCATAACTAAAAAACGGGACGTGCTGGATGAAAACGGTTTTCAGATTTGGAGTCAGCAAGTGAAACCTGTTAAAGTAAAGGTGAAAAAGACTCCCAGTAGCAAAATGCTTGTTGACCAGTGTTATTGATCTGATTAGCAAACTGTATAAGAAGCAGCAGTCATGCATCAGAATTGGAATGGAAATCAGCAATTGGTTCAGAATACGCAAGGGAGTAAGGCAAGGTTGCATAATCTCGCCATATCTGTTGTGGAAGATCAGTGGCCAAATCAAACAGCCCCCTTACCCGGACACAGACAGGCTCAGCAACACACAAGTCCCAAAAGCACAATTTTATTTTCTTTTTCTTTAGCACACAGTGCACCAATCACCATTTACTCAGTCCCTTTCCTTTCTCTCTTTTCTTTTTCCACTTTTTTCTCTTCTGCCTCCACTCCTCCATACAGCTTTGTTCTCCACCAGCTGACTCTAGCTCCCCGATTGGTGGTGAGGCAGCTCCTTTTATAGCACACCCGGAAGTGCTCCAGGTGTTTCTTGACCTTCTTCTGGCTGCACTTCCAGGTGTGGTGGAAGAGGTTCCTCTGAGGGTCCAGATGTACCTACAGCACCCCCCCTGGAGGCACCCACGGAACCCAACAGGGCTGCTTCAAACTACAAGTCCTGGCAGACCCTGCAGGAATCCGTGGTGCTGCACTCTAGCATCCCAGGGGAGATAATGTCCCAAACATGGTCTCGTCCCTCGGTCCTTCAACCCAGCTGGCATTTCGGCCAGGTAATAGTCCTAGCCATCCACTACACTGTTTGACATTTACGCTGAGCACATAATGCGCCAAGCACTGGACGATTATGGAAAGGGATTCTGACCTGGAGGAAGAGTAATAGATAATTTACCATACGCAGATGATGTAATTTTAATTACAACAACAAAGGAAGATCTACAAGACTTGGTTAATAGAGTTAATAAAGACAGCAGATGTGTGGGTCTACAAGTCAATGCCAAAAAGACTAATACAATGGTGAGTGCAAAGAAGCAAGAAGAGGTCAAAATCAGGATTGATGGGCAGACAGTGAAACAGGTTGCAAGCTGCATTTATCTGGGATCCATCTTTTGTGAGGATGTAATCAGGAAATAAAAAGAGGCCTAGCAATGGGTCGGTCAGCGATGACATTACTGAATATAATCTGGAGAAGTAGACATATTAGAACATTAGAACAATCTGGACGAGAACAGGCCATTCAGCCCAACAAAGCTCGCCAGTCATATCCACTTTATTGAGTTTTGAAAGTCCCTAACGTCTTACTGTCTACCACACTACTTCGTAGCTTATTCCAAGCGTCTATCGTTCTTTGTGTAAAGAAAAACTTTCTAATATTTGTGTGAAATTTACCCTTAACAAGTTTCCACCTGTGTCCCCGTGTTCTTGATGAACTCATTTTAAAATTACAGTCTCGATTCACTGGACTAATTCCCTTCATAATTTTAAATGGTTCCTTAGTGACAAACAAAACCCAAGTTTTTAAGAGCAAAAATTTTTCATTTTAATTAACTCCCACACCACATAAAATACCAAAACTCTCAGCAGCCTCTTGTGTTTACAAAGTTCACATCAGCGCATCAGCACATCTCTAGCATGTCCTCCTCCATATTTCTGTCAGTTCAAAAGTCAGGCTGGATAACGCCCTTATCTGTCCAATTGCAATGTATGGGTGTGAAGGATGGCTCCTCAAGCAGGCAAACTCAAAGAACGTGGAGCATCTGCCTGCAACACCTCATTTTGAAAGCTTGTAACTGTCATTGAAAGAACACTAGACTATAAGATGGGTTCTCGAGCAACTAAATTTAACGAAATTTCTTACTTTATAAATAAATAAAATAAAACTTAATAAATAAATAAAACTTAATAAAGTTAAGTTTTACTTTGGGCACATCACAAGGAAAGCTAGTTGTAGGGTGAAAGACATCATTCTGGGATGAACAGAAGGCAAGAGCAGCACAGGGCAACGGAGGAGAAGATGGACCAAAGATATTTCTGACTGGACTGGGATAGGAATCAACAAAGCAGTCCGGGCAAACAGAAGACCATGTGGTTTGGAGGCAGGCCCCACTCGCCGCCAGCCCTTCCACTGAAGGACGGCATTGAACAACAACAACAATAACATGCAGATTCCGGGATAGCTCAAGAGAATAAAGACAGAGAATGTTAGCAACACCTGAACTGAAGATTCATTCCGTAATGTTGTTATTTTTGAGTGCAATAGTCGGCTCTGGTATCCCCGGCTAGGTCAGCATAACTAAAAGAGAGAAGAAACATGGCAGCCTTGGTCAGAGGGTTTTCTGAGACAGCAGCACCTCTCCAGTGCCGTAAAGCATAAAGCAACAGAAAGGCAACACCACTAATCTCACGCTTGGCCAAATTTCTCTATCCCAAATTTTTTTGCACCTTTCTGTGTAGGAAGGGGCTGAAAAGCATGTGCTTATGAAATTATCTCAGGGAAAATGACATGGAACAATTAACTATATGCTAGACTAAATGAATCTCTTTTTAACCTTGAAATGGGCCAGTACTCATCTGTATGCATCATTGGCACTTCTTCCAGTTTCAACATAGAGTACCAGCACCTTTCCATAGCATACTGGGGAGTATCAGGAGCTTTACGCGAATCTTCACAGGGACCTGATGATTTGTATTCATTTGTTGAGTTATCCCAGAGCTTGAAGCTTCATACAGTAGGTGACAATACCCCACTCTTCAACTGGCTGTCAATGTATGACAACAATCGAAATTTCACTTGTACCTGGCACCTTTTCTTAACGTACTGGAACCTCTTTGCAGATCTTCATGGGGGACCTCCCACCACACACTCTTTAATCGAATATCACTGTATTGCCATAAAAAAGAGTACCACCGATATTTTGGTTCCACTTCAAGCACTGCCCAGACTTAATGTCTTCCACATTGTCTGAGCCCTGAACATTTGTAAGAAAGCTAGTCCAGAGCTGAGAAGGCTTAATAACACAAGGCTCTGCCCTCTACTGAGATTTTTACTTATTGCTACTACTAGGAGACCAGAATCCTGAGAGTGAAGGTGTCGTGGTGGACAGTATTTAAATAGTAGATCATATAAATGTTCTGGGACAAGTCTTTTTACGGCTTTATAGGTTAGAATTTTGTATTTCCCAATGGGATTAATAAAATGTATCTATTCTAATCTAATCTAGAGGCAGGATTTTATAAACTATATGAAGGAATTTGTTAGTTTTCAGATACCCCTTGGGGTCAGAGCGTAGTGTCAGCCATTGTACAGCACCCCCTGAGCAATTACAGGTTAAGGGTCTTGCTCAGGGGCCCAGCAGAGTAGGATCTCTTTTGGTAGTAACAGGGGTTTGAACCAGCAACCTTTCAGAGGTACCACTGTATATGAAATATTTTCGTTTGTTTCTAAATTACAGTTCGATGATAAGGTCAAATGGCAAGGGTGGACAGAAAAAAATTATAATAATAATGATAAAAAAAACTCCAGTAAAGCTGTAGAAAAAAACAAAATCTTCAGGGGTTCTTTCTATGCTTCATCTCAGAGGATTCAGTGCAGTGGGTTTCATCACAAGTTGGGATGTCTGCTTTCATTAAGACATCACAGATGGCTGCACAGGACTTTGATCAAGTGGACGTTGCACAGAATGCCACCACAGAAGAACTGGAAAAGAAAACAGAGAAATGTTTTACCAGTCCACAGTGGCCAGTGTGGTGTTCTACAGTGCAGTCTCTTGGGGAATCAACCTGAGCTCAAAAGAAGCACAAGGCCTGACCAAACTCATCAGGAAATCCTGCTCCATCAAAGGGCGAACCCTGGACACACTGGGAGCTGATGTGGAAAATTGGATGCTGTTTTGTTTTGGTAGAGTTCTACATTGCTCTGCTTTCCCCTTTTGTATTATTACTGTGATGCCTTTGTCAGAATGCCTCAAATCTCACAGACTTACAACACTTTATAAGGTATTGTACTTTATAACTTCTCCCCACCTTCCCTTCTATATTTATAACCCTGGGCAATTAGGTGTAGTAAACGACAAGAAAGAGTTAAGTTACACTTTAAATAACACATTATTAATAATCTCTCTATTATAAAAAAAATCTTTGAAGGAGACCAGACATGATTGTCTCAGAGACACTTTCATGCCCCCCGAGACGATAAGAGCTTATGCAAAGAGATTTGGAAAAGTCCTGCGTGGTTATGTCAGACACATTTCTTGTATAGAGAAAGAAACAATATTCACTCACAGGCAGTTATACGTTGCGTTGTCACCATGTAATTCCAAACACGGAATCAAAATCCTATGCGATATTGATGAAAAGGTAAAAGCGAAAAGAGATCGAATATATGGACATAGGTGATATGCAGATCACGCGGCAAGGCAGCAGCAAGCCAACAGCTGATCGAGCAAAGAGGAGGTAAAAAAAAAACTGGATGTGTTTCCCATTGTATCACCGTTTAAGAGGGGGTGCATTCAGCCCCCCTGTTCACAATGTGAGCGGCAGAGACATGAAGTGGTTGGCGCGTAGCACAGGCTGGGGGTGGGCGAGCAAAGTGAGCAGGGGGCAAAGCTCCCTAGTATTTATAAATAATAACAATATGCAAAGTACATTTGAATATCGGCAACCATACAACCTGATAAGTGCTGATGTGCAGTTTCAGGCAGCACAGACTTGTTTGTTACTTAAAATGTCTCTAGTTAAGGCATCATTTTTGATCAGCTATCTTCAGAACAGGCCGCTTGCCTGTCTCAATATGGCTGCCGAGCTGTGCTCTTCATTGTGTTGTCCTTTTCATGGAAATGATGAGTGAGAGATGCTCCTTCATGAAGATGGTGTAAGAGAGAGAGAGAGAGGGGTAAAGTAACCAAATTTAAAGACTCTCTGTCCAAACCCTACAGTCAGTAGGACGTCATGGTACTGAATGACTTTTGATTTAAAAATCAAACAGGCAACTTTAGACAGATAGAATTCTGGTGCAACACAATGGTTTCACACCTGCACCCCCCATACCATGTGGTAAGGTGAAGCTTGCCACCTAGTTGTTTGGCCTCCATGCGGGGGCTGATTGAGAGAGTCCTGCAGAGAATCACTTGCCAAACTGGTTTTAGGCACTTTTCCCCCGACCCTGTCATACAATTACAAAGACTCTGTTCTAAAGACTGGTTCTTAACCATCAAACCATTGCTGTTCTTATTAATAATGTTGCACTAATATTACATTGCTTTGTCTAAGTTACAAATAAACACAAACAAAAACAAAATATTCATCAACTTATTTACTATATTTCACACCACAACAGATGCTATCAAGAAAAATCCCCTCCAGGAGGCGCTCTCTTGGTGCACTTTTCCAGTACGGTGTGCTAAGAAGCACCTCTGGGGGTCTGCTATCAGGCAATTCAGTGGTTCCACCCAGTGTACTTGTTAGGTTCATTTTGAAATATCTGCACAATACACCTTTATTTTTATTTATTAATTGATTGATTGGCTGCATTTTCTGTCCTGTGAGTCTGTATCCTTATTTTTTAAGTTTCTGCTGCTGTATGCATGTGAATGTCCCCTTGGGGTTAAAAACATTGATCTAATCTGATCTAATTAATAACAATTGCAGATCACTGAAGAGAATGATAATCCTATCAAATCTAAGGTATTAAGAGTAAAACTAAATTGAAGCTACAAAAAGGAAAATTTAAAAATGTGATTTTAGGAGTTTCTTAAAATGTTCCACAGTAGTATATAGTCAGTCAGTCAGTCAGTCATTATCCAACCCGCTATATCCTAACACAGGGTCACGGGGGACTGCAGGAGCCAATCCCAGCCAGCACAGGGTGCAAGGCAGGAACAAATCCTGTGCAGGGTGCCAGCCCACCGCAGGGCACATACACACACGCACACACCAAGCACACACTAGGGACAATTTAGAATCTCCAATGCACCTAACTTGCACGTCTCTGGACTGTGGGAGGAAACAGGAGTACCCGGAGGAAACCCACACAGACACGGGGAGAACATGCAAACTCCACGCAGGGAGGACCCCGGAAGCGAACCCAGGTCTCCTTCCTGCGAGGCAGCAGCGCTACCACTGCACCACCGTGCCACCCCAGTATTATATACTGTATGTATATTTCAGTTGAAAATGTTTTTGTGTGTGTGGGGCTTAAATAAGTGGAAGTGGGCTGCAGGACCCAAACTTAAAAAAGTGTTTTACTTAATGATGTCACAGGGAGGTAGCTAAAGGACCAAAAGAAGGTAATTCCATGCCAGGCCAGGGGGTGGCGGGATGCAGTAAATCTTTCTCTTTTATCTCTGCAAACCATACACAGGAAATTCTGCCTGAAGCCAACAACGCCATTTCTGGTTCCTCCCTGATGACGTCTCTTCCAGTTCGAGGGCCCCCAACAATATCACTTCCGGTTCTGGGCCCAAGAACGTCACTTCCGGTACCACCCTCAGATGATGTCACGTCCACCAACCTGTTTTAAAAGCCAGTCATCCTCCATTTGTACTTGTACCTGTACACTTCTGTGTTACCTAATCTTCATATTTGCAGCCTTATTCAAGTATATGGGTGGCTTCCCCAAACTTCCTTTTGGTGTCAAGGTCTATTTATGTCACAATGAGTCAAGTATGTAATCTGTGGTGGGAGTTAGGGGTTCGTTACAAGCAAAGTTTGAAGCTGTGATTTCTAAATGAAGAAAGAAAAGCATTATCTTATGTTGTCCAGATTGGTCTTAAATAACCAGTTACCTAACACAATAGAGATGTTCATCTTGCCACAATCAGAATTAATTTGGGCTTTTTGCAAAGCTTTGCGTTAAAAATGAGGTTTCTATTCAGTAACAAATGTGTGTTTAAAAGTGATTCTGCAACTGAATACACCTCAGGTTTCTTTTATACCTTGCCTGGTAATTTCACTAGAAGTAGCAGCTAACAGAACACAATTCAGCCATCTGTAATTCATAAAGGTTTAGATGTTGTGGAGCTTTAGAATGTAAATATTCCCACAATTAAAAATACCAGAAGTTTATCTTTTGAAGTAACATAAAGATACTGGTAAGAGATTTCAGAGCTCAAACTCCATTATCACTCTCACCCCACTTCTAGGGGCCGCACTCTTAGATATCCCAATGGAAATAAGGGCTGCACAAAGATACAGCTTAATAAAATGACCACATGAAAGGGAATGAGATTTTATTATTGTTATATTTCTTGTACTTTAAAGTGCTAAGAATTACCACCAATAATTTTATGGTAGGAATGTTAAAATGTGCTTTACCATTCTTTTTTTTTTTCAAAATTGTTAAAATCATTTTCTGCATGATAAATGCAGCACAGAACTTCTTACTTGAACTTCTGACATCTGTAACTGCAGCTAACCACAGAAACGGCAAACATTAGCAGAGCAAAAATGAAAACTTTCCTCTGCAAAATTGGCAGTCCAGCAAGATAAAATGTCAAAGTCTTAAATGGAAAATTTTGGTCATTTTTAAAGACTTTTCACATGCATAAAAGCGAAGCCCAAGAACCATTGGGTACCTTTGTGCATCCATATCTTATAAACAAGTGCTAGCAAGTAAGTATAAAGCAAGTCGCTAGTGGTGTTCACCTTGACCATGACAAGCTTTAAAAAGTCAGCAGCTTAAAGGAAAAGCAGAACAAAAAGCCACCAAGAAGACCCATGCTGTGAGACACAGCAATGTAACCTTAAGAGATCAAATGCCACAAACACTGGGAGTGTCAGGGAGCACTCATCTACAACAGCTTCTGAAATGTTCTGGTTGTGTTGTGTCACATCGGTGTGTCAGGCAGCACTCATGTACGACAGCTTCTGAAGTGTTCAGGTTGTGTTGTGTCACATCGGTGTGTTGGCCAGCCTCATCTATGACAGCTCCTGAAATGTTCTGGATGTGTTGTGTCACATCATTATGTTGGCCAACCTTATCTATGACAGCTACTGAAGTGTTCCAGTTGTGTTGTGTCACACTGTTGTCTCAGCCAGCCTTATCAATGACAGCTCCTGAACTGTTCTGGATGTGTTGTGTCACATCGGTGTGTCAGCCAGCCTTATCTATGACAGCTTCTGAAGTGTTCAGGTTGTGTTGTGTCACATCGGTGTGTTGGCCAACCTTATCTATGACAGCTACTGAAGTGTTCCAGTTGTGTTGTGTCACACTGTTGTCTCAGCCAGCCTTATCAATGACAGCTCCTGAACTGTTCTGGATGTATTGTGTCACATCGGTGTGTCGGCCAGCCTTATCTATGACAGCTTCTGAAGTGTTCAGGTTGTGTTGTGTCACATCGGTGTGTTGGCCAACCTTATCTATGACAGCTACTGAAGTGTTCCAGTTGTGTTGTGTCACACTGTTGTCTCAGCCAGCCTTATCTATGACAGCTCCTGAACTGTTTTGGATGTATTGTGTCACATCGGTGTGTTGGCCAACCTTATCTATGACAGCTACTGAAGTGTTCCAGTTGTGTTGTGTCACACTGTTGTCTCAGCCAGCCTTATCTATGACAGCTCCTGAACTGTTTTGGATGTATTGTGTCACATCGGTGTGTTGGCCAATCTTATCTATGACAGCTACTGAAGTGTTCCAGTTGTGTTGTGTCACACTGTTGTGTCAGGCAGCACTCATCTATGACAGCTCCTGAAGTGTTCAACTTGTGTTATGTCACATCCGTGTATCGGCCAGCCTCATCTATGACAGCTCCTGAAGTGTTCAACTTGTGCTGTGTTACTTCGGGGTGTTGGCCAGCCTCATCTACGACAGCTCCTGAAGTGTTCCAGTTGTCTTGTGTCACATCGGTGTGTCGGCCAACCTTATCTATGACAGCTACTGAAGTGTTCCAGTTGTGTTGTGTCACACTGTTGTCTCAGCCAGCCTTATCTATGACAGCTCCTGAACTGTTTTGGATGTATTGTGTCACATCGGTGTGTTGGCCAATCTTATCTATGATAGCTACTGAAGTGTTCCAGTTGTGTTGTGTCACACTGTTGTGTCAGGCAGCACTCATCTATGACAGCTCCTGAAGTGTTCAACTTGTGTTATGTCACATCCGTGTATCGGCCAGCCTCATCTATGACAGCTCCTGAAGTGTTCAACTTGTGCTGTGTTACTTCGGGGTGTTGGCTAGCCTCATCTACGACAGCTCCTGAAGTGTTCCAGTTGTCTTGTGTCACATCGGTGTGTCGGCCAGCCTCATCTACGACAGCTCCTGATGTGTTCAACTTGTGCTGTGTCACTTCGGTGTGTCAGCCAGCCTCATCTACGACAGCTCCTTAAGTGTTCCACTTGTGTTATGTCACATTGGTGTGTCGGCCAGCCTCATCTATGACAGCTTCTGAAATGTTCCAGTTCTATTCGGTCACATCCATTTGCTTTTGGCATCTGCCATTGGCACATTTAAGCGTAATAAAGCTAAAGACTTTAATGACTGAATAAAGTATCTAAACATTCTTACCCAGTTGATCCGTCTTGCTGCCTGGAGTCTAAGGACGAGCGGAAAGGGGGGCGCAGAGTTGCAGTGGCAGTCAGCTCTGAGTGAAGTTGTATTGGAGTCCTAGGTGTACGTTGTCTCCTTCCCAGCCAGATGACTGAAAAGATAAGAGGACAAGAGTTGGGATGGAGGACATATCTGTGGGTCTACTTGACAAAGTTAGGGATAGGGTCACTCTAGAACCCTTCCATGAAGAAACACCCCCTAAAATAAACTACACAGAAGTTCTTTAGATTAGCAGTAATCATAATACATTTTTTTTAGGTTGCAAACCAGCTCTTTACCTGATTTAATCTGACAGCAGGTTTGAGGAAATTATTAAGAAGCAAGACAGCATGTCCAATTGACTAACCTATTAGACTGTAACCCCCTTGTTTAACTCCCTTCTCTAAGTAACTGTGTGAGTCATTTAACCTGCAAGAGCTCACAGTTGGATCTCAAGATGCCAACCTTCTTAAGATTCAAACGATAAATAAAAGTGCTGTGGGAGGTCAAGGGCCTCAGGCTGATTTGTCAGCTTCTGTAACGGATGTCCAATCATTCTCAGCTTTTAAATCCAGGCTGAAGGCCCACTACTTTGGTCTGACATAACCCAAGGAGAGAGAGGTGCTGATTAGCTGTTTATGTTTCAACTTTGTTGCGCAAAAACAAAATCTTTGCAATTGTTATGAACTGTCCAGTGAGGAAGGCAGTGAGCTGGACTGGAGGAACATTTTGGAAGTCCTATTATTTATAAGGAGTATCTAAAGCCACTAGAAGACCCTGTGAAGTCCCACAGCAATATGTTATAGTTCCTTGAGAGCACTGGGAGGACAGCCAGTCTCATCTTCTTCAATGTATGTCTTTAGTTCAGAGATAATGCTGAAACATCTGGAGCTGCTAGGAAAAGACTTTGCTGTACAACCACAAAACTTCTGTAGGTCATCCAGGACCCCTGGCTACATGGAGTTGGGTGAAGTTGTAGCAGTGCTTCATGAAAGGCCTTTAGTTCCCGGCAGCCTCAGGATCAGTGTGCCACTAGGCTGCTTCTGCTGTTCACACTGGGGCTGCTGGGAGGAGAAGAATGAGATGCTGGATTTAAAAAGGAGGCTGCAAGAGGCCAGAGAGATTGTGATCATACAGTCGTGGCCAAAAGTTTTGAGAATGACACAAGTATTGGTTTTCACAACGTTTGCTGCTTCAGTGTTTTTAGATCTTTTTGTCAGATGTTCCTAAGGTATACTGAAGTAGAATTACAAGCATTTCATAAGTTTCAAAGGCTTTTGTTGACAATTACAATACATTTATGCACAGAGTCAATATTTGCAGTGCTGGCCCTTCTTTCTTTTTCAAAACCTCTGCAATTCCCCATAGCAGACTGTCCATCAACTTCTGGGCCAAATCCTGACTGATGGCAGCCCATTCTTGCATAATCAATGCTTGGAGTTTGTCAGAATTTGTGGGTTTTGTTTGTCCACCCGCCCATTGAGGATTGAGCACAAGTTGTCAATGGGATTAAGGTCTGGGGAGTTTCATGGCTATGCACCAAAAATTTCTATATTTTGTTCCCTGAGTCACTTAGTTATCACTTTTGCCTTATAGCCTGGTGCTCCATCATGTTGGAAAAGGCATTGTTGGTCACAAACTGTTCTTGGATGGTTGGGAGAAGTTGCTCTCAGAGGATGTTTTTGGTACCATTCCTAGGATGTGACGGCCAGAGGAGAAGCAGGTGGAGAGCAGTTAAGGAAGGCTGACAGCAAGAACAATTCTGTACTGTGGGTTAATGGACCAACCACAACACATAGTATTCAGTGATTACTACTTGTATTAGTAGACCTGGATGGATCAGAACATTAGAAAAATTTTGAGAAGAAGAGAGCCCAACAAAGCTCGCCAGTCCTATTCACTAAATTTCTCCGAAATAACATTTAGTTTAGTTTTGAAGGTCCCCAATGTCCAACTGTTCACCACACTACTTGGTCATTTATTCCACGTGTCTATAGTTCACTGTGTAAAGAAAAACTTCCTAATGTTTGTGTGATATTTACGCTTAACAAGTTTCCAACCGTGTCCTCATGTTCTTGCTGAATTCATTTTAAAGAAACTGTCTTGACTAATTCCCTCCATAATTTTTAACACTTCAATCATGTCTCCTCTTAATCTTCTTTTGCATAAGCAGTAAAGGTTCAATTCCTTTAATCTCTCCTCATAACTGATACCCTGTAGCCTCTGAATTAGCCTAGTCGCATTTCTCTGGACTTTTTCTAGTACTGCTATGTCTTTCTTTGTAGCCCTGAGACCAAAACTGCACACAGTACTCCACTACCCTCATTGCCTTTTTTTGTTGTTCTATGTTATTATTACTCCTTTCTTGTTGCTATTCTGGCCTTCTGGATCATTAATGGGATTGGGGACAGCTCTAAAGTTTCTTTATGGTCCATAATATTCATACATTCTCAAAGCCTTCGATTCCAAATCCAGACCTGTTATGGTGGCACTGGGAGGAACACATGAACCAACTCTTCAGAAATCATTGACTTGTCCTCAGCGGAATAGGTTATGAGCCAAATTAAATGAATGGGCAGTTTTGATACATTATTAAGACAAATGCTTCTTCCTTGAAGTCATTTATCCAGACTTAGCAAAAGACTATCAATATGCTTTAGTAACTTTTGCTTCCAAGTCTCCTTGTTTACAAACAAATTAATTTATTTTAAGAAAAGGCCATTCAACCCATCATAGATAATTAGTTCCTGATAATCTAAAGCATCTAGGAAAATGTCAAGTTGAGATTTGAAAAATGCTACGGTATCTTGTCTCTTGAATCCACAGGTCCCCTAAAATCGAATTTACAGCATAAGTCTGTATGTAAATTTCCTGAGCCTCCCACTGTCTTGTCCTAAGTTAGTTATGAAATGTTGAACTACTGAACCAAGCAACTGTACCTATGGTCCCGAACAGACTCTTTCTCATAGTATTCAATCAGGTTATCCCTTACAACTCATCACAACAGATATAGTAAAATCAAGAAGGACACAGAGCTTTGGCTGCTGTCCTTCAGGACAATAGAATTGCATCACCAGGAAGATGTTTGCGGAAAAATATTTACAAATGTGAGTCATGCCAAACAGAAATGCTGGGTATATTGGGAGAAGGGTTCTAAGGATAGAGCTGACAGGTAAGAGGAAAAGAGGAAGGCCTAAGAGAAGATTTATGGATGTGGTGAGAAAGGACATGCAGGTGATGGGTGTGACAGAGCAAGATGTAGAGGACAGGAAGATATGGAACAAGATGATCTGCTGTGGTGACCCAAAACGGGAGTAGCCGAAAGAAGAAGAAGTCATGCCAAAGCAGGAGGGCCGGAGAAGAGACAAGAGTTGTAGGCCCCCTGGTCACATGGCCGGAATTTTATAATTTTTTCTGAACCAGAGAAAGCGTTCATCTAGGTAACTTCTTGAGAAGAGCCTTGGGACATCCTTGAAGGAAAATATACAAGTAGGAGGGATAGAAAGTGAAACAGGAGTTGAAAATCAGGCAAAAGTACTAATGACTTGTTTTCAAAAGCTGTAACATGTTTTTGAGCCAAACAAAGGGTTACAACGAGTATGGAGAAATAAAGCTGATGAGCCACAGTGAATTCAGAAGATATTCACACCCCTGCACTTTCAAAAACTGGTCACCAATTAAGAAAAGGGTTAGAATGATAACCTTCAGCCACTGTGGCCCTCCAGGACTGGAGTTTGAGACCACTGATCTAAAATGTCAAGTTCTTACATTTGAAGTTGTATCTACAACACAATAAAGTGTGCAGAAGGTTAAGGGGTGTGAATACTATTCAAATCCACTATATTTCTTGAATGGAATAATAAAAAGTTGTCTTTATTATTCATGTTTTCACAGAAAATCTGTGAAATGACATAAAACAGAATGTCTAGACATGGGCACTATATAATACGGCCATTACTTGTAACCCTGCACCCCAAACATGCCTGGATAGGCTGTGGTAGAAATCAACATCTTAATTAAAGAAAGAAACTTATCCTCTAACAGGACAAATCTGATAAAACCTTTTAGTCAGTAATCAGGGAGGAGAAAAGCTGGTCTGTCTCTGTCATTTATTTCACCTGCAGTGCCAAGGTGAGGAGGGAGCATTCTTTACTGTTACCGCATGATGAGAATGGTCAGAGAGACAAAATATAGAGGTTAATTTTATAAACTATTGAATTTACATACAGTGTCAATCAATGCATACATTTACTCTGGTTGGTTCGTTGGTTTACACCAAAATTACTTACATAAAATAAAAGTCTATCTTCTTATATATTATGCTACCATTGCTGTCCGTTTGTCTGTCCAGGATTTTAAATCACCTGTAGCTCACAAACCATTTGACCTTTTGACCTGAAATTTGGTACACATACACTACATGACCTCCATAAGTCTAATTTTTCTTCCACAAGACTTTTTTCTCCTTGTTCAGCTGGGCTGCTTTAAGGGGTTTCAGTTCCTTCTGAATCCACTGTAAATCCACCAATCTGCCCATTTTCTGAACCAACGTTTTCCATTATGCATTCACAGTAAATTAAACTCATCCCAACAAAACTGTGTGGTAGGCAGCAATCAACCCTGGTTGGGACATCAATCATTTCAGAACGCTCACCCACGCTCTCAATAAAGCAGGCACATTTAGAGGCATCTCTCAACTAAATATGCAAATGTTTCTGGAAGGAAATTAAGAAAAACCGATACAAATATCAAGGACATGCAAATTTGAGATAGACAGTGAGAGGCTGGGGATTTCCTCCTGGTCCCTGGAGCAATAAGGCAACAGTGATAACAGCCCTGCCTCTTCACTGCCTCTTGAGAAAAAAAAGATTTATTAACCTGAAAAAGAAAATGAAATGGCATACATGTATGTTGTAAAAGGTATAACAATCATGCACAATTTTCTACATTTCTTAAATAGGCAGTTGTGCTCAAAGATCAATTTTTAGATTCTACAAAACGGCTACAGGAAAAAATAGTACCTTTTATTTTTAAACATTTTATTAAATTCATTAAAATCAAATAACATTCCAAACAAGCAAGTTTAACATAACTAGGTTCAACCCCCACCCATGAGAAAGAGAGCTAGGCCAGCAGAGTAAAACTTTAAACTAGTAAAAATAAGTAAATACATAAATTAGTAAATGAATAAAAACATATAGAATAAAAAATGGGGAGAAAATCAACTTTCTCAGCTTAAATGCTTATTCTAAATGTTATTGATTAGATCCTGCCAAGTTTTAAAGACTTTTTGTACAGATCCTCTAAGTGAGAATTAGATTTTTTCAAGTTTCAGATAATATAACACTAGACAGTAACATTATCGTGCAGTGAATACACTTGACCCTTGACCTGTTCCACCACCACCTGATCAAAGCACCGTGATGTCCTTACATTGATGGATTAAAGGCCAGAAGTCCCCATGACTGTCATCATCAAGTTCTTCCATTAGTACCATGAATACCATGAGGACTTATTTTATTTTTTTCTCCAGCCGTTTGGAGTTTTTTTTTTTGTTTTCTCTGTCCTCCCTGGCCATTGGACCTTACCTTTTCCATCCATCCATTTTCCAACCCGCTGAATCCGAACACAGGGTCACGGGGGTCTGCTGGAGCCAATCCCAGCCAACACAGGGCACAAGGCAGGAACCAATCCCGGGCAGGGTGCCAACCCACCGCAGGACACACACAAACACACCCACACACCAAGCACACACTAGGGCCAATTTAGAATCGCCAATCTACCTAACCTTCATAGATAGATAGATAGATAGATAGATAGATAGATAGATACTTTATTAATCCCAATGGGAAATTCACATTCTTCAGCAGCAGCATACTGATACAATAAATAATATTAAATTAAAGAATGATAATAATACAGGTGAAAAAAACAGACAATAACTATGTATAATGTTAAATATTAACGTTTACCCCCCCTGGTGGAATTAAAGAGTCGCATAGTTTGGGGGAGGAACGATCTCCTCAATCTGTCTGTGGAGCAGGACAGTGACAGCAGTCTGTCGCTGAAGCTGCTCTTCTGTCTGGAGATGACATTATTTAATGGATGCAGTGGATTCTCCATAATTGATAGGAGCCTGCTGAGCGCCCTTCGCTCTGCCACAGATGTTAAACTGTCCAACTCCATGCCAACAATAGAGCCTGCTTTCCTCACCAGTTTGTCCAGGCGTGAGGCGTCTTTCCTCTTAATGCTGCCTCCCCAGCACACCACTGCGTAGAAGAGGGCGCTCGCCACAACTGTTTGATAGAACATCTGCAGCATCTTATTGCAGATGTTGAAGGAAGCCAGCCTTCTAAGGAAGTATAACCGGCTTTGTCCTTTCTTGCACAGCGCATCAGTATTGGCAGTCCAGTCTAATTTATCATCCAGCTGCACTCCCAGGTATTTATAGGTCTGCACCATCTGCACACAGTCACCTTTGATGATCACTGGGTCTATGAGGGGTCTGGGCCTCCTAAAATCCACCACCAGCTCCTTGGTTTTGCTGGTGTTCAGGTGTAGGTGGTTTGAGTCGGACCATTTAACAAAGTCATTGATTAGGTCCCTATGTCTTTGGACTGTGGGAGGAAACCGGAGCACCCGGAGGAAACCCACACAGACACGGGGAGAACATGCAAACTCCACGCAGGGAGGACCCGGGAAGCGAACCCAGGTCCCCAGGTCTCCCAACTGCGAGGCAGCAGCGCTACCCACTGCGCCACCGTGCTGCCCCGACCTTACCTTTTTTTCTGTGTTAATTAGTGTTCCCTTATTCTAATTTTTATTTATTTTCTTTACTTTCTTCATCATGTAAAGCACTTTGAGCTGCATAATTTGTATAAAAATGTGTTATATAAATAAATGCTGTTGACCTTCATTGACCATATACTGTATGTCTACAATGATTTAAGAGATGAAGAGGTAGGGGAAGTGACAGCGAAGGTGGGAGGGAATGAGAATGGCGCCCGTATGTATGTGCTGCGTGGCTGCCCTGCTGCCCACTGCCGAGAGTTAATTCTACAATTAAATAAAATAAAAATAAAAAAAAGAATTCCAAAACTCTTTGCTTTTAATATAAAGCTGTAGTACAGAGTTTCAGCGTAGTATGTGTGTGCCAAATTTCAGTCCTAGGTTGACCTTTGACATTGGAGGTCAATCATCACCCTGAAAGTGGATAGTAGACGTCACATAGTATATGCATACCAAATTTCAGGTCAATAGGTCAAATGGTTTGCGAGCTACAGGTGATTTAAAATCCTGGACAGACAAACGGACAGCCACGGTAGCGTATTACATAAGGAGATCAGTTACCTACAGACTTAGAATAGTTGAGTTAGGATTCTTCCAGTTAAGCAAGATAAGCCTATGTGCTAATAGTGAAGTAAAGACAATTACAGTTTGTTTGTCCTTCTCCACTTTAAGCCCACCTGGAAGCCCACCACACACAGTTGTTAGTGTATTAGAAGGGATTGTGACACCAAGGTTGTCTGAAAGGCTGTTTTGTCTTGGTAGAGTAATATATTGCTCTACTTTCCCCTTTGTATTATTAAGATGTAGCCTCTGTCAGAACGCCTCAAATCCCACAGACTTACCACTGTTTATAAGGTATTATAGTATATAACTTATCCCCACCTTCCCTTCTATATCTATAGGCAATTAGGTATAGTAAAAAGACAAGCAGGAGTTAAATTACACATAAAATAATGTATTATTGATAATATTCATAAATAATAACAATATGCATAGTACATTTGAATATTGGCAACCATACAACCTGATTAAATGGTGATGTGTAGTTTCAGGCGGCACACAGACTTGTTAGTTACTTAATGTCTCTAGTTAAAGCATCATTCAGCTTTCTTCAGAACAGGCTGCATTGCTTGCCTCAATATGGCTGCCGAGTTGTGCTCTCCATTGTGTTGTCTTTTTCAGTTCATGGTGTGATGGTCTTCATCAGCTTGGTAAGAGAGATATGCTTCTTCATCATATGTTGGTTAGTAAGAGAGAGAGAATGTGGTTGAACAAGCAGATTTATAGATGTTCTGTCCAACCCCTACAGCCAATAGGACATCATGATACTTAAAAGCTTCTGATAGAAGCCAATTCCAAACAGCCATGCTTCAGACCAATGGGGCAAAGACAATCTTAACACCTGCCACCCCCCAAAACCATATGTTAGGGTGACCTGACTTTCTTGTGGGGGTTGAAAGACTTTAGCAGAGAAACACTCGCCAAACTGGTTTAAGGCACATCCCCCCATCTCTGTCGGAAAATTCAAAGAGACCCATTTCTAAAGGGGGGCGAGGGGGTAAACACTCACTAATGTAACACTAAATTACATTGCTTTACCTGTAGCACTAGGGTGTTGTACCGTGTTAGCCATTATGAATGTAGAGAAAAGCCAAGCAAAATGACACCTTTTATTGGCTAACTAAAAAGATTACAATATGCAAGCTTTCGAGGCAACTCAGGCCCCTTCTTCAGGCAAGATGTAAACAATTGCTTTGCCTAAATTACAAATAAAGACATACAAAATATTTATCAAGTTATATGCAAAATCTCCCATCACAACAAAGACATTCAAAGATTTTGGTCCAGAATGATGTTAATTTGACACAGGCCCAAAACATGTGGCCCACTGAGGCTGGAGCTCGATTGCAACGTTCACAGATTGGATCTTACCCTGGAAACATTTTGGACAATTTTAAACGAGTCAGATGTGCTCAATAAATAATTTTAAGTTGAATAATTGTATGCTTTATATAAGTGGAGCGCGAGTGAATTATGTGCATTGCTACCTTCCACTCCTTTTCTGAGATGTGGAGTGAGAGATCCTTTTCCCACTATACTCTGGGGTCTTTGAAAGTAAGGGACTTTAATATAATATTAGTACTTTTAATGAATAATTAAGAAATTGGGTAGAATAAATACCCACAGCTGCAGACATTCGTCAGGATTGCATTTGGCCGCGTTGGGCACAATCTACGAAGTGCTGTTAACAGATATTGTCCATTTTCTGCTTTTATTTCCCTAGAAATTAAAGAAATCCAAACGGTGAGCTGTGCTCACTTTTCATGCACATCTCTCTGAAATGAGAAAGAAAATAGCTAGTGTGTGCTTTTCAGCATAACCTGTAATTTAAAAAGCTTTTTAGTTCAGTCACTGAACCCAGTAATGTATCTTTTCAAGAAAAATATACTTTATCTTTTTTAAAAAAAGGTGCTATCATCTATTGTATCAGTTTATTGTTACAGCAGTTTTCACAGTAAGTTGTCTTACCGCAAATATGCAAAAACATGCTGATTGCCTCCCTCCTCCGACTTCCGCTGCCACTCCTCCGCCTTAAGAGCGAGCCCTCTTGAATACGCGGTCACTCCAGGTACCTGAAGACACTCTTCAGCCCCTTTGAGTGGAGCGTCTGGAACACACGCTTCTCCTCGGGGCTCTCTGCCCAGCTGGCCACCAGCACTATAATGCATGCTGGCTCCTCACGATTTTGCCGTCTTTGTCATCCATCTTTTCCATTCTTTGACCTTTCTCTCTCTTGTTGTCTCTTGTTCCTCTCTCTTCACCCGTGCATACTCCCTTTTTATTCCTCCATGGACACAACATCTCAATTACAATCCGCAGGAAGTCAATGAGGGCAATTGGAACCAATCACGCTGTCGTGTGCATGTGCGATCAGCCCTAATCACCCCATCAGATATTCCGAGGCTGCACGCACATACACACCCGTGGAATTACAGCTGCACAATTTATTTATTTATTCAAAACGTGTCTTGTCACAGACCTCTCCCATCACATGGAGTGGTTAATCGAAACTTTGAGAAGTTTCAATTTTCACTAAAAAGTTTACTCTTCCGTTAAGGTGTCTAAATAATGTGTTATGCTTGCTTCGTGTTGTTTCATTCCTCTTCAGATAATCTTGACCGATATTTCAAGTAATTTAGCAATAGCCATTACGGTAATCCCAATCTGCAGATATTTGCTGACCAATATTGGTTTACAGACAGCACAGTTGCAGGTCTTGGGGACATTAGATCTTGAACACGTTCAAAAGATGTTACTGTAGCAGCTGGAAATTCTTGTCCTGTTCTCCTGCTTCTGTTACGCCGGCCCTTTCCAACAAGCAGTCATCAGGGAAGAGACAGAAGTTTTCATTTACATCACTGGCTGTACCTGTTCAATGAGACCTTATTAACTCCCCCTTCACCATCTTTAGCACTCAATGAAAACAACTGTGGTTGGAACACCTCGTACCCCAACTTACCCCTCTTTTTGACTCTGATTGGTCATTTGATTACATTGTATGTGTGGCCTTCCACTTCCCTTTTCCTTCTTTCCGCACCTGGCAATAAAAGATCATTCGCCTGTTGCTTTAAATAATCTCAGTCATTTTATTTACTCCAGCAAGCCAAACACGTGCTTGCTGAAACTCTGGGAGAGCAAACAAAAGAAAGAAAGAAATTACAATGTAAATCGAGGCTCTTGCACAGTTTCCTGGGGTGCTTCTATTCCATCGTTTCTCTCTAGCAAGTCAAATATGCACCTGCTGAAACTCTTAACACAAAATAAATATGCAAACAGACATTAAAAATGTTCAAGCACTGGGAAAATGCTAAAAGGAGGAAAAAGTACATAATTTTTGACATGGGCTGCTAACTACAACTAATATACGCCTAATTAGACGTACGAGATACCTGGGAGAGCAAAAAAAAAGAAAGAACCTACAAGATAAGGCTAGGCTCTTGCATAGTTTTCTGGGGCACTTCTATTCCAACTTTTCTATAAAAGATATGAGAAACATTACACAAGAATCACCATCCATCCATCCATCCTCTTCCACTTATCCGAGGTCGGGTCACAGGGGCAGCAGCTTGAGCAGAGATGCCCAGTCTTCTCTCTCCCCGGCCACTTCTTCTAGCTCTTCCGGGAGTCCCTCCAGCGTGTCCTGGGTCTTCCCCGGGGCCTCCTCCCGGTTGGACGTGCTCGGAACACTTCACCAGGGAGGCGTCCAGGAGGCATCCTGATCAGATGCCCGAGCCACCTCATCTGACTCCTCTCGATGCGGAGGAGCAGAACTCCCCTCCAGAATTCCCCTCCTCGAACCGCCACCTTATCGTGGTGGAGGGGTTTGCATGTCCCAATGATCCTAGGAGCGCTGTTGTCCGGGGCTTTATGCCCCTGGTAGGGTCACCCAAGGCAAACTGGTCCTAGGTGAGGGATGAGACAAAGTGCGGTTCAACAAAACTTCCGTGATGAATACAAAATTTGGACAGTGTTTTCCCTTGCCTGGATGCAGGTCACTGGGGCCCCCCTCTGGAGCCAGGCCTGGAGGTGGGGCTCGATGGCGAGCGCCTGGTGGTCGGGCTTACACCCATGGGGCTCGGCCGGGCACAGCCCCAAGAGGCAACGTGAGTCCCCCTTCCCATGGGCTCACCACCAATGGGAGGGGCCAAGGAGGTCGGGTGCAGTGTGAGTTGGGTAGTGGCCGAAGGTGGGGACCTTGGCGGTCCGATCCTCGGCTACAGAAGCTGGCTCTTGGGACATGGAATGATTCACAAGAATCACTTCAATGCTAAATAAAAAAATTAGAATTTGAAACAAAAAATAAATGAAGCTCCACAGAGCCCATCCTACCTCCAGCAATTCACATGCGCACCTGCTGAAATACGGACGTGAGCCTGCAACATATGCTCTTCCAATAATTGGTTCCTACCTATAACATGTTATATAAAAGTGGTGTAACAATTTTGGGGAAATACAAAAAAAAAAAAGACCCAAAGTACAAATATAACACTGAATGCCAGATTAACCTTATTACACATGCGTCACTTGAAATGCAATACATTCTGAGCAGCCACTAAGCTATTAGAAATACGCTTGCTTTGCGTTTAGTTAAAGTGTGTTATCTATAGACACATACCAAACTGCAATACACTTTTTAAAATGACACAAAATTTGTGTGCAGTAGTGAAAAACCAATCGATCATTTGGTGGATATGTTTTTAGTTATGATACGATAAAGGCGTGCCAAAATTAAATTTACCACATGCATATGCATTGCAGTGTAGTTAACACGTTGGACTGCATTTAATTTGGTAACAAAAAATGTGTTTTCCAAGGCCACCTAGCATTGCTATTCTTTACAGTTATAACAAATACTAAAATTGTGAAATTAAGAGATGAAAAGGAATGGAAGAACAGCAAATCAAATCAAATGATGGGCATGATGTTGACATGCGATAGATAGTTCTGTAGAAGACGTTATTAAGAGAATTAACTTCACTGTTCTCAAAGAAAAATTAAAATTCAATTTTGTGCACTACTGCATTAGCGAAAGTTAGACACTATCCAAAACTATCTTTGAATGCATTGGAGTAATACGTTTATTGACTTGTATAATAAACATTAAATTAAATTGTACAGCAGGATCTTCATTATTTCTAAAATGACCTGAAATCTCTTAAGTATTGTACAAAAATAAATTCTGTTCTGCCCCCTAAAGAAAAACCTCAAAAATGCAGAATGATTTTCAAATGAAGACGTTTCTGCCAGTTTAGTTATGTTTATTCTCTTATGTGACATTTTTAAAAGAAACTTTTGATAGCACTAAATGACTCTTAAAAATTCTAATTAACAACTAATATAAACATCTCAAAATAAACTGGCAGGCACAAAAAAATAATAAAAAAAACCCACCAAATTCAAAAATTCAAAACTGTAATCTACAGAACATTAATGAACAATAAAACAAAATGAAATGCTCCAATGTAACAAACATTCTGATTATAAACATCCACCAAGAAACTGCTGTGTTAGGAAAAGATTTTTCAATTTCAGTTTACTGATTTATAACATAGGGGTTTTTCTAGCCTTAGAATTCAAATCTTTTATTAACTTTATGATTCTGGTGTTAATTTTGTTGATGTTAATGTCACTGTTTGCTTTTTCTTGGCCGCTATATAGGCCACCATATTAGTGGAGCGCCCAGTGTTGCTATGTTTGTATCCTCTGTGGCACCCGGCTGGGTTTGTTGCCCGGCCGGGATGCCCAGGAGGAGTGGAGAAGGGCTTGTGCCTCCTCCAGGACACGAGGGGGTGTCCTCCCTGGTTGCCTTGGGCACCACGGGTACAGAGCTTGGAAGCTCAACCCTGTAGGGGCCCGTGGTCACCACCAGGGGGTGCCCCAAATGCCTTGGGAGCCCTGGACCTCAGTACTTCCTCCACACCCGGAAGTGCTGGGGAGAAGAGTATTGGGGACACCAGGAGGACTTCCAGTTAAACCAACAGAGCTTCCGCCACACAGGGGTGTGGCTACAGAAGCCCTTAGGATGCACCTGGAGCCCATCTGGGGTGTATAAAAGGGGCCGCCTCCATCCAATCAGGAGCAAGAGTCGGGTGGAAGAGGACGAAGCTTGGTGGAGAGGAGTGTAGGCGGACCAGAGACTAATAAGGCATTGTGTTGTGGCCAGAACTGAAAGGGATGATTGATGCTGAGGCACTGGGATTGTGCACTTGACCGTTGTAAATAATGTACAATAAACGTGTGTTGGGTGAAAATATGACGTCTGCCTGTCTGTGTCCGGGCTATTCCCCACACCTCGGAGTACGTAACTCACTGATATAAAATGGTCATCTCAAGTTCACTTCCTCATCTGAGTTTTGTGAATTCCTAGACCTTTTTTGCCTTTCTCACTGTAAGGGACGAACCAGCTTGATAAAGGAAAGGTGTGAAAATATCTCCTTTCCATGTCAGGACCCAGATGCAGAAGGACATCACTGTGGGTACAGCAGGGCTGGCATCATAACAGCCACTGAGTGACACACTGGATGGACTTAGGAACCCAAAAGGACAGCACAGTGGGTGACTGCCTGTTGTGGGCAGAGCGTAACCCTGTCCCATCTGGTAAGCCCCATTATGGATGCCTCCAGGGCAGAATGGCTGTTGTTGTCCCAAGGGCCTGCCCTATCAGGTTCTATGGGGGCCACCAGGGGGAGCTGTTTGATACTGACAATAGAATTATCGTCGTAGTCCTTCCTAACCCAGGAGAGCTTTCTGGAGGCAATTGGTTAAGCACTGAAAATACTCCCAGGTCTGGAGTTAAAAGAGAGCCCTCCACTCGGCTCAAGAAGTCGGAGTTGGGAGGAAGAAGACAACACTCGTCTGGAGGAATAAAAGAAGGATTAGAGAAGGAAGAAAGGATTGTTGTGATTGGGGAAACAAGACCTGTGGAAATGAACTTTGATTCATAAAAATGCCTTCACTTGTACCTGGACTGTCTGTGTGTAGTCGTGTCAGGAGTTTTGAGACTCAGTGATGCCACCAACAGGCCACATCACTTTTCTTCAAGTAAAAGTTTGTCTTTAATCTCTTTGGTACTGACTTCTGCCTAAAATTTTCGACTTTGATTTTTTTTGTCTCTCGATTCGGTGTTGGAGCAAGATTGGCTTCAAAACTTTTGTTTTGACTTTTTGACTGTGCCTTTCTTCCTGGTTGCCTTCTCTTATTGTGCTAGCTCGTCTAGCATGGCACTGTTGGCTTACACCTCCTGTGACGTGTGGTGCTGCGGCTCTGCAAACAGATGCATCTCTGCATGTCTCCTACAAATCACTTAAAACAGAATAAAATCAATCACAGAAAACAAGTTTTGTTCTGTTCAGCAGTTTTTATGAATTGTTTTGTGTTACAAAACCATCCATCTATCCATTATCCAACCTGCTATATGCTAACTACAGGGTCATGGGGGTCTGCTGGAGCCAATCCCAGCCAACACAGGGCGCAAGGCAGGTAACAAACCCCAGGCAGGGCGCCAGCCCACCGCAGGGCACACACACACACACCCACACACCAAGCACACACTAGGGACAATTTAGAATCGCCAATGCACCTAACCTGCATGTCTTTGGACTGTGGGAGGAAACCCATGCAGACACGGGGAGAACATGCAAACTCCACACAGGGAAGGCCCGGGAAGCGAACCCGGGTCTCCTAACTGCGAGGCAGCAGCGCTTCCCACTATGCCACCGTGCCGCCCGTGTTACAAAACATTTCAAGGAAATAAAAAAAAAGTAGCATCACACTGCTGTGCCACCTTGTCTTGTACATGGCCACCGCTGTCATTTTGTGAGTCACATTGCTGAGATGCGACTCCTGGTTGCCGGGGGCTTGGTGGAGGAGGTCTCTACATCTGAAATTGTTAATGTAATGGGTTTAATGGTGGAACAGGCGGCCACATTCTCTTCCACGTTTATGGATAATCCCTGTGTTAATGTGCAGTTCTTATGGTGATAATTAACTTCCTGAACTTACAACTCCGTTCTTATTTTTGATTTCTCAATTTTTGGTTTGCAGTTTAAACTTGATGACTGATCAGCATGACATTTGGTTACGTTTCATCTCCTGATCCTTATCATTAAAAACGTTTGCTGTCTCTCATTCTGAATAAAAAATATGGGTTAAACACGTATTAATGTGCAAGACCACCTGAGAAACGTGTCACTCTCAGGTCCAGATGGCAGAATTTAAAATATGGTCTTCTGATCATAAAAATAAAATTTAAAGTTATTGTGTCTGATCACAATTATTTTTTGAAAGTTAAAAGGGACAGAGCAGAGTTGAAAATTGACTAAATATGTCCTCGGTTCTTGCAAGAATTCATTGTTACTGCAAAAGCATCATTAAATGCACACCACTGAGAATGAAATATTTAATTTAAATGTCATTAATCTTAGAAATGCATTCGGTTAAGTGAGTTTCCTCAATGCAAAATACCCAACCAGCTGACATCCATCATGAGTTGATTAAATGCTGCAGCCTTGTAGTTTACTGCCCACCATCTCGCCTGTACACCACACTGCCTCTTGAAAAACTCTTGATGCTTTCATTAATTAAAGCGGTATTAAATAAATGGAAAAATTATATAAATAAATAAATAAAATATATTGTTAAATGTGACAATATATAAATAAAAAACACAATGAATAGTGAGCATAAATAAACGTGTCAAGAATTTTTTTTTTGTTGCCTATTTATTTATTTCATTGACACCACATGCAACGGTTAAGTACATTTATTTGTTTACATTTTTTCCAAATATTCCAACCTAATTAATAATGAATAGTGAGCGCCGGATATGGATAAACAGATAGCACTTTATGTGTCCCAAGGGGGAAATATAGTTTTTTACAGAAGCTCAATAAATAAAATCATAAATGAATATTACAACAAACAACAACAACCCCCCACCCTTAAATATGCACCAGAATTACTAAAGGAAGAAAACTTCTATAGAAGAAAAACACAACAAATTAATTCATTAACAAAATAAGAGGTTTCATTAACATCAATGGACTTGAAATTCCTCTGAATTCTAAGTAACGTTTCCTATGTTCAGCTTGATGGACTGAATGGTCTCCTCTTTGTTCTCCAGTTTCTTATGTTCTTAAGACCCCCCCCCCACGACCCCCCCAAACCATCTCCATTTCCCTTACATCATATGTGATTGGAGAGCTTTTTGTGGACCACCCAGAATATCAGTATGTGAAACAATGAACAAAAGTATGACATATGTACAATTTAAAATTAGAATTGTCTGATGTTAAGAGTGGTGTCCCTCAGGGGTCAGTTCTGGGTTGCTGTCATTTTTAATATATTTTAATGATTTGGATAGGAATATAAATAACAAGCTGGTTAAGTTTGCAGATGATACCAGGCTGGGTAGATTGGCAGATAACCGAGTATCTGTTGAATCATCCCAGAGGGACTTGGACAGCATGCAGGCTTGGGGCAGACTTGTGGCAGATGAAATTTAATGTCAGTAAATGTAAAGTATTACACGTAGGAAGTAATAATGTGAGGTTTGAGTACACAATGGGAGGTCTGAAAATCGACACCTTAAGACAAGGATTTAGGTGCCACAGTGGACTCGACACTGTCAATGGCCAGACAGTGTTCAGAAGCCAGTAAGAAGGCTAACAGAATGTCAGGTTATATAGTGCCCTGATGTGTGGAGTACAAGTCACAGGAGGTTCTGCTCAAGCTTTATAACACACAGGTGAGGCCTCATCTGGAGTCCTGGGTGCAGTTTTGGTCTCCAGGCTACAAAAAGGACATAACAGCACTAGAAAAAGTCCAGAGAAGAGCAACTAGGCTGATTCAGGGGCTACAGGGGATGAGTTATGAGGAAAGATTCAAAGAGCTGAGCCTTTACAGTTTAAGCAAAAGAAGATTAAGAGGAGACCTGAGTGAAGTGTTTAAAATTATGAAGTGAATTAGTGCAGTGGATTGAGACTGTGACTTTAAAATGAGTTCATCCATAACAAGGGGTCACGGTTGGAAACTTGTTAAAGGTAAATTTCACACAAACATTAGGAAGTTTTTCTTTAAACGGTTAACAACAGACACTTGGAATAAGTGACCAGTTAGTGTGGTGGACAGCAGGACTTTAGGGACTTCCAAAACTCGACTTAATGTTATTTTGGAAGAATTACGTGGAAAGGACTGGAGAGGTCTGTTGGGCTGAATGGCCAGTTCTCGTCTAGATTGTTCTAAAAACTCTGATCTGCCTCACTGTGTCACATGTTCTGGGCCTGCACCAAACTAACATCATTTTGGACCAAGATTTTTAAGTGCCTTTCAGACAGCCTTGGGGTCACAATCCCTCCTAATCCATTAACAGCTGTGTTCGGTGTTCTTCCAGACGAACTTGAAGTGGAGAAGGACAAGCAAACGGTGATTGCATTCAATACACTTTTGGCACGCAGACTTATTTTGTTAAATTGGAAGAATCCTAATTCTCCTCTGATAAGTCAGTGGGAAACCGATGTTTTATATTATTTGAAATTGGAAAAAATCAAATTCTCAGTTAGAGGATCTGTACAAAATTTCTTCAAAACCTGGCAGGATCTAATATTATTTTAGAATAAGAGATATAACTTTTACCGCATTTAATTCCCTTCTCCATTTCTTATTTACCTATATATTTATTTCTCCCTTTCTTTTATTTATTGTTGCCTTATTAAAAAGCCCTAAGCAATTCTCCTTTGGCTTAGCTCTCTTTCTCAGGGGTGGGGTTTGATTTGTCTTCAATTTTGTTAGGTTATAAATTGATCTATTTGTATGGAATGATTACAAAAAAAATTAATAAATAAAATATAAATAAATAAATAAATAAATAAATAAATAAATAAATAAATAAAAACTCTGATTAATTCACAGTCCCTCACTTTGGACTACAATTGAAAACAGGACATTAGCTTACTATAACTTCCTTAAAACACAGAATAAGGAAGTTGATTTCCTGTGGTTACAGTCCTTAAGAAAATGAGTGAAGTAACAAACCACGGAATGAACCAGATGAATTATTCTGATGAACTGCTTACCTAATCAAATACTACTTAGAAGAGGATACCGTTTTATAATTTTAGATATGTATTTCAGTATATTCTGTCCTTAATATCTGAAACAATATATGCTCTATATTGTAGCAGATTCTAAAAGGAAGCCAATATGTCGTAGATGAAAACAGCTTTGTATTTAGACACAAAATGTGCAAAATAAGGCTTATTCAAATACTGATTAATATTGATTAATACTGTTTAGAGTGTGTGCATGTGAGGCAGCTTAAGGGCTCTGGTGATAGTAATTACCCACCGAACCATTGGTGGGCGCTGTGTGCTAATGTCTTCTCTCTTCCTCCATCTACAGAACAGAAAGCTGATGGCTGTTCCACTACTGGCGTCACTTCTGTTGTCTGCACTCCTTGACCGCCCCTTCCTGCCAATATGACTGGAAGTTCAACCATTTTGAGATGGTTTTATTCTAAGCTCTCGTCTGAAATGACACATCTGCAGCTTGTTGTGTGTGTTTTAGTGTTTATAATGTTTGTAATTACCAGGGTAGTGCTCCAACTCTTTAATGTTGTTTTGTATCCTCTGTACAATTGATAAAACAATCTTTCATATTTTTGACATGGCCAAAGATAAAATAAAAGAGTAATCGCAGTTGAACTGAAGCTTTTTCAAAATATATTGCAAACAACTTTAAAGGATAGAACTTTGTCTACAAGGGGAGATTTGTCTTTTACAGAAGCTCTTTAAACAAATAAGCAGATAGATGGATAAATACACACACACTTTGGTCTGAACACACACCTAAATGACTAAAAAGGAAAAAAAATAAAAAGAAAGAAAAACTTCTGACTTATCAGTCCCAGTCCCAGTGAAGCAATACCCGGGTGTATTGCTGTTGATACAAAGGAGCCCCCGTAACATTTCTTGACACACAGCTGAATGATTTGTTGGCTGAAAGTCCTCAGTGTTGGTCTGTGAGAGAGAGGGTGAGCAGCATTGTTCATAATGGCACTCGGTTTTGTCTTCATTCTCTCCTTACGCCACTACCTCCATTGTGTGTCCTATAACTGAGGCTGCCCTGTTACTTAATTAGGTGGGCCTCTCTTAAAATGATGTTACCAGCCCAGCACACCACAGTGTAGAGGATTGCACTGACTGTCATAGAGTTGTAGATGTGAAGGATGTCACTTTCCACATTAAACGAGCACAGGATTTAAAAGAAGAAGAGCCTGCTCTGTCCTTTGTTATACTCTCTGTTAGGAGACCAGTCCAGCTTGTCATTGACGTAGACCACCAAATACTTGCATGGACCATCCCTACTGTACATCCACTCCTTGAATAGTGACCGGCTCTTTGGTACGGCGAGAGTCAATAACCATTTCTTTTTTTAATTTTATTTATTAATTTTATTGTAATCATTCCATACAAATAGATCAATTTAAAACAAAAAAAAATTGAAGACAAATCAAACCCCACCACTGAGAAAGAGAGCTTAGCCAAAGGAGAATTGCTTAGGGCTTTTTAATAAGGCAACAATAAACAAAAGAAAGGAAGAAATATATATAGGTAAATAAAAAATGGAGAAGGGAATTAAATGCGGTAATAATTATTTCTCTTATTCTAAAATAATATTGATCAGATCCTGCCAGGTTTTGAAAAAATTCTGTACAGATCCTTAACTGAGAATTGAATTTTTTCCAATTTCAAATAATATAAAACATCGGTTTCCCACTGACTTCTCAGAGGAGAGTTAGGATTCTTCCAATTTAACAAAATAAGTCTGCGTGCCAAAAGTGTAGTGAATGCAATCACCGTTTCCTTGTCCTTCTCCACTTCAAGTCCGTCTGGAAGAACACTGAACACAGCTGTTAATGGGTTAGGAGGAATTGTGACCCCAAGGCTGTCTGAAAGGCACTTAAAAAGTTTGGTCCAAAATGATGTTAGTTTGGTGCAGGCCCAGAACATGTGACCCAGTGAGGCAGGAGCTTGGTTGCAGCGCTCGCAGGTTGGATCTTGCCCTGGAAACTTTTTTGGACAGTTTTAAGCGAGACAGATGGGCTCGATATATAATTTTTAGTTGAATAATTCTATGCTTTGCGCATATGGAGCTCGAGTGAATTCTCTGTTTTGCTACCTTCCACTCCTTTTCTGATATATTGATTAAGAGATCTTCTTCCCAATGTCCTCTTGAGTCTTTGAAAAGTAGGGACTCTAATAAGATTTTATATAATGTGGAAATGGTGTTTAATTCCTCGAAATTGAGCAGTATTTTTTCCAGTATGGTGGAGGGTACGAGGTGAGGAAAATCGGGCAGTTTCTGTTTAACAAAATTTCTAATTTGAAGATAGTGAAAGAAATGTGTAGCTGGGAGGTTGAATTTTGAACGTAATTGTTCAAAAGATGCAAATATGTTGTCTATATAAAGATCTCTTAGCATTTTAATCCCAAAACTTTTCCAGGTATTAAAAACTGGATATGTTTGCGAGGGTTGAAAGAGGTGGTTCTCTTGCAGAGGTGCCACGTGTAAAAGATTTTCCATCTTAAAATGCTTTCTAATTTGGTTCCATATTCTGAGTGAGTAAAGCACAATTGGGTTATTAGTATATTTGAGGTAACTTGCATTTATTGGAGAGCAGAGCAGGGAGTATAAAGAAGTACTACAGGATTTTACTTCTATTGCGGACCAAGCCTGTATATGTTTATTTTTTTGTGTCCAGGTTTTTATGGCTTGTATGTTTGCTGCCCAGTAATAAAACTGAAAATTAGGTAAAGCCATGCCATCTTCTGCCTGAGGTCTTTGTAGGGTCGCTCTTCGGATACGTGGGTGTTTTGAGTTCCAAATGAATGAGGTTATTGTTGAATCTAATTGCTTAAAAAACGATTTATTGATATATATTGGAATGTTTTGAAATAAAAAAAGAAGTTTAGGAAGGATAGAGTGAAATGAAGGGTTGACCATCTATTTAGGTCTTGCTTAATTTTTTCCATACAGACGGCAAAATTTTGTTGATAAAGAGCTTTATGTTTACTTGTGATATTTACCCCTAGGTATTTAAGCTGATCTACTATGGTAAAAGGTAGGGTGTCCAATCTAATATTATATGCTTGTGAATTCACTGGAAAGAGTATACTTTTATTCAGATTAATTCTAAGACCAGATATCTTTTGAAATTCTGTGAGTGCTGTTAAAACTACCAGGCACAGTGTTTTCTGAGTCTGATATATATAAAACCACATCATCTACATATAGAGAAATTTTCTGTTCCAGTCCTTCTCTGACAATCCCCTTTATCTGATAAGAATTTCGAAAGTGAACCGCCAGTGGTTCAATGGAGATTGCAAACAGCAGTGGCGACAAGGGACATCCTTGTCTGCTGCCACGTTCTAGCTTAAAGTAGTCTGAACAAATGTTATTAATACAAACTGAAGCTTCTCGATTGGGATACAGTAATTTGATCCATGCACAAATATTCGGGCCAAACCCAAATTTCTCCAATGCAGTGAAAAGGTAGTTCCATTCAATCATATCAAATGCTTTTTCTGTGTCTAATGATAGTAATATCTCTGGGGTGTTTGATTTTGCTGGTGAATATATAACATTAAACAAGCGTCGGAGATTGGAAGATAGGTGTCGGCCTTTAATAAATCCAGTTTGATCCTGTGATATTACCGAGGGCAGCACTTTCTCCATCCTTCTAGCTAGAATTTTTGAGAGTATCTTAACATCATTATTCAGGAGTGAAATTGGTCTGTATGATGCACATTGTAACAAGTCCTTATTTTGTTTAGGAAAGACGGTGATGAATGCTTGACGAAATGTTTGAGGTAGTATTTGGTTGTCTCTAGCTTCTGTAAATGTTGCCAATAAGAGGGGAGCTAGCTGGTGGAGAATTTCTTATAAAATTCTACGGGGTAACCATCAGGGCCTGCTGATTTCCCGCTTTGAAGTGACTTTATAGCATCTAGTAATTCTGTTAGCATCAGAGGTTTATCAGTTCCTCAGCACTTAAAGCATCTATTTGTGGTGTAATGTATCCAGAAATGCATTAGATTGTGTGTTGTCTTCTTTGAACTCAGTAGAATATAAGGATTTATAATAATGTCTAAATGCGTGCATTATATTTTTATGGTCAATGATTTATTCCCCATTCGTGTTGGTGAGTACTGGTATTGCATTGCGAACTTGTTGTTTGTGAATTTGTTGAGCTAAAAGCTTATTAGCTTTTTCTCCGTGTTCATAGTAATGATGTCTTGACTTATAAATAAGTTGTTCAGTTTCTTTAGTTGTTAAGATGTTGAGTTCTGTATGCAGGGCCTGCCTTTTCCTGTGATGAGCTTCACTTGGACGCCTGGCTTGTTCTTCATCTATTCTAGTAATTTCGCTTCTTAGCTCTAACACTTTCTTGGTTTCTAATTTATTTCTATAGGAAAGATATGAAATAATCTGTCCTCTTAAGAAGGCCTTTAGAGTTTCCCAGAGTGTTCCTGCAGAAACCTTTGTGGGCGTGTTTGTCTCTAGGAAGAAGCTGATTTGTTTGGATATAAATTCTGTGCAGTTCTTGTCTGCTAATAGAAGACGGTTAAGACGCCATCTGCGAGGTGAGTGTGAGGGGCTTAATGATTTTAGCTCCAAGACTAGAGGGGCATGGTCGGAGATTACAATTGTGCCATATTTGCACGATTTAATCATAGGCAGGAAATTATTACCTATAAAAAAATAATCAATTCTTGAGTAGCTATGATGCACTGGTGAGTAGAACGAATATGATTCTTGAGTTTGGGTTAAGAAACCTCCAGAGGTCTGATAAGTTGTGGTCAGTTAAAAACTGTGTAATTGTCTTTTCAGTGTTAGATGTCGTCCCCCCTGTCACAGGAGTCCTATCTAAGAGTAGATTTAAAACACAATTAAAGTCCCCAGCCATTATAATTTTATGAGCGTTCACATTGGGAATGGATGCAGATAGATTTTGCATGAATTCCTTATCATCGACATTGGGTGCATAAACATTTATCAAAATCATTTTACTGTTAAATAAGTTGCCCGTGACCATCACATATCTCCCTTCAGGGTCCGACACTACATCTGATGCTACAAATGGGACTGTTTTGTGTATGAGAATTCCCACCCCTCTAGTTTTCTTTATAAAGCTAGAATGGAACATTTGGCCAGTCCAGTCTTTTTGTAGTCTGAACTGATCTTTGCTTAGTAAGTGGGTCTCCTGTAAAAATACTATTTTAGCATTTAAACCTGTTAGGTGAGAGCATACTTTCTTTCTCTTTAATTCATGATTCAGGCCTTTAACATTCCAGCTCAAAAAGTTAACTGTCCCATCATGGAGACATTGATTCTGAGTTTTTAATGTCATTTTATAGTCTTAACTGGTAGTGAGGCAGTTTTAATCTTAATTTCAAAATTACCCATGAGTTATTGCATTTTAGCCTATTGTTGCATTGATAGCTATAGTTATAAGGATTAGAAGAATAGATTAAATATAGCCTGCTCTCCTTCTCTCCCCCCTTTATCCCCCCCCCCCCCCATTTTGCCTCCCCAGCTAAGGCTTGATCCCACTTCGCGATGTCCCAGTCCTCTGACATACAAAGAGACAGAGCACGTCCAAAACAAAACAAACCCCACCCCACAGCGGCGTTTGAGAATTAAAACAAAGAGATATCTATTGCAGCTGAATTCTACATACTATCTGCCAAAAATATAATCATTAACAGTCTTTAAGCTTAAAATAATCTTTAGCAATTTTAAGATATTAAGATAATAAAAGAATGAACCCTGGGAATGATTTTAAAAAGTAGTCTAGGATAAACATAGTAAATCCTAATCTAAAAGTATAATGTAATAGTATAAATGTAATAGTAATAGTAATGTAATAGTAGAAATAGCAATAAACCAAGAGTATGATGTTAAACAGTCTATTTTAAGGTAGTAAAAAAAAAAACAAAAAAAACAAACCCTACTTTAATTACTTCCACACTTCCACACTCACGTCTATGACTGTAATTAAGACATAAACATAATGTCCAAGTAAAGAAAAGGATGTATAATTATAATACCAGTCTCTTTAAAAGTGGATCCGACAGCAGATGATAGGTTCTTCCCATGACTTGACAGAATATGGCTCCTTATTAACTTTCAAAAGAGTGTCGGAAACAGCTTCTTTAGGTCCTTTTCAGCTTCCTCCTTGCTTGAAAATACATAATATTGGTCTTGAACTTCCACTTTCAGTTTGGTGGGATACAAGAGGCTGTATTTGATATCGGCTTTCTGTAGCAACTTTTTAATGTTAAAGTAGGCTGCGCGTTTTGCAGCTGTTGATGGTGAGAAGTCGGGGAAAATACGAATAAGATTATTTTCAAATATAATCTCTTGCTTGTGTCTGAGAAGTGCCATCACATCAAGCTTACATCGTAATCGCTGAAAGCGGACAATAAAAGACCTAGGTTTAAAGGTGCTTGATCTGTATATGCGATAAGCAGCTGCTATCTCAATGTCGAGTTTAAAAGCATCTCCAATTATTTTAGAAGTAATTCTACTGGAAATTTCACTGGGCTTGAGCTTTCTCGTTTCTCAGGTATACCCTTAATTCTTATATTATTTCTTCTGCACCCATCTTCCAGGGCCGCAAGTCTGTCTCCGAGTTTTTTGCATTCGGAATTCACAGCTGTAGCTTTTTCATCAGCGTTAGACGCCAATTGTTCCGCTGTTTCAACTCGAGCCGTGAATGCCTGCTTAACGTCATCCAGCTGATCTGTAATGTCATTAATCTGGTTGGCAAGTATTTTCAGTTTGGATCTATTTTCTTTGATGTGTTCCTCTAATTTCTCCAACATGCTTTTAAAGTTCACATCAAAACATTTAAATAGACGCGTTTCCTTGTCTTTGTTATCCTTCTTAAGCTCAATGTTAGACTTCTTAAGCTCATTCTTAAGCTCATTCTTGTTATCCTTCTTAAGCTCATTTATGGCTGTAGCCATGGCAGTGGCCAGTGTAGCGATCATCTCTTTCAGTTCGGACAGTTCGTTTCGGATTTTGTGCTCCGTGAGTGGAAATGCAGCTCCTGTTATAGCAGGTGCTGCGGGCTCGCGATGAGTAGATGAGAGCACATCCTGCAGGGCCTTTTCTAGTCTCGAATGATCCTCAGAAATCGGCGATCCATCGTGACCTGTATCACTTGCACTTTCGCTCCCATTTTCACTCTCGACTGGAGACGATACAATGGAGCAGGGTCCCAGGAAATCTGCACATTTGTCTGCCTGTTCCAGGTCAGTCTCCGAGAGGCCATACCTTGCACTCAGGCCGGATGTCTGTCCAGACTTTGATGCAGCTTTAAGTTTCTTTTCCGGTTCTTTCTGACTTTTCTTCTTGTTACTCATGCTTGTATATTGTAGTGGAAGTTCCTTGGTCGGGTTAAATACAGGATACCTCTAAATAATATAAAATACGTGGGAAAATAATGCCGCTGCTAGCGGAGCTCTGCTTCAGACGTCCATCTCGTATAACGGACGAGACCATTTCCTTGGTTTTGTTGATGTTAAGTTGTAGACAATTCTCTTTGCATCAAGTAACAAAGTTCTCCCCCTGACTCATCTTCTCCCTCTCATCCCTCTTCTCAGTACACCCCTTAAGTGCAGAATCATCTAAGAATTTCTCCAAGAGACATGACCTGGGGTTATATTTGTAGTCAGAGGTGTAGAAAGTGAAGGGAAAAGAAGACATAACTGTTCCTTGTGGTGCGGCAGTGTTGCTCATACAGTGAAAAACTGCAGTCTACTGGACAGATAATCCATTATCCAGGGCACCAGAGCCTCACCATATATCTGATATGGTTAAAAAAAGGGGTTATTCATAGCTTGCATAGATACAAGGAGTAACAATAGGCCAAAACATGAAAACCTAACCCAAAAATCAGAAACTAGGGGGATATTCCACAAATCATGTTTAGTGAATAAGCCTTGCTTAAACTGAGATGTCAGGCTTACCTGAGCTGGTTTCAAGTTCCACCAAAGAGGGTCAGGTTAACTCACTCCTGTTAACCAGTAACCATATACAGTAAAAAAAAAAAAAAAAACTTTTATGTTAATTTATAAACCAAAAATGGACTACTTGTGCTTATAGTTGAACGGGTGAAATTAAATAATATGAAAATGCATCCTGTATTGTAATATTCATGATATTGCTTTGTATAAATATTTGAGAGACACTTTCAGTGTCGAATAAATCGTAAAATATCACATAAAGCACTAAGTGCTTTAGTAATGTACTCTCAGTTTTTTGAGAGCTATGTAAATCATTTTTTCCCATTTTAACCATCTCTGATGTTACATTTAATGTTTGACCTTTTTGAGAGCTGATGAAATCCTTTAGTGTGTCTTCTGCAGGTGTAACATTTTGTCATATTATGATTACGGGTAGTACTAGAACACTGATTTGCATCATTTAAGCAACTAAGTTCTTTTAATGGTGCAAAGAACAGCAAAATTACATTAAAAAGAAAACACTTTAAAATTGGGTCTAAACCTACATGCTGGCCTTACACAGCAATGCACACAGAAGATAAAAGACGGAAGAATTAATGCTATATCACAGTAAGAGCTTACTGAAAGAAATTCTCTATTTGCAGCTGAAAGGGGTTTTGAAAATTATATATGAATATGTATTAAGTAAATGCTTCTTAAATCAGTTTCTTTTGAAAGACAAATGGTTTCATAATTTTCAGTAAAGCAAAGATGTTAAGAAATTATTATCCTCTATTCCAGTCCCTGAAATAGTTTTCATTCAGTGCCAACAGATTAAATATCCTAGCTTTTCATTTTACCATTCAGCGGTTTAACTTGCAAAGTGAACTTATACAGAATGAATTACTTAATATCTGTGATTTGGACGGAGCGTGTTAAGTATTAATATGGAATACAGAGAAGGTGATATGAATAGAGCAGAGGTTTACCCTAACGTTTTTTGTCTGATTATCAAGCAAAATTATCTTTACCAGTGAGAAAAGGTGTGAAAAATGATATTCATGAAATAAACCAGTGATCATTGTAGGGGTTTGTTATGGGCCGCCTGTAGGCCTTTTTAGCTGGCAATTAGTTTTATGCATTTATTAATTATGCATTTATGCTTATTATTTAATTATTTCAGCAGCTTGAAGCTTCAGTTGTTACACCACTTAACCAATGACAGAATAAGGGTGCAGATCTCTTAATCTTATAAATATTTACAGATTAGTCTTGCTGAAAGTTATGAATTGATCATAATTTTCTGTAGTATTGCAATTAACATGAGCTTACTATTGTTTGCAAATCTTTAGGTATATACCCTTAGAAGAAAATATGACAATGGCTAAGAGTCTGTGCTTATCTGTAACCTCAGAGGATAAGCGTCGTTTAACTAGCGTGTGCTCAATTCTGAAACCTCGGGGGCTAATTAGCTTTCTTAGCATGTGCTACTCAAATATTACATTACATTCAACCTCATAGGCTAAGCGCTATTCCTTAGCGTGGATTTCAGAATAAAACCTCAGACATAATGTACATAAAGCATGTAAGGGACATGAATGGGAAATTGTCTTAGTGAGTTGTATGGCATGTGAACTTTGGGAGTGTTTAATAGGCTCTGGCAATAGGAATCATGGGAGTAAGGTTAAGGGAGTGACACAGGAAATAATGACGTGTCTGTTTCTGCCTTTAGAATGCAAGACCACCAACTGGAAGACCTATGATGTTACATCTGGGAGAATAACCTTGACTCTGACTGTTCTACCTGCTCACCTCTATAACCTTGAAAATGACCAGAAGTCGGTGTTAAGAGTGATTCCAGCTATCAAACAGTCGTAACTCTAGGCAGTGATAACTGAACCTAGAATTAAATTCCCTAAATTGGCAGCTTTTTTCTTTCATTCCCATTGGAACATTAAATGGGTCGTCCTCTGGGACACCAAAATCTTCATTGTATTTTGTTCTCAGGGTATAGGGAAGGAAGGGAAACAAGAGGTGATAAGTTCTGTCTTTGTAAACACTGCCAGGATGGATGGATTTTGTTTCCACTCCGTTATTGTTTGTTATGGTTCAGCCAGTCAGATTCCTACGTAATGTCTTTTTTTTTTGTTAATTTTTTATTCTTTTGTTTATGTTAATATATATTTTTTAATTATTTACATTCATGGTAGTGTCTATTGTTTAATTTTTATGTGGCTGTGCCTGTTCTACTATGTGCCCAGCCGCCTGCCTATCTCCATCAAGGAATTGCCCTATAAAGGCTGAGGGAGGACACAGTCCTTGGTGGTCCATTGATTGCACTTAGTGGTATTGGTGAGTTTGTTTGTGATTATTGTATTTTGATGATTCTCTTGATTTGTTTTAATCTCTCTCTCTCTCTTTGCCTTCTGAATGTGTTGTTTTTGGTACTTAGTTACCTTGGATTGCCTTTGTTGCATTTTGTGCTCTTCACAGATTCGTTGTTTCAGAACATTTTTGAAAATAAATCTTTTATTTATAAAGATTCTTTGACCCTTTTTCCTTCAAACTGAAGGCTGATGGATCCTTCCACTCGTGCGGTTTTTGCAACAGTTTATGGAACTTTTATGCTTAGGAACTTATTTTTCATGAAATCTTTTACTTATTGGTCTCTTTATTAATCTTATCCTGGTGTAGCACTTTTTCATAACTGTCATAATTAACGTCTGCCCCGGGATCCACCATTTTTTTTTTTTTTTGCTCCTTTATAGTAATTAGGTTTTCTTTTAAGTATTATTTAATTTCCTCATTTTCAGGCTGCCAGAGCTTAACTGGGCATTGCCCACAGGTACAGGTTTCTGTTGAGGTGTGTCCACTAATTATAGTACGGTCACTTTGACCGGGAGTTAAGGGTAGATAAAAGGATGAGCTTTCTCACCCATTTTTGATGTCTATGTTTGGAATTTTCAGAATCTTTGATTCAGGTGTTAGGATTTAGAATGTGAGATTAGAAGTGTCTTTTTTTTTTATTCAGAGGTTTTGATTTATTATTTTAAATTGGTATGTAAAGCCTTTGATTTTCAGAGTTTGATGTTTTTTTCTTATTCTTAGAGATTTACTTGTTGAATTTTGGTTTGTTTTAAGTTGTGCTTCATCGGTTGGTGATTTAGAGTTAATTACAGTTTTCCTTATACTTCCAATTCATGGATGATTGCTTGAAAAATTTCCTTAAGGTATATTAAGAAAGAAAATAGAAATCGACTATAAAATCACTCAACTAACCCTTTAAAGGTTATTACTTTTGTTCTATAGCTTTTTAACAAAATTGATGTGCTTTTTCAAGTAATTAGAGTGTTACAGTTTTTTTTTTAGTTTCTTGTAGTGCAAGTAGGAAAAACAAATTGCGAAAAAACAACTGAAGTCTGAAAAATGGAAGGAGATGGTCAGGCACACTAAGTCTCTGATGAGTTTCATCCATCAAAACAATTCCAACTGGCTCTTGGAAAATAGTAGAGAATTGCTGTCAAGGCTACAATACATCAAACACCTTGGACTACATGTCCGCTGTGACCAATGCTGGATTAAACTTGTTATGATTTTTCTTCCTGTGAACTTCTGTGGATCCATTTATACCAGTTATCAATGCCAAGGGAGCAGACTAGGTATTTGATGCATATGATTTAAACTAAGGAAGGTAGTTTTATTTGTATTACATTCTTGCTTTTAAATTACAATGTCCTAACAATGAAATGTAATATTTATAGCTTTAACACACAGAGCAGTATTTATTAGACTAAATCTCATGTTATCATTACATAATATTATAATCAATTAAAAACATGTATATGTTAATGAGGGAAAAAACAAAGGATCTAGACCTGGGGGGTATTTTTCGTACGTGGATTATTCATTTACCCAGATGTAATTGTTGACTGTTTGGCCTGATCCTGGATCTGTCGGTTTTTCGAAACTCTTGCTGGATGTGTTGTCATAGCAACACACCCAAATCCTCAAACTTGCTCGGAGCAGGTTTGTTCTACGTAAACAAGGATTAGCTCACACACTTAATCAGTATCCGTGCGTGGAATTCATTCAGTCATGACTTCGTCGTACATGAATGAGGGACCAATTGATATCAGTACGCAAATCATAACAAGTGAATTTCATATAGAGGGGGTTTGCGCGATCGGCAAGATCCTTTATTGCCCCCGGAGGAAATTCTTTTTGAAAGATATCGCTTTAGCCGAGGGGGAATTTTGTACCTCAAAGATTTATTAGCACCTTATTTTTGAAGTCAAACTCAGCGAAGTCGGGATCTCACAACCACACAGACAGTATGCATTGCTTTGAGGTTTTTTGCAAGTGTCACTTTTTTATATACTGTAGGCGATGCAGAAAATCTATCTAAAAGTGCAGTTTGCCAGACAATTCGTAAAGTCTGTTTGGCTCTGAAATATTTCCTTCGGGTTTTCATAGTGTTTCCTGGACACCTGCGTGTGCAGACAATAAAAGAGGCGTTTCATGCCATTGCAGGTAGGTAATACACAGGCTAAAACACCCACAGTTCCATAAAGAATCTAACAATCAGCCTAACATTCTCATTACCAGGATTTCCAAATGTGATTGGGGCACATGGGACTGATTACAGTGGAGTTTGATCAAACATTATTTGGAAAATGTACCTCTCCTCCTGATGAATGATCAGACACAGTGTCTTCATCAAGTATTTGACCTTCGTTAATATCTCGTTGGTCAGACACAAGTTCAAGGGATATGACATTCCCTGCAACTGACCCAACAAAAAAGAGGGCTATATGGAACATACCTATGGCACACATGGAGGACAAATATATGCAATGACCATCCTTTCCCTGAAATGAAGTGACCACTGCATCCTGCCACTGATTCTGAGGAGGAGCTTCCCCCTGGAATGCCCTCAGAAACAGGGCGATGGGCATTTTGCTGGAGAGCCAACTCTTCTGCAAGGGTTAGGTCTGGACCGCGTGCACCTCCACCTGTTTTTTGCTTGTCTGCCTTCTTATTAGCTTTAGAATTAATGTTTTTTATATTACATATGATTCTTTATGTCAACAGTTCTTTAAATAGTTATATACCAGTATTTACCAGTTTGAAGTATATTCTTGTACTTCACTTTAACCTGTTCCCATGGTTTCCTTGTGCTCACGTTTGATCTGGAATTATGACATATTAAATAATAATTAATCTGACACATAGGAAATGAAACGCTGCATTCAGTAAGTACAATGCACACTACTTAGCGTTTAATTTGTCGGCCACTTTTTGCCAGCCGTCTTTTCTGGTCTGGGCTGCTTTTGCAGTGTTACCCCTTGTGCATATTAAATCTTGAAATTCTTCATGTCCTTTGAATAAAAGGTCTTGCTCCGCTTGTGTGAAAAAAATGTGCCCGTTCTTTCGTCATTTTGTTACAGCCTATCAAAGACTTGCTGATCATGTTTTCTAGGCTCAATATATATGGGCTTTTCACTCAGCGCATTCATCTCGGATGATTAGATCTAGCTCGACTAATCAAATACACGGCTGCGTTTGAAAAAACTAATTATCCCGGATGAGTGTCACCGGCATTAACTCATCCAAGATGAGGCACCTGATCTCGGATGATTTTTATTTAAATCAAATAACATTCCATACAAATCACTCAAGTTTTACAAAAAAATATTTGAAACAAATCAACCTCCACCCCTTGAATCTTGACGTTTTAGACCTCCCTTACTTTCTCGTATATGAAATGTATAGAATGTACAGTAATCATGAAAAAATTCGACCTTGACATTTTGATGAATTTTGAAGTTTTAGACCTCCCTTACTTTCTCATATACGAAGTGTACAGAATGTATAGTAAACATGAAAAAATTCGACTTCGAGATTTTGATGAATCTTGACGTTTTAAACCTACGAAAATAATGTTTTTTGGAATTGTGTCTGTCTGTGTTTGTGTGTGTTTAAACTTGATAACTCAAAAATGCAATGAGATAGATAGATGAAATTTGGCATGAGATTGTTGCATCAAAATTGTAGATCTGTATTAACTTTTGGGCCAAATCCGTCAAGCAGAAGTGGTCCGTTACCCGAACACATACTTGATTTTTTTTTTTATTCATGCAGCTGCACAATCGGATTTATTCAACTTTACTTTTATAATAATTGTTCAATATATAATTAATTTGATTTGTTGTTGATGGTTCTTTAATATACATAGTATAAAAATATAATCATTGCCTTGCGGTTTACTCCTCAAATATGCATCTCCATATCTGAGTATATGAGAAAGTCTAGAGAGACCACTCCCGATTTCATTTTTTTTTTTTTAGCAATTCCAGGAATTTTTGGGTACCCTCTTGTATACAGGTCATCACTGACCTATACTATGTTTTTAATGTTGATAGCTTTAAAGCATAGGCCTTCATCACAGTTTATGACTGCTCTGATCCATTAACATTTTACAAAAAAATGTTAGCAAGTCTTTTAGGCCACATGGGATAGGGGAACACTTAATCCAGTTACAGAAATAAAATGAGTAACTATGAACGTTAAGGGAGCACAACCATGCATTGATTAGCACTTGTACCTCACAGCACCCTTGACTGCTGTATGACAGTTTTCAGTTCTCTTATCTGCATTGTATCTCTCGTACTAAGGCGTAACTTCCACATCCCAAACATATATGGCATATGTGAATGGAGGACCTTTTAAGTCAGCTCATTGTGTGAGTGTGTTCTGGCCAAGGATGAATCTCTGCTTGCACTGAAGTGCTGCCTGAATAGCCTATAACTACTCAACCACATACAGTAATTATGAAGAATCAGTAAATCAGTAGATGATGAATTTGACTGATTAGAGTTCATCCAATGTAATATGCTGTATTTTCAGGAAAACTTGATGAGAAAGCACCCTATAAAAATGAGCCAAAGTTAAACTTCTTCTCACAATGCAAAAGATTTTAGTGTCAAAATCCATTCAAATTGCTAAACATTATCAAGTTTTCTAAACTCTGAAGTCCTCTGTAAATAACTGAGAATAATGCAATGGGGCATGCGTCGTCTGGGGTGAGCTTTCTTCCGAGAGCTGAGATGGGTTTGGGTTCATTTATAGTAAGTCGTTTTCTGTCACATTCTTTATATAGGGTTAGATGAATTGCTTCCTTATCCTTAGTCGAGTCTATTTTTAACGTTTTCTTCAAAAATTCTGCCTTTTTGCTCTGATGTGTGCTCATGCTGACCTACTTCGAAGCATTTCATTGTACGTTTAGCCTCCTACTGATTACTAATTGAGCAGCGAACGCCTGAAAGTGACAGCACAAGGCAGAATTAGTAATCACAGTCTGGAGTAACAGAGCCAGCACGTTGCTGTCAGAGACCTGCAGTATTTAGAAATAGTTTACCACAGTTTGACCCTCTTAGCTGAAACAATTAGGACCGCTCAGTTCTTAGTCAGGCTAATACACAAGACATTACTTATTATGCTGTAACTGAAATAGACTCAGCAGTGTTGCAAAGAACGCGTATGTCTCAATTTCCTTTTCCTTTGTTTGGGTGCCTTTTCACTAATACCATATATTTATTTTATTTATTGTCTCCATATAGTTTATATTTTTATAATCTTATGTCGCTTTAGTTTCTAGCCTAACAACTACTCATAGCTTCATGTCTGACTAATTTTCACCAATGCCAGTTTCAGTGCAGCAGAGGTGACCCTCATTGGGGATTTAACACCTACAGAGACATGACTGGCGGCATCCATCACATTCACTCTTCTCGGTTTTGCCTGCCAAGTGCTTCTGTTGTTAACCTTTAAGGTGTACATATAAGATTTTGATAAATGCCTTAGTTTACTTTGAAACATATGTGGCCAATAGTTGTTATGCCTGAACCAAGAATGGACTGGTTGAAAATCCACTGTAATATATTAAGAGTCCATGACAAGGCATCATTAAATGGTGACTTAGGGTAATGCCATTCTAATTTTTTTTTTCCTCCATTAATGTTATGACTATAAGAAGGAGTGTGAAATGAGCAAAAGCATAAGCCTTGTGGTGCCTATAGGAACTTGAGGTAATATTATGGTAAGAGCTTACTGGCTAAGGCTTAGTCCACACCAACACAGATACATTTAGAAATGAATGTTTATGCATTGTGATGTCCCATCCAGGATTGGGTCCTGCCTTGTGCCCAGGGCTGCCACGAAGGCCCTTTGACAATCTGGTTTGGAAAAACGTTGATTCATTAATTAGTTAATCAAACAAAAGATCTTAGATTACATCAGAATTATAGCATTGACTGGCACAATTATGGACATTTTTTCATATTCTCTGATTTTTTTGGTTTTTAACTTTTACACCATTAATGATTTTACACAGTGAGAAATGGACCGCAATTTTGGATAAAAGGTAAGCGCCGCACTTTTTCAGGTGCTTTGTTTAGCAAACCCAGCCAGGTTTGTCCACTGCTTTACTTGGTTTTGTTAGCTGATGATTCCCCCTTTGTTTTTTAGGAATTCATTTGGACATTATGGGATGTGGCTATGTATAATAATATGAGTTTCCACACTGCGTACCTGTGACTTAGGGGCATTGTCATGTAGTCTTGGCAGTCATTTGGGATACTGCATAAGTAGGACTTCAGGAAGAGTCAGATGTCAAGCTCCTCACCCTTAGATGCCAGTCAAAAGCCATGTTGTGCTACTATGCAGTGTAGGAGAATGAGATGACCACAATAAAGAGTTTGGGTAACACCCTGGTTAATCGGTTTGCAGAAAACAAAGAAAACAGGCAATAACTGCAGAGACGTGTTTACAGATGTGAGTTCACAACAGAACTGACAAAGATGGTGGAACAGGCATCCAGGCGGACGGACACTGGAAGTGACGTCAGAGGTGTTATAGCCATCAGACATCTGATCTCTAGAGGGAAGAAGAGAAAAAGGCATTGGGACACAGCACCAACCTCAGGAGCGGTGGTAGAATTACACCCACTAGAGTCCTCTATGAGCTGCCCCCTATGCACATGACAAATGATTTCTCCTGCTTTACAGAAATCTGAAGAAATGAAGGAAGTCTTTTATTACCATTTTTTACTTTATAATCAACAATTCATTTGAATTTTCACATATGCGAAGACCAACTCTGACAAGATTTTCAGTTGCTAACGATAACACTCACGCTCTAAAAAAATTGATTACGTTTCAGAGGAGTTAACTTTAATTTTTTTACTATAAAATTGCATAATCACAGCAGGCTAAGCCATTTTCTGTCATAAAACAGCCAATTACTGTAAAGTTGTATTTAGACTATTCATCTACTACACCATCTACTCAAAGCACTGTGATGTTCCAACAATGATGGATGGATTAAAAGCCAGAAGTCTGTATGACCATCAGCATCAAGTGACTCTGTGAGAACCCTAACTACAAAGAGGACTATTTCATTTATGTTAGGTAGAATGCCCAGAGGGGACTGGGCGGTCTCGTGGCCTGGAACCCCTGCAGATTTTATTTTTTTCTCCAGCCATCTGGAGTTTTTTTTTTGTTTTTTCTGTCCCCCCTGGCCATCGGACCTTACTCCTTTTCTATGTTAACTAATGTTATCTTATTTTAATTTCTTATTTTGTCTTTTATTTTTCTTTTCTTCATTATGTAAAGCACTTTGAGCTACTTTTTGTATGAAAATGTGCTATATAAATAAATGTTGTTGTTGTTGTTGTAGACTGGTCCACGTTGCATTGTGGGACATTTTCAGTTTGTGCATTTTCATAGCCCATCATTTACATGTGTGCTGAGATGACAGTTCAAAGTGAAATCCTGGTCACTGGGACACTGATGGAAACTTGTGTGATAGCATGAAAAAATTAGAAAGTTTTCATTCACACCGAGAACTACAAGGAATAAGTGACCAAATAATGAGGTGGACAGAAGAAGGACTTGCAACTCAACTGCAATTATCCATCTGCGCCACAAGCTTTATTCTCACCTGGACAAAGCTGGCAGCAGTGTGAGGAGGATGTGTTTTGATTTCTCCAGTGCCTTCAGCACCATCCAGCCATCCCTGATAAAGTGTCAGCTCAGAGACGTGCAGATGGATGAGCTGATGGTGTCCTGGATGATGGACTATCTGTCAGACCGATCGGAGTTGCTATATAGACCATTATCTGTGTTAGGAGGAAGCAGAAGAGCGTGAAGAGAAACCAAACACAAACCCTGGGGACAACGTGCCTGCAAACTGCCCACAAACAGAGACCAAGGAGAAAATGACACCCAACTCCTGGAACCTTTGAGGCAAAAGTGGTAAGTGCTGTGCAATTCTAGCACTGAAAACAGATTAAACAATAAAAAAATCCATTAGACTTGCTTCATAAAAGGGTTTTCTACAGGAAGGGAATTCAGAGTGGGATGTTGGCAGTGAATACGATGAATGTGTTTATATTTTTTTTGGGCTTTTCCAAGAAAGCTATATCTGATTCAGCAGACAGATGCATTTAATGCTGTAATGTGTGCAATGGAATAAGTGCGAGAAGCCATTCAGCTGATATATCTGTGCCTCCTATTCCCAATGTGACCTGCAATAAAGATGATGCAAGTTGCCAGTCTGAAGCTTTGCTTGCTGAAGTGCTTAAAGGGGTCTTTTGTGGACACTCTTTAATGTTGTCTTATTTTTAAGACCTGCATATCTCAGGCAGTGGTACAAAGACTCCATTTTACTACCTTGCTGATATGCAATGGAACTCACCAGATTTAACTGCTGTCTTGGAGTGAGAACTGGAAAAAAATTAAAAACTGATACCTGATGAAGGCCGCAGGTAGGAATACCAGTAATTCTCAGAATATTCCTAGGAGTTAACAGTTCAGATCTTTTTTAAATCCTTTGCAGGAAGGTTCTTGATGTTGTCCTCACAGGTGGCGCAGTGGTAGTGCTGCTGCTTTGCAGTAAGGAGACTGTGGAAGATTGTGGGTTCGCTTCCCGGTTCCTTCCTGTGTGGATAGTGCTTTGAGTACTGAGAAAAGTGCTATATAAATGTAATGGATTATTACCTTTGTCGGATGTACAGGTCTATGGTAATATCAGATTGTAGCGGTCGAGAAGACGGTGATTTATTTATTTTTATGGTGGAGATTCCAGTGACGCACACAGCCTTGGTCCGACCCGCACGCATAATCAAACAGCAAATAAATAATGTAATGAAATAAATGAAAACAACAATACCATCCCTGTTCCCCTTACGGCGATTATACATTAAATACACAAAGCACAAACAAGACACACACAGTAAAATCCATGAAAAATGGCAACAAATGAAATGTAACGATGAGATAGATAGTCCAGAGATCCACATGTTGAATGGGAATGTTAAGTTAGTCCTACCGCTAGTTCCTGAAATGGTGAAGACGGGTTGACAGGTTCAGGACGCTTCTTTCTTTGCAGGATGGCCATGAATCTACTTACAGTCCTCATGTACACAGGCCAGACCCCAACCATGAAACGATCCGGGACAAAACAAATAAGTACAGGTAACCCAACAGAAGGCAGACAGACAGGAACTTGAAACACAAATTACAAAAAAAACCTTTTCTTCTGGTCACTGGCCCCCTTTATAAAGCCACACTGACCTCCTTTGACCCCAACAGTCCCTGCACCCTCAGCAGAAGACCAATCAGAGCCACTGCAGGGACTGCTGGAAGTTGCAGTTTCAAATTCTAGTAGCACCGCTACAAGATCTCCATGGAGGATGAGGACAGGCCAGAGTTAAATGGTGTGCCCATAAAAATAAAAATAATGCGATGTATAGAAGTGTCAATGTAATGGATTATGATAAAAAGTTTGTCATTGGTATTCGGGCAACTAAACAAAGCAACAATAAAGATTAGTTAAATCAAAAGGGCAGAGATAAAACATTCAGCGCAGCAACACTTGTCCATCCTATCCACCTAATGGCTCCAAAATAACATCAAGTCCAAGATCTGAAAGCCCCTAAAGTCCCAATTTCTACCATGCTATTTGTTAACGTATTCCATGTGTCTGTGTGAAGACAGTCGTCCTCCTATTTGAGCAGAATGTACCCTTAACAAGTTTCAAACTGTGCCCCCCCCCCCCTTGTTTTGTTGAACTCATTTTAAAGTAACAGCCTGTGTCCACAGTGCTAATTCCTTTCAGAATCAAAAATCACTTTGTTGGCCAGGTACACCAATGTGTACTAGGAATTTGGTGCAATATACGAGGTGTGATCAAAAAGTATGGGGAATGTTGATGCAGATCACCATCCAAGAGCAACGCAAAACAATTCAATGCTGGTTCTGACATGTCCATCCTAGAGCCTAGTTTGTGACTTGATACTGTCAGTCATTTGTGAGCCACTGTTGAGTTCAAGTGTGTTTTTCAAGTTTGTCGTTAATAATGGATATCGAGAAACACATTAACATGAAATGTTATTTCAAATTGCAAAAAGCTCAGGAAACCCATCAGATGTTAAAATCGGTTTATGGTGACACTGCACTGACAATTAAGACTGTTTACAAGTGGTTTGATCGATTTCGTAATGGATCTGACTCGGTCGAAGATGAGAAACGATCAGGACGTTCTTCAACATAATAATAATAATAATAATAATAATTCATTACATTTATATAGCGCTTTTCTCAATACTCAAATGTGGAAATGGTTTCACTCTTCATTATGACAACACTCCTTGTCACACATCCCTTTTAGTACGACAATTTCTGTCGAATAAAAACATTACGCTGTGTCCGCATCCACCTTGTTCACCGGATCTGACACCATGCGACTTCTGGCTGTTCCCTAAATTGAAAATGACCATGAAAGGCAAACAATTTCAATCCATTGAGGACATCCAGGCAGCCACAACAGCCCAACTAAAGACACTCTCGAAAGAAAACTTCCAGAACTGCTTTGCAAAGTGGCAGGAGCGTTAGGATAAGTGCATTCGAAGTGCAGGAGACTAGTAGTTGTAAATCTTTTAATGCAATAAACATTTCTTTTTTAAAACATTCACTGTATTTTTGATCACACCTCGTACAAGGACAACACAGAATACAAATAAGAAGATAAAATATAAAATGATAAAATATGATGAATACAAGCGCAATAGAAAAAATAAAAAGATGGTAGGATTAAAATGTTCCGTCAGTCTAGTGCGCAGATCTACATAGATAATAAGTAGAAGCTCAGACCTGATTTGTCAGACTGCCTGCACAGTTTAGGTAACGTGATGCTTTAGCTTTCACTGCAGAATGACATTTGCCAGGTGTGAAGTCTTCAGAGTAGGTGATGCCCAGGGTGAATCGGACCAGCAATGATCCTCATGGCCATCTTCTTTACCCTGGACTCACATAGGAATTCAATAACCCTAACCCTTGGATCTTCTAACAGGCTTTGATGATGTATTGCACATAGGCCTTGGCCTGAACAGAGGCAGCACCATACCAGACACTTAGAGATGAGGTCAGAATGGACTCAATGATGGCTGTGTAGATCTACACTTTAGTCATGCCACCTCCTATTCTCCTTTGCTTAAATTGAATGGGTCAGTTGCAGTGTACCTGATATAGTACCATGCTTGCTGTAGATCAAGACAAGACTACGTGGTGCCACACACTTGCGTATGGGAGGCAGCTAAAGGACTCAATTACATGTAGTTACACACCGGTGCAGGGAGTGGCAGTGTTCTCTAACTCTTTCTCCCTTTTTTCAGCAAACTAGCCGAAGGAAATCAATCCTGAGCCTAAAGCCATCACTTCTATTTCTGGCCCTTATGACATCACTTCCAGGTCCACCCATTCTGACGTAATTTCCTCCCGTCTGCCTATATAACTGCCATGTTCATTGTACCCTTAGTTCTGTAAAGATGTGGGTTTTTTTGCATTTAATTGTTTCAAGTATACAGGGTGGCTACCCCAAACCTTTTTCTGCCCTTTGTGTCCTCTTTTATCTCCACAGTGGTATGATAATAAGAGTAGACGATCCTTATGTCTAAGCCTTCAAACATGTCACCTCTGAATCTCCTTTTGCTTAAACTGTAAAGGCTCAGCTGTTTTAATCTTTCCATATAACTCATCCCCTGTAGTCCCTGAATCAGCCTAGTTGCTCTTCTGTGGACTTTTTCTAGTGCTGCTATGTCCTTTTTGTAGCATGGAGACCAAAACTGCATACAGTACTCCAGTTGAGGCAATGCAAGTTACTGCACTTACTAACAGTAAGTCAGTGCTACTTTTATATAGTACAATACACTGCATATACTAACAAAAATGACTTTTGAATGCTATCATGGTATAATTTTGTTTATAATCAGTGATGATCAACAACCTATATTATAGCTTTCTGTAAACTGCAGAATGCTGGTCATTTTGAAAAATTCAATTAGCAAAATTGTGATTTTTTTACATTTCCGGTATTACAGAGTGTCCTTGTCTAATTGAAAAAATTAGAAACTAGAATGTCTGCTTTTTAGAAATTAAGTAGCAATTATGAAAAACAAATACCTGTGTACTGTAAAATAACAAATCCTAATGAAATATTTTTTCTCGATTAATATAAGACTTACAAAACACCAGTGACAACACGTTAGATTACAGTGTATAAATTAGTCAGGTGCTGCTCTGTGACATGACTTAAACAAAGGCTTTACTTGCGTGACATCTAAATGAGTGACTCACAGACACACTAATACAAGTCTTTAAAGCCACCACTATTAAAGGCACTACTAGAACTTCCTCTGCTTCCACAAAGCATTTTGAATTACTGCCATTTAGGGGCTCGTAAGATTGCTATCTATCACAATAAAACCTGACTTACACGACAAACCGTAGAATTAATTGGGAGTCTGAATGGATATGTACATGTTCTGGATGGTCTGATTCCATTCCATTGCAGTGGCATGTTCATCTCGATTTAAAAGGACAGAGCACAGCATGTCCTCATGTAAATTGAATAAAATGAATTGTAATCGTTAAGCTAGATTAGATTAAAATGAGTGTCGCTGACATTATTGTAAAAGTTAATCATGTTGCACATCTGAAAAGGCCATGGAATCTATGAAAAGTACAGTGATGCCTCGTACTTGAAACTTAACTCGTTTCAGGAGGCCATTTGCATTCTGAATTGTTTGAAGTCTGAGTCAGTTTTCCCCATTAGAAATAATGGAAAGTGAATTAATCTGTTCCCAGACCCTAAACAATACCTATTTCTTAAACAGCAAATACACATAATTTAAGATAAAAATAACACAATTAAATGTCCTAAATAATAAATTAAAACAAAAAGTAAAATATGTAGATACTGTATAATAAAATGAAAATTGCATTTACTGTACCTTAGTGAGGAGCGCTGATGTCCCATTTGGCTGCCAGAGAGGAAGAGAAAGGTTACTGTTTGGAAGGAAAGTCACAATCCATAAGCATGCGTCAGTTTCCTTTATCACCTCATTCATCGATACTGTAACCTTCCTCTTAGGCTTCATTGCTTCCACACTCTTCCTCGATGCCATGGTTAACAGAGGGAGGCTATATGCATATAACCAAACACACCAAAAATAAAGTGAAAAAAGCACTGAAAACACACAAGTGTAATGCAAGAGATGTTTTCACAGCAAAAGAGAGAGACTACTTGGGCGCACAACAGATGACGTTTACATCTGCTGTGTAAGTGTCGTCTGTTGCTGCATTTTTTCACACTGCACATGTATTTTGAACGTAGAAGCATTGTTCGAAATCCGGATCATATTTCTCTCAAATTTACCGACGGAACTCTGTAATGTTGGAAGTTAGAATCGTTCAAAGTTCGAGGCACCACTGTACAGTATATACAAAGCAATGATGACAAAAAGGTAAATGTTAGAATAGTAAGATAAACATTAGAACAGTAGAATCATATGTGAAGCATAATGTCTCTGTGCAGCTCGTGGATGGGTGATGATCTACCATCAGGGTGACCTGGGTGCGCGCCCAGGTAAGAAAAGTATAATGCAAGTGTTGTACAGAATCATTTCACCCCCCTGCCCCCACCAAATCACCACCACCCCTCACTTCACGTACATGCGTGTCATCCATCCCAAGAACTATTATTTTTCTTAAGATAAATATGTGTTATTGATTAATTCTGCCAAATTATAAGGAGAGCCTATCGCAATCATTAAGATCACATTTATATTTTGTATGTTACTGCACAGAGCTTTAGGCAATATCATTCAACTTTAGCTTCAAGAGGATTTTAGGATGTTTTTATCACCTCGCCAAAAAGATCTCCCCCTTAATTCCAGAGACAAAGTTGAGGCTACAGTGTGCAGAGGCTTACCAAAACTGGACAGTTGAAGACTGGAAAATAGAACATCTTCGGGGTGTGGTAGAACAGAAACTGCCAAATCTGCAGAAATCACATGACGGAATCATGTCAATAAGCATTGGAATCTACTGGTGCTGGTGTAAATGGTGCGGGGAATGTTTTCTTGGCACACTTTTGGCACGTTAATACTAATCAATCGTCACTTGAATGCAATGAACTATTGGCCATGCACATCCCTTCATGGCCACAATTTGGTCATCTTTTAATGGTTAATTCCAGCATGATGATGCACCATGAAACAAGACACAGATCATCTGTTTGAAGAACATAACTGTGAGTTCAGGATTCTTCATTGGCCTTCCCAGTCACTCAATCTGAATCCGATAGAATATCTTTAGGATGCTGTAGAACAGGAGATTCACAGCATGAATGTGCAGTTTACAAATCTACAGAAGCTGCATGTTGCGATCGTGTCAATGTTGGCCGGAACCTCAAAGGAACATTTCCAAAATCTTGTGGAATCCATTGCATGTATAATCTGCTTTGAGAGCAAAAGGAGGCCCTACCCAGCATTAGTATAGTACTTCTACAATAACAAGACATTTGTATTAAGCATAAGCTAATATTGCTCCTAAATTAAAAACATGTTTCTTTCATTAGGTGATGATCACAGATGGCTGCCCGTTGTGCTTTTGAAAAAGTCCTTCGTCTGTGGTTCTGATAATGGGTTCATCTCATCCCTCCAGGCTACAAATTAATTTGCTAAGAGAGAGAGAGAAAAGGTCAGAGCTAAACTTTACCTAATAATTTGCTATTGCAATTATTGCAATCATCTTTTAGGCAGGATTCACACTTAATAATTGCAAAATATAACAGTCTTTGGATTTCGATTTTTTCATAGAAAATGACTTGTTTAATTCTCCCATCTTCTCTGCCTACACTGCCCTTCAGTTACTGTTCATGAACTAAATCTCATCCATTTGCCAAACCTGCTGTTTTCATAATTGGTTTGTAGGGAGCTCAAGTTCTGTCTCTTTGATGACTAGCAGTCTCCTAAATATTTGGAAAGAAGATTTGTGTGTATCAACACCCACCTCTTAGAACCACATATCTGATTTTTTATAGTTGACTGCCTGTATAGTTGACATTGCCTGTATATCCTCTATATATTGCAAAGTGACCAAAGAAGTGCTGGGGATCCAGGGGACATCCTGTTTAATGTCCAAGTAATCGAAAGGTTTAGCACTTGCTGTGAGATGATGACTTCAGGAGGGAGCAGATCCATCTTCATTGGAAGTCATGTCTGAAGTGAATAGGGTGTGGAGACTGTTAAGTAGGTGAGGAAACAGATGGGGTGGAGCTAGCAATGTTCAGGTTAAAAGTAAAGTCAGTAGCCTTCCAGAGGGTTCTCCTCCATTCTACAATAAATATAAATTGCACTGGTGGCACTATCACAGCAAAAACCTTCCCTGTATTTTTTGTTGAACTCGCACCTTTGAGACAATCCTGATGCTCTTATGTGTGACGATATACATTCACTGATTAAATTATTCTGAACGTCTGTACACTTGCTTATCCATATGATTATGTAATAAGCCAGTTATGTGGCAGCAGCACAATGCATAAAATCCTGTAGATACAGGTTAGGAGCTTTAATTAATGTTCACATCAAACAGTAGAATGACGACCATTGTATGATTGTTGGTGCCAGGTGGGCTGGTTTCAGCATTTCTGCAACTGCTAATTCTCCTGGTATTTTTGTGCATTACAGTCTCTGGAGTCTATTCAGAATGGTGTGGAAAAACAAAAAACATCCAGTTAGCAGCAGATCTGCAGATGGAAGTGCCTTGTTGATGAGAGAGGTCCAAGGAGAATGGCCAGACTAGTCTAAGCTGAAAGAAAGGCCCACTCTGTGCAACTGTGGGGAACAGAAAATCATCTCAAAATGGATAACACGTCGAACGTTGAGGTGGATGGGCTACAACAGCAGAACACTACGTCAAGTTCCATTCCTGTCCACCAAGAACAGAAACATGAGGCTGTAGTAGGCCCAGGCTCACCAAAACTGGGTATTTGAAAACTGGAAAAACGTAGCCTGGTCTGATAAATCTCAATTTCTGCTGAGTCACACAGAAAGTACTCTCAGAATTTGGGCCAATAGCAGGAATCCATATACCCAACCTGCCTTGTGTCAACAGTCCAGGTTGGTGGTGATGGTGAAATGGTTTGGGGAAGATTATCTTGGCACACTTTGGGCCTGTTAATTCCAATCAATGCTTGAATGCCACAGTCTATTTGAGTATCATTGCTGAACATGTGCATCTCTTCATTGCCACAATTGACTTATCTTCTAATGTCTACTTCTAGCATGATAATGCAGCATGTCACAAAGCAAAATCCGTCTCAAACTGCTTTCACAGATGTGACAATGTGACAAAGCGTTCTTCAGTGGCCTTCATGGTCACCGACTTTGAATCCAACAGAACACCTTTGGGATGTGGTAGAACAGGAGATCTGCAGTTACTGCATTATGTGATCACATCAATATCTCCTGGACTCTCAAAGGAATGCTACCTACTGTACATCATGTGGAATCCATGGCAGAAAGAATTGAGGTTGTTTTGAAGTTGTTAGTATAGTGACCCTAAGAATATTCTCAGTGACTAATATACAGTAATCCCTCGCTACTTCGCGGTTCACTTTTCGCGGATTCACGACTTCGCGGGTTTTTAAATATAGTAGTAGTATTTCCTAGTCTAAGAACAACAAAACAAGTTTGGTGACTAAGTGCGTTGTAACACAGGCTGTGATTTGTTACATGGGAGGGAGACGACAAATCACAGCTTCCCGCTTTGTAATCGGGCCTGTGATTGGTGCTTTGACTGATGCCTAGATCCCACAGTATCTCCCCTTGTCATTTCGCTTCAAGCTTTCTCGCCGAGCAGTTTACTTTACACTGTGCTGTGTGTGATTTTTTTTGTGGATTCTTTGTGTTGAACTTTGCTTCAATTTTCACCCCCTACAATGGCTCCCAAACGTGCTCCTTCTTCCAAGGCTGGTGCTGAGCCTAAACGACAACGAAGAATGATGATGATCGCTGAGAAGGTGAAACTTCTGGATATGTTGAAGGAAGGGAGAACGTTCGCGGCTGTGGCCTGCCAATATGGTGTGAACGAATCCAAAATACAGTCATCAGCTGCGCAGTAAAAGACATCATCACCTTCATCGTCATCATTTTTACTGCGCAGCATATTCATCACCATCATCGCGTCATATATAGCTACGTGTACTTCGCTATACAGTAACTGTAAACTTATCTACCGATTTCATATTGCTTAGCAGTTGTCCCTGTTATTAATAGAGTAAAGGGTGGGTTGTAAACAATACAGGGAGGGTTTAAAAATGTCCAAATACACGTTGCATAATTAAACAAATATGGTGTCCCTACTTCGCGGAAATTCAGTTATCGCGGTCGGCTTTGGAACCTATCTCCCGTGATAAGTGAGGGATTACTATATACAGTTAGGACCATAAGGATTTGGACAGTGAAACAATTTTCATCATTTTGTCGCCACCACAATAGATTTGAAATAAAGCAGTCCTTATGTGATTGAAGTGTAGACTTTCAGTTTAAATTTAAGGGGTTTACGAAAAACATCGCATCAGCTGTTTAGAAACGACAGCCATTTTTATACATTGTCCCCATATTTTCAGGGGCTCAAAAATATTTGGATAAACTAACTCTGACATCAAACTTTCAAGAAGTACAATCAGCGCCCCAAGGGTGTATCACAGACTTCATTAAAACATAACAGCATATGAAATTTGACAAACGAGAAGTGACCATTCAGTCCATCAAGCCTGTTTGTTTAACTATGAGCTAAGCTGTCCCAATATGTTTTCCAGATATATACTGTATATGCTCTCGTAGAAGTCGAGTCTTGAAATCCAAAAAATCAATCATAAAATCCTACCCCGACTTATACGCCGTTCGAAATTAATTTTTTTTTTTACATTTTCTAGCCTCCTCCAATCTCTCACCAGTTTCTCAGACACACCGAATTTTGTTGCAGCAGTGCAGTTACCAATTTCTTTTGCTACTTCAACGACGTTTCATATAAAACCAGCTTCATAGTTTCTTCTGATCGAATGTCCATCGTAGATAAGGGATACTCTTATGATAAAGGTGTATGAGGGTGTGAGATACAAAAAACACAAATCAGTGCAAACATAGCCTCGGAATAGTTTGGGTATTACTGTGTGGTCACGTAGGCACAATAGAGAGTGAGAGTGTGAGCGAGAGAGAGAGGTTAGGAGCACGTGCTGATACAGTGCATTGCCACACCCACATAGAAAAAATGGCAGTGTGCTCAATGGTTACTCTGTCAGGTGGGCGTTAGCATATCATAATCCCTTGTACCAATAGTATGATTTTTCTGCATTCGCACTTATATAACCGACATTATAAAATACCAGAAATTATACAGTAAAATCAAGCCCCGACTTATCTGCGGGAGAACTTATCCACGAGTATACACGGTATATATATATATATATATATATATATATATATAAAATAATAATAATAATAATTCTTTGCATTTATATAGCATATATATATATATATATATATATATATATTTATTGTCACAGGAGGCTGGGGGTGGTACCCAGCCGGGACGCCCAGGAGGACCGGAGGAGGGTTTACGCCTCCCCCAGACCACGTGGGGGCAACCGCCCTGGTGGTGTTGGGGACCACAGGAACAGAGCTTAGAAGCTCAACCCTATAGGGGCCTGTGGTCACCACCAGGGGGTGCCCCAATGCCTGGAGAGCCCTGGTCCTCAGCACTTCCGCTACACCCAGAAGTGCTGGGGGAAGATGACCAGAGACACCCGGAGTGCTTCCGGGTGTGCAGCCGGTACTTCCACCACACTGGGGAGTGCCGGTGGAAAATTATCGGGAGGCACCTGGTGATTATAAAAGGGGCCGCCTCCCTCCATTCAGGGGCTGGAGTCGGGTGGAAGAGGAAGGAGGTCAGAGGAGAGGAGTGGAGGTGGCGAAGAAAGGCATTTTTGAGGGCCTGAACTGAGGGTGATTGGTAATGCGGCACTGTGTTGTGTGCTTCATCAGTTGTATGATATTGTAAATAACCATGTTGTGGTGCTTTAAACATGTCTACCAGTCTGTGTCTGGGCTGTTCCCCACCTCATCTCAGCTGTGAAGCATGGTTGAGAGCGCATCATGATCTGGACCTGCCTTGCAGCCTTTGAGGAAACAATTAATCGAATGGCGTTTCAGGACATTTTGCAGGTGAATGTAAGGGCAGTAGTTTGAGTTGGGTTTGGGTGAAGCAACAAGACAATGACGCAAAGCAAAAGAGTAAATTAACTCAGGAATGGCAGAAAAAGATTTGTGCTTTAGAGTCCTGAGCTTAATTAGATCGAGATGCAGTGGCATGACCAGAAGAGGGCTGTGCAGTCAAGATAACCCAGAAATACTGACGAACTGAAGCAAATTTGTAGGGAGGAAATGGTCCAAAATTGATCCTCAGTATTTTGTGAGGCTTATAAGGACCTACAGGAGATGTTTGGTGATGGTTGCTGATACTAAAGGAGAATCTACAAGTTATTAAAGTCACAAGGGTTCTCATACTGCACAGTGAATGATGAGTCTATGTGCTCATTAAAGACATGAAAAGTACAACAGTTTTGTTTTTTTTTAGTTTAGTCAGATTGTGCTTCTCTAGAACTGTGATTTAGATGAAGGTCAGACTACATTTTACTAGTAATCATTGCAGAAATCCTAGAAATTTCAAAGGGTTTGCTTAAATGTTCTAGCAGGTATATGTGGCTCCCTGCTCCTCCTTCTTTTAATGGAGTTGAAATCTGAGGTTTATCTTGGCCTCTATAAGAATATTGGGGTCTAGGATTGCAGAGCCACCTTCGCGAACTCCACCTTGATGACCCAGGTTTTCTAGGTCAGTCTTGACTCATGAAGTCCTGGTAGGAACTTAAAGCCTTCTGTAGGTAGCACATAGGTGTTTTGTTTCTTATTAGAATTTAACTTTTTATGACTTTTGGCCTCCTTGGAATTGTCTTAAGTTTGGAGGTGAGATCAAGAGTAATCCAGCAACCATTTTGGTGCCAGTCTCAAGCCTGGGTAAATGGAAAAGGTTGATGTCAGGAAAGTTATCTGGCCATAAAAATCTACCTCTATTGGAGGAGTCTAGTCAAAAAACAGAGATTTCATATAAACGTATAGCTATGGAAGAAGAAGATGAAGAAGAAGAAGAAGAAGAAGTGGGGGGGGGGGGGGGGGGGGGGCGGTGAGATCAAGAGTGCTCCTTCTTAGCCACTTATAAACTACACAAACCTTTTCCCACTGTATTTAAAGAATGTCCGTAACCCATTTACGCACAATGCAATTTGGAACCAAATTAATTGGGAGCGGCAGCACTTTAATCTTGAATGGGAAGTCTGTTGGTGTGATAGTCATCTGGGGAATAAAAATGTTTTGTCCAGGGGCTTTTCATAGTTGTCTCATTATCAGCTGCCTCATATTATGAAGTTGTTTAATTATTAATTTTCCACCATTAGAAAGATACGGGGGATTTTAATTTCAGAAGCCGAACTAGGGCTTCATTTTTTAATTTAAGTATATACAAGTATTGCTAACCCTTGCTAACCCTTTGACTTTCAACGCTTTAAAAATTGTGCAGGAAAAGCAAGTGGTCTGCTCTGCCACAATAATAATACATTATGTTCTTTTGAAATTGTCTCCTTAATTACTTTACATCAGTACTAAATTGTTTATTGAATATTTTCATAATAATATAAAAGTAAGGTAAGATGTATGATTCTGCCTTCCCATATTTAATGATTGATCATTGATAAAATAAAATAGAAAAAAACAAAGTTTCATATTCTTCTTTAATTACTCCAGATAAAAAATATTTGCTGTTGCCCAGATACACTTAAAAAATTTAATATTTCATTTAGCTGTGGATGTACATTTTCATATAAAAACTCATCTGAACTTCTCAAACATCTCTGAAGAAAACTAAACACTTTGATACTAGAATTGGGGGGATGGCAGACACTGAGGAGGTAGCAAAAATTATTCAATATGACTTGGACAATCTTCAGATCTGGGCGAACACTTGGAATATGCAGTTTAATGCAGAAAAGTGCCAAGTGCTACACATGGGCATCAGGAATATCAATTATGAATATGAGATGCAAGACACTGTACTACAGGAAGGATGCGACCTCTGAAAAGGATTTAGTGGTATTTGTTAAAACAACATTCTGATTGTCTAAGTAATGTGCAGAAATGATTAAAAAGGCAAATAAAATAATAGGTTATATTGTAAAATTTGTTGAATATAAATGGAGGGATGTTACACTACGAAATGCATTAGGGAGGCCGCATTTGGGGTATAGTGTGCAGTTCTTGCCACCATGCAAAAAGAAAGACATAGAAGCGCTTAAAGTCATGCAGAGAAGAGCAACTATGTGCGTCCCTGACTTAATTCTTTGAACCCAGCATGCCGGCTATTGAGCAAACCTCATAGCAGTATATGCCTATTTATTTATCATCATGATGGCCAAACCTGCAAATCTGTTATGTTACACTACCGCCATGCTGCTCTACTCTCTAAATCTTGCAGACCACTGCTATAGATGCATACACCTGAAAGGCTGCTACATCTCTCTGCCATCATAAACTGCTTGGCTGGATTACCAGCCTTCACTATATTAGACTGCACACATAATATACCGTTGTCTAGTTACGCTGTGCAGCAATCATTAAACAAATAACACATGCAAAAATCCCACCCAAATTCCCCTGGTGGTGATAGTAATGGAAAGCCCTTGTTAGCAGTCTGCTGAATAAAATGCAGTTTTGTTCTACCAGGTTCCAATTGTTGCATGAACATTTAGTGTGATTGTGCTCCCCAGATGAAGATGTACCCAACCAAGATGAAATCACACAGACAAGCAGGCATAGGACAATCACATAATTTCAGCAAGACCTATAATTCATTGTGGTTTGAATTTGTAATCCAATAAAGTTTGAAACAAACGGACACGAATGATCACAATTTCCCTTCAGCGTCCTTTGTCTCTTTTTTTTTTGTCTCTTCTCCTGTCACTTAGAAGATGCACAATGGTGTAATACTACTCCGGGGCTGCTGGAATTTGTAAGCCATTTAAGTAGAACTGCTAAAAATGAATTATTTAAAAGAAGAAAACAGCTTTGTGAAAAGTAAGTACGTATATATTCTGAGTGAAAAGTCAAAAAAGTGTATGAAGGGGCATTGTTTTAGGAAGTCATGTTTGTCTGATAAAAGCGGCCATTTAATATGATATTACAAATGTTTACTTAACCATCCCTCTAAGTCTTTGGGAAATTCAGTTAAGAGCTTGTTCAGGATGTGTGATGCAGTGGAATTACACAAGAATGCTTTGTTATAACAAGCAGCGTTCCTAACATAGCTTATAACCGACTAGTTGCCACTTTGATATTTCACCTATAACATCAGAAGCACGGATTTACTTTGTATGACCCTGAAATATCAAAGCCAGGGACACGTAATATTATGCAAGCCTGAAATGGATGAGACAAGTACATGTATGACTCTGGAAGAGAAGCTGGTTTGAAAAGGCAGCTTATGACACAACTACCAGTACATCCTTTCATTCTTGCTTGTCTAAAATTGGAGAGTGTGCAGTTGTGCAAAGATGAGAGAAAGAGGAAGACCCGTGTACACAGACTCAAGGCTGTCATGGCAGCCGTCAACTAAATACTGACTTGTTGGGGGGAATACTTATGGTATCCATTGTTTTGTGTTTTGTATTTGTAATTAATTTAGAACATTTTACACAGATATTTTTTTTACTTTGACAGTAAATAGTTTTTTTTCTGTTGATCACTGTCAAAATAGCCAAATTCATATCACTAATTCAATGTTGTGTAAAATTAAAAAGTGAAATAGGAAACCTCCAAATCCTCAGGAGGAAAAAGCTGCTGTCCTCTCCAAGTGGAAGTTACTGCCTCAAGTGGAGGAGTTTAAGTACCTTGGGGTCTTGTTCACAAGTGAGGGGAAAAGGGATGGTGAGTTCAACAGATGGATGGGGCGGTGAACGCAGTTATGTGGTTGCTATACCGAGCTGTATTGGTGAAGAAGGAGCTAAGTTAGAAGGTGAAGCTCTCAGTTTTCCAGGTGTTTTATGTCCCTAACCCCACCCAAAGTCATGAGGTTTGTGTGAACTAAAGAATGAGATGGCGGGTAACAGTGTCCGAAATGAGCTTTCTCCGCAGTGTAATTCTCTTCTAGACAGGGTGAAAAGTATAGATATCTGGGAGAGGCTCGGAATAGAGTCACTGATGCTCCACATCAAAAGGAGCCAATTGAGGTGGTTTGGAGATCTGGTACGGGTGCCATCTGCACGCATCTCTGCGGAGGTTTTATGGGCATAATCAGCTGGGAGGAGACCCAGGGGAAGACCCAGGGCTCACTGGGAGGATTTACAAGGTCTGTCTATTAAATAACGAGACTGTGTTTCTATCTCTTAAACAAAGCAGTGAGAACTGATTACGAGGACTTGCCATGCAGGTTTAAATCTGTCCAAACCTGCACGACAAACAACAGCACTCTCTGCCATTTAGTTGATTGTCAGTCATTGTTTAATTCAGTTGTGTTTTTCCGTGTGTGCCAGAATCATGCTAAGTTTACAAGCTGAGCAATTTCTCAATTTGAAATTTTTAGTAAAATTGAACAAAATACCAACGGAATCTTTTGAAATGCTTAATGAGGCTTACGGGGAAGACTGCATGTGTGTTTTTCCTAAATTGAAATCGGTGTTTAGAGGAACACCTTTTTGAGTCATTACATGCAGTAAAGAAGTAAAAGAAGAACACATCAGATGTCCTAAAACAGCTGACAGAAACTGATCTGCTCCACGCCTTTGACCAGTGGAAACCAAGACTACATCGGTGCGTAATTGCGAATGGGGAGTATATTGAAGGGGACAAGAATTAGAATTGTTATATAAATAATAGTGAATTATTGTGTCAGTCTTGTTATTTAATAGACAGACCTCATTTATCTCCAAGATGGTCTGGGAAAGTCCTTGGGATCCCACAATGTGAATTGGCAAGTGTGGCTGGGGAAAGAGACGTATGGGACTTATTGCTAAGACTGTTACCCCCACGAGCCGGCACGGATAAGCGGTAGAAAATGAATGAATGAAGGAACTTCCAGTAGGGGTGAATATTTTATTGTCACTGTAAATTATGTGTGTGTGTGTGTGAAGGTATGTCACGGTGTACTGATCTACTATTCTAGACATCCACGTCAGATATTCGCACTTCATTTTCCTGTCTTTGGAAAAGCATGTTATAAAAAAAGCGATATTTAAACCGCCATTGTCGGATCCCTTTTTACTTTTTACCGGGCAACAGAAATGAAGATACTGGTTTGGTTGTTTTATTTTTTTTCATTTTTGCATGTCTCCTTGCAAAATGACCCCCTGTGTATTTTGAGAAGGAAAGATAAGAAGACCAAAAAAAAAAAAAAAAATCAGATTAAATCAATACAAATGATTGATAGGATAATTACATTTTGCCGCTTATCCAGGATAACAAAGGAAGACTTTTAATAATTAATGCCAATATAATACATTTCTCTAGACACAAAATAAATATGTCACTTATTGAAATTATCTTCAAACCTATTGGTTACCAGTTTGTATTTTACACAAACACAGATGACATTCTTCAGCTTCCCTTGGGTTTTATATTTTCTAATATTGCAGACTATAATGCATTGATTTATACAGTAGTGATTTTTTTTTATTACAAAAGATACAACTTTGATGTTCTTTCTGTAAATGTCACAACCTAAAAATGCACACTCTTTGTAGCTGAATGCAGCACACTGTCAGAGAAAAAAAAAAGTTCAGAAAAGCATAGAAGATTGATGTGAGCATGAAGACACGTTTTATGACACTTGACTCGACTTGGAGCCGACAAAGAATAAGAAAGCAGCTGATGATTCTGTGCAGTTCCCTGTACTGCAGTGGCACAAAGTTCCACATTTTCAAAGGGCTGAGTCAAGGTCACAGTTCTTTTTTCCCCATACTGATAGCTTTTATGTGCATCAAAGAAGCTCACTCTTGCTGATTATTTCATTTTCCAAAAGTATTTATTGCAGTACTGTGTTGCAGGGAGGCTAAACCTATCTCAAATGAATGGGACAAAAGGCAAGGACCAACCATGAATGGGGCAGCTTCCATCGTAGGACACACGTTTACCCAAACTGGTGCTATTTAGAGTTAAAATTCAACCTGACTTGAATGTTTTAGATGAAAACAGGCCATTCAGCCCAATGAAGCTCTCCAGTCCTATTCACGTAATTCTTTGAAAATAACATTCAGTTAAGTTTTGAATGTCCCTAAAGTCCTACTGCCTACCACACTACCTGGTCACTTATTCCAAGTGTCTATGGTTCTCTGTGTAAAGAAAAACGTCCTAATGTTTGTGTGAAATTTACCCTTAACAAGTTTCCAACTGTGTCCCCGTGTTCTTTATGAACTCATTTTAAAGCCCCAGTCTCGATCCACTGGACTAATTCCCTTCATAATTTTAAACACTTCAGTCAGGTCTCCTCTTCATCTTCTTAAACTGTAAAGGCTCAGCTCTTTGAATCTTTCCTCATAACTCATCCCCTGGATCAACCTAGTTGCTCTTCTTTGGACTTTTTCTAGTACTGCTATGTCCTTTTTGTAACCTGGAAAACAAAACCACACTCCAGATGAGGCCTCACCAGTGTGTTATAAAGCTTGAGCAGAACCTAACCTGTGACTTGTACTCCACACATCAGAGCGCTATATAACCTGACATTCTGTTAGCTATCTTAATGGCTTCTGAACACTGTCTGGCAGTTGATAGCGTCCACTACGACTCCTAAATCCTTCTCATAAGGTGTAATTTAAATTTTCAGGACTCCCATTGTGTATTCAAACCTCACATTTTCACCTCCTAAATGTAATACTTTATATTGACTCACATTAAATTTCATCTGCCACAAATCTGCCCATTCCTGATTTGTTGTTATTTCTACACGGTGTGACTGAAATGTATACAAATCTCCTTAAATGAAAGTCTGCAATGTTTGATTTGTTTTCAATCCTATTTTTAAAAAAATTGATCTATATGTACCGAATGATTACAATAAAATTAATAAAAAAAAAAAAAAAGAAAGTCTGCAATGTGCACTTTAATCAAGTCTGAATTGTTTGATTTGAAATTTTAAACTGTGGAGTAGAGGGGGAAATCAAGCAAAAATGTGCCTTTGTCCCAAACATTATGGAAGGCACTGTAAGTCTAGAATTGTAGAAATGCTACTGTCAGGTGATTTTTGGTTGTAAGAGATAAGCACACGCATTGACAACGAAGTGCAATTTATAATGGCACAAAAGCACTTTTTATAACCAGTGGTGCATGCAAGGCAGAGGAGCCTCCAGACCCAAAGAGTGCCCTCATCAGACTTCCACAAAGCATGCCTTAAAAATATAGTATTTAATTTTTGAAAACAGAAACAATATTTGTGCCCTTTTAGGTTAAACAAAACAGTGAGAAACCATTGTGTTGCATCACTTGACATTTCTGAGTACAAACGAGTTGATGGCTGGGCGCGGTAGTTCTTGAAATCTGCAGAAGCTTTCAAGTAGACAATGAAGAGTTGCATAAGTGTGCTTGGGAGGCAGGCTAAGGGCAGAATACGAGAGCAGGCTTTGACGAAGTGCACTAACCTTTCTTCTTCCTCTTCTGCAAATCATCCTAAGAGAAACCAGCCTAAAAGCTTCCTGTAGCCCTTTCCTACCCACACCTCCTATCAACATCACTTCCAGCTCTTTGGTTCTGGACCCACCTCTTCCTCCCATGCCTCTATAATGATGTGAATTTCCCCTTGGGATTAATAAAGTATCTATCTATCTATCTATCTATCTATCTATCTATCTATCTATCTATCTATCTATCTATCTATCTATCTATCTATCTATCTATCTAAGAGCCCAGCACCTTCTCTCCTTAGTTTGTCCCTATTCGGACATGGAACCAGAGAGCGCTCTTGAGCCATTATTTTCTGTATTGTGTTGTACAATATATGAGGTGGATCCCCAAATCTTTTTTCTGCTCTCCCTTTGTGTTTTGACAATGTGCGTTCAATTTGTTTTTGCATGTTCTATTACGGGTAAAATTCTGTTACAACGAATATCTTTACAACAAAATTTTCATTACAATGAAGTATTTGTATGGTCCCAACAGTGGTTCGGTGGTTATCAGTGATACCTTTTGCTTATTGCTCGTCAAAATTTGAAAAACATCCATTGGAATTTAACTCATTGTCACCCTCCTACAGAAATGGCAGACATGAAAAAACGATAACAGTTCACATTAGGAAAAAAAAACTTTCTTGAAAGACCGAGCAAAAAAAGAAGAAAAATCTCGGGATGCAAATGTATGTGAACTGCTGCATTTGAAGACGTTGAAAAAGCAGTTTTTATGTGGTTCAGTGATGCTCGTTCAAGAAACATTCCTATTAGTGCACCACTCATTCAAGAAAATGTGAGGTTTCTAAACTCTCTTGGGACCTGCCCAAACTGGACAACACACCAAGGAGCATCCCAAAGTGCGATCACCATGTCTGTTCCGGGGCAACAGCACACTCACGGCGCTACTGCGGATCACCACCAATGCAAACAGAAAAGATCACAATGGGTGATGCAACATTGTAAATGCAGGGCACAGGGCACTAACCTGGCCACGACCCTTCCTGACTGCTGTGTCTGTGTATAGGAGAGTGGCAGATCCCGTTACAATAAATAACCGTGGTGTTCCTGTTTCAAGCTGAATAAAGCTGGTTTTGCTAAAGTACTAAGACTCAGCCTCGTGTTTTGGGGTGTAAGACAGGGACTTATAACGCAACCCGATCTTTTATGATTTGCCTCTGTGGCACCTCACTGCACCGCTGTGTGCCTGCTGTTGCCCTGCCCTGGCAACGGACAAACACGGACTTACACAGATGCGGCAATCGTGCTTCGGGACGCACTTTGGCATGTTGCCCCGTTGGAAGGGGGGGGGGGGGGGGGGGGGGGGGGGGGGATCCCAAAAGAGTTTAGAAACCTCACAATATGAAGAAGAAGAAAAGGATGATTTGGCTTCTGATTGATAACTGTGCTGCCCACAACATGCTTCCGCATTTAGATTACATTCATGTTGAATTCCCCCCACCCAATTGCACAGCAGTGCTTCAGCCATTGGATTTGGGCATCATTCGCACCCTGAAAGTGTATTATCACACGGAAATGCTGAGAAATATTCTCGTCAGCATAACTTGTAGGCAGGAGGAGATGAAAATTAACGTGAAAGAATCTATTGAAATGATTGCAAATGCCTGGATGCAAGTTAAAGAAAGAAATATAGCTACAAATACAGAATCTCATTACAACAAAATATTTTTTAAGTCCCTGGCAGTTCATTGTAACAGAATTTTATCTGTATTTTTTGGTATTTCTGTTTTGTTTATGCATATTCTGATTTGTTTTTGTGTATTCAATTTGTTTTTACATTTTCTGACTTTTGTGTTTCTGATTTGTTTTTGCATTTTCAATTCATTTTTGTGTTTCCAGTTTGTCTGTGTTTCCTGATTTGTTTTTGCCTTTTCTGATTTAGTGGCATAGCTAGGGGTGGGCGGAGGAGGCGGTCCGCCCCGGGTGGCACATTTTTGGGGATGGCATTATTGGCCAAAAGGCTCAGTACAATTCATGTGTAAGCAGCAGGGTTTGGAAAAATATCACTCATGAATGAAAAAAGTCAAATTGTCTGATTTTTATCCACAAATGCTTCAAAAATAATTTTCTGACTGTCCTTCTGTGACGGCATCAGACACAGCAGTTGACATTTATGAGACAATAACAAAAATAAACATAAACATTACACCGATAATAATTTCTAGAAAGATAAACAACTCATTTACAATTTATAATTTTGTTTCGTTATCACTACAAATGCGTTCTTGCTCTGCGCAGGAATCATCCCCACCTATCACTTATACACTACACTGGTTCTGGTTTTCGCAGCGTAATTATATTAAACTAATAATTAGAACACGGCTTACCAGTGCGTCGATACAATATTCTTGTCTAGTTGATGCATATAAATAATTATATGTGAAAACTTATTGCTGTTTCTCTATATATGAATAAATCTATGCAACATTTATCTTAATTTTTCTCTATACATCATTTTAATTTTCTATTTAAATAGGTTAACATATTCAGATATGTTGGAGGGCGGCAAATTGAAGCACCACCCCGCCCCGATCGGCATGAACTCCAGCTACGCCACTGTTCTGATTTATGTTTTGGCATGATTTAATTTGTTTTTGTGCATTGCTCTTCAGAGTCTTTTTATGTTGATCTGTGTGAAAAAAGGTTCAATGTTTTCTGACATTAAAATGTGAAAACTTCCCAGTAGTGAATACTTTTTGTAGGCATTGTAAACCCAACATAGACAGTAGCTTGGTAAGAATTTGAACCAAGAACTCTACAACTCTGAGGCAGCACTGCTCACTATTTGCTTCACCATGCCACTCACTTTCAATTCCATATGCCAATAAAATAATTTTATTTCTACAGTAGCTCATACCGTAAGTGAGAAAGATATGAAACTGTTGTCTTTTCTTCATCTATTGCATCCATTAAATTGCTGTATGAAATGGACTTGTATTGTACAGCACATCTGTTTATTTATTCAGCTGCTTGTGGTTTAAGAAGTTTAAATTGGACTTTAGGATTTCAGACAGCAAGCTATTAAGAAGGCAATTTCTCTGCCATGAAAGAAAGTAAGATAGGAGGTGATATGAAAGGAACCACGTGCATTACAGTCCAGTGTTTATTTTGTCTAGTGTTCACTTCAAAGGGATCATTCACTCATAGCTCTTCCTACAGAAAAATAAAATATTAACTTTTGAGAGGGTGCAATGTGTAATTATATATACACTAAGTATACTGTATAACACTAAAGAAAGGCAACTTCTTTTAATGTTGGCTTACACTGCTGATAAAAATCTGAAGGAAGCTCATGACAAAGATCAGTACTGGTGTGGCGTCCCAGGAAGCTGGCCTCATCATCAGAAGTGCAGCATCCATCGTTCTAGGCATGAGTACAAACAATGTCATCCATTCATCTGTAGATGAGCTTCCATGCTAGGTGCAATTGCCAGGGGGATATTTTCCATACGTCGCTTAAATCATTCGAGATCAGGTGCCTCATCTTGGATGAGTTAATGCCAGTGAAACTCATCCTGGATAAGTCAGTTTTTCAAACGCAGCTGTGTAGTAGATTAGTCGAGCTGGATCTAATCATCTGAGATGAATGCGCGCGCCTGCACTGATTGAAAAGGCCATATATATTGAGTCTAGAAAACATGATCAGCAAGTCTTTGATAGGCTGTAACAAAATGACAAAAGAACGGACGCATTTTTTTAACACAAGAGGACCTTTCATTCGAAGGACATGAAGAATTTCAAGATTTAATATGCACAATGGGGTAACACTGCAAAAGCAGCCCAAACCAGAAAAGAAGGCTGGCAAAAAGTGGCCGACAAATTAAATGCGTTTGCATTGTACTTACTGAATGCAGCGTTTCATTTCCAATGTGTCAGATTAATTATTATTTAATATGTCATAATTCCACGTGAGCACAAGGAGAACATGGGAACAGGTTAAAGTGAAGTACAAGAATATACTTCAAACTGGTAAATATTGGTATATAACCATTTAAAGAATGGTTGACATAAAGAATCATATATAATGTAAAGAACATTAATTTTAAAGCTAACAAAAAGGCAGACAAGCAAAAAATAGATGGAGGTCCACACAGTCCAGACCTAACCCCTGCAGAAGAGTTGGCTGTCCAGCAAAATGCCCATCGCCCTGTTTCTGAAGGCATTCCACGGGGAAGCTCCTCCTCAGAACCAGTGGCAGGATGCAGTGGTCACTTCATTTCAGGTAAAGAATGGTCATTGCATATATTTGTCCTCCATGTGTGCCATAGGTATGTTCCATATAGCCCTCTTTTTTTGTTGGGTCAGTTGCAGGGAATGTCATATCCCTTGAACCTGTGTCTGACCAACGAGATATTGACAAAGGTCAAATACTTGATGAAGACACTGTGTCTGATTATTCATCAGGAGGAGAGGTACATTTTCTGAATAATGTTTGATCAAACTCCACTCTGATCAGTTCCATGTGCTCCAATCACATTTGGAAATCCTGGTAATGAGAATGTTAGGCTGATTGAGATTCTTCATGGAACTGTGGGTGTTTTAGCCTGTGTATTACTTACCTGCAATGGCATGAAACGCCTCTTTTATTGTCTGCACACGCAGGTGCCCAGGAAACACTATGAAAACCTGAAGGAAATATTTCAGAGCCAAACAGACTTTACGAATTGCCTGGCAAACTGCACTTTTAGTTAGATTTTCTGCATCGCCTACGGTATATAAAAAAGTGCTGCTTGTAAAAAACCTCAAAGCAATGCATACTGTCTGTGTGGTTGTGAGAGCCTGACTTCGCCGAGTTTGACTTCGAATATAAGGTGCTAATAAATCTTTGAGGTACAATATTCCCCCTCGGCTAAAGCGGTATCTTTCGAAAAGAATTTCCTCCATGAGCAATAAAGGATCTTACCGATCAAGCAAAACTCTCTCTATATGAAATTCTCTTCTTATAATTTGCACACCGATATCAATTGGTCACTCATTCATGAATGGCAAAGCCATGACTGGATGACTTCCACGCACTGTCACCGATTACGTGTGTAAAATAATCCTTGTTTACGTAGAACAAACCTGCTCCGAGCAGGTTTGAGGATTAGAATGTGTTGCTATGACAATACTTCCAGCAAGAGTTTCGAAAAACCGACAGATCCAGGATCAGGCCAAATTGTCAACAATTACATCCGGCTAAGCAAATAATCCACGTACGAAAAATACCCCCTGATTTACAAGTTCAAGCAGCCGCCCTCAAGGTAAAACTGAAACAGTAACCTCATTCCTAGTTGAAGTTCCACAGAACTTTTCTCCGTTTTAAGATGGACGAGCTTGCAAATTTGCCAATGCTTTCCATTGGGAAATTTAAAAATGTTAAATCTTCACACAGCGTGATCTGTTTATGAATTATGAACAAAAAATTAACTGTCTCAACAAATTTCTTTGTAAAATAAGTATGCCACATCTCAACAAAGCTGAGTTGTTTCATGTGGACATACAGACAGTCAGACAGACAGACATGGGCTTTGACAGTAGGTGCTTTGTGCATCACATGCGAATGCACCTAAAAAAAGTGTATTATTAACTCCACAAACACTTTACAACACAACTCCCCAGACAATACAAGGTGCGACACAAAAACAACCGGGCTTGGGGCTTTCCTGGAAAACCATCTGAAGGTCGGCTAGACATGAATCATAGAACTATATCCTCCTACACGCCCTCTGAAACCGCCGACCGGTTAGGTATATTCTGTGAATAGCTCAGTCAGTATCTCCACAACAATCGCTACACGAATTGCCGCGACAATGTTGGGTAAAAAAAGCGAACAGCGAGATAAGACAAGACAACGCTCCTGCACACAAGCAGTTTTTGACTGACAAAAACATTCCTGTCCTCGATCATCCTCCCTATTCGCCGGATTTAGCTCCCTGTGATTTTTACTTGTTCCCGACAATCAAAAGTGACCTGAAGGGAACACATTTTTCTTCAGTGGATGAAGTGAAGACAGAAACGGCAAGCCTGTTGAAGAGACTCAAGCAAGAAGACTTCCAGCAATGTTTCAATCAATGGAAGGTAATGTCTGGAGCTGTGTAGAGATAGGGAGGGAAAGTATATGGAAAGTGACAATGTTTAGAATGCTGTAATTCATCAATAAATATATTTTTTTTATCAATCCAGTTATTTTTGTGTCTCACGCTGTATATATTTTCCCAAATCAAAGCTCAAATTTGTCAAATTAGGGTGTAAGCTGACATTTCAGATGAAAACAACAGCCTGCATTTGAAGTCTTTACAGGAAGACAACGATGGTAGCAGGAAGAAATCCCCACCAAGTTGCCATTAATGTAAGATAAATGTTCTGTCCTACCAGGAAAAACTGGTTGGGTGCTCCAGAAACAGCACAAAAGAAAAAAATTCATCTGTGCAAACATCCAACTTCCAGCAGATGACTTCTGTGTTGTGTTTTTCAGCCGCTTATGTGTTGTTGCTCCCTGTGCTGTCTTTCCCTCCTCTTACCTTTTTTGGCATGTTGTCCTATCCATGCAGTGTCTTCTCCTTAAAGGTGCAGATCTCCTTTTTTCCCCAATATGAGGCAAACTCACACCAACCCAAGCGCCCAGAAACACATTCAATTAGCACATGGAGCACTTGCTATACTATTATACTACATAATTATTAATGAAGACCAGCAACAAAGCAGTGCAGATAATCTGGGTCATCATAAAGTAAAATGGAAGAAAAAGAGGTTCACATCAGATATTTATCAAATAGGGGGTCTTTTATTTTAGTACCTTGATGTGATTCAAGGCCTTAAGTCTTGAATAAACTAGTGTGTTTCGAGTCTTCATCTCTCCCTGTTCTGTCCATTTCCCTTACATCATACATGGCTGTACTGTATTTGAAACAGTAATCAAAGTAGGATACTTAATATTTGTTGATCAGAGAAATGATTAATTAGTCCTTAGCTATTATCCCAGGACTGGACATTAAAAGGGAATATTTTATTTCATGTGGCTCCACAAATTGAGTTTGATAAATTATTCTCATGAAGCACATTGCTTATCTATACAATAACAAAGCCAAGCCTGGTCACTTTAATATGTGTTTACCTTTCACCTCTAGCAAAGGCATAGGAGCACATTTGCGTTCTATCAGTTTCAAAGGGAGTCCAAAATTTCAGCAGAGTAAAACAAAGATTATATTCTGTATCACGCATGAACGTCTGGGAACTTCCTTGCTGGTTCTCATGAGGTAAGCAATACAACCCAAGAACAAGAGGGAGCACCGGTGTAAAAATTATTGTCTCTCTTCCTTCTCTGCAGCCCAGGAAAGACGACTGACACCATCCACCGTTGTCGTAGAATAAAATCCCAAACCAATTGGTTCATCGTGTAAGGTCCTATGGTGACTCTATTTCCCCCTTGTATACTCTTTATTGTGTAGACCCTAATAAAATGTCTTAAATTCCATACACTTACCAGTCTGTGGTCAGATACTTCAGCACTTCCTCCCCACTTCCCTTCTACATCTGTAATCTCAGGCAATTAGGCAGAGTAAAGAAACAGGCAGAAGTTAAGTTACACCTTTAAATAGGTATTATTGATATAAATGCCCAAAAATATTAACACTAGAATCAATGATTTTGCTATTTGTAGAAGTACTGTGTGTTATAAACACACCCTTTATTTGAACCTGAGGACTGTGATCGTGTGGTCGTGTTTGGGGTTTGAGACTTGCTGGACACCCAGTTCCATCACATATAACAGGACAGTTAATAGTGAAAGAGAGTCAAGTACAGGCCAGGCATGCTTATTCTAAGATAATATTAATATTATATTATTATTAATATTATAATAATATAATATTCCAAAGCCTACAAAAAAAGCCGTAATCCCGGTCCACCTTAAATTCCTTCACACCTCTCTATTAGCGTCTTTTGTTTTGTAAATGTGTCGATCAGCACAAGCAGCCTGCTATCCCATCCTTCCCACCAATGCAGCTGAAGTTCTCCCAGCTCAAGTGTGTTTATCTGGGTGTGAGGTGTCTAGAGTTGTATAGGGTAAATAATATATCGTTATTTGGAATACATACATTTCATGTATGTTCTGTGTCTACAACAATCTCTTTGATTACAATTGCTCTGTCTGATTTTAATTTTTGTATTTTAGTTTTGTTTATAATGTGTGTTTTATCTATTGTTCAGTGTCCTTGAGTGTTTAGAAAGACGCCTACAAATAAATACAATGTATTATTAAATGTAGGATGACAGGAAATGTGAGGCAAGAAATGCTGAACACATAACTAAAACAGAAACTTTTTCCATGTTGTAGTAATAATGACGTGAAGTGTATAATGTGTGAAGACTTTAGTCCAAATATCAAATAAACGTGTGCTTTTATTCAAGAATAAAGTAAAAAAAAGTTAAAAAAAAATTATTCAATTTACATGTTGCTGTCAATGAGTTGCAAACCCAAGCTCAAATGTCAATCGACAGAAAGCTGATGTGTCTTCTTGGATGCTGCAGAGGTAAGAACTGCTGTAGTATAATCAAAAGGTTACAGGTTCGAGTCCATGCTCCTCACTTTGAGTAGTGAGCTGCTGTTATTATTACTATAATATAATAAAAACATACATTTGATTTGATTCTGTAACACCCGATGTAAATTTTGGCTACTTGTAGAAGTTAGCGCTTTTTTTTTTATTATTCAGTTTTATTCTGTCAGTGACGTTCACATGGTACAACGAACTTGAGTTGATGATGTTTATCTCCATTCTTTTCACAAGAGCAGTGATGACCACAGTTGGTGCTATGGTTGATGCCTGCTCAGAACTATTTATTGTACCGGCAATGAAAGATACGATGTTCCGTGGTGCGAAGGAATTTAAGGTTGTCCGGGATTACGTAGACTTCAAGGATTCTAGTGTTAAATACATACAGTACATGAAGACAGTATCTCCATTTTCACTGCTACCCATAAAAGTCAACGGTCTTCCTTTCCACAAATTCAGTCTATGCTCTATCATACTTATTTTGTCTTTCTTTTGTCACTTCTTGTATTGTAAAAATTCTGCCAATTCACATACGGTGTGTCAGCAGAACCCACCATATAGTAACTGAGCTTCCGCCCAGATGAGGACACCCTGGTACTCTCATTTCCACAAGAGTTTCTTCACAGCCACATGCCTTTTCTCTGTGTTTTGTTCTCTTCCTCCATCAAATAGTTCACTGCTGATCCAACTGACGTTCACATTTCAATGTAAACAATGCAATGGATGGCATGCAGGAACTGGTATCTTGGCCAGGAGTGAACAGGGTTCCTTACCCAGTTGGGAGGGCAGTATAATGGGAGGAGTGGGGAATACAACTTATTTGGGACATTTTCTTCCCCAGAACACTGTGTGGCAGCTTTCCTGGGTTGCAGTACCTCTACAGGGCATCTTGGGAAGGGTACTTCCGTAGAATAGCCCTGTTGGGTTCCATGGGTGCAGCCAGGGGGCACTGCAGGTGTTCATGGTCCCTGCTTTTTGAGGCTTCAGCCATACCCAGTTGTGCTTCCAAGGGACAATCTCATGGCACCAGAAATACTCCCAGGTTCAGTATAAAAGTACAATGAGCCAGTGTCAGGAAGAAGTAGACGAAGCTTGCCTGGAGGAGCGGGAGGAGAGAAGGAGAACAGAAGAGTTGTGCAGTATGTGGTGTGTGCTTTTTGAAACGTTTGTAGAAGGCACTTAGTAAATTAAAATTAAAACCTTTTATTTGAATTGGGATTGTGTACATGTATTTGTGTCTGGGGTTTGGGGTGCTGCAGTGCCCCCTGGTGGTCATAACAACTAAAAAATGAATTGACAATGGAACAAAATTGCTTTTTGTCTGTTATTTTTAATATAACGGGTGTAAAATTTGTGGGATTCAACTGGCATGTGTGAATATGTACATTTAAATAAAAAGTGCACTACTAAAAATTAGCCTATCAGTTGACGTTAAAAACTTGTAGCTTAGATAATTACTGAAATTTCAAATTACTTAAAACCAAACAGAAGAAGAAGTGTTCCAGTTCTTGGCATTAGGCAAAACTGTCCAAAACCTGCCAGTATAATGTGCTAAAGATAACAGTGGCTGTGAACAGACTGAGTCGGCTTCTAATTATAGGAGAAGATTAAGACGTCTTAGTTTCAAATTACACTTTCACGGGTAGAAAGATCATCTTAAGAAACTCCTTGCTAAAAATGTACAACTTTAATAGGCCTAACTGTGAAGACCTCTTCAGATCGTAGTTCCAATTTCATGGCTATTTAAACTTTTTCATTTATAGTTCATTTAAGTGAATTGCTGAGACTAAAGCGGAAAACTTAAATTTTTTAGGCAAAATACAAGCAGTGTGTGGTCTGCTGTAAGGTGATAAAAAAGTACACTTTGGAGACAATGGTCAGTCAAATTGTACGGACTGAAGGTCTTTTTTATGACAATCGTGACACCAACATACATTAATTAGACAAGCAGAACAACAATATGGACAAATTCAAATGATAAAGAATGATTGGAGTATTAATGCAAAAATCAGCAGAGCACTATCACGGAAGCCAATCTGTAATAATCTGACAGTAAACATACATCTGTAGGCAAAACTATTTTTAAAACTTTTTAAATAATAGTTTTATGTTTGAAGCAGTCAATACCTACCCATAAGAAGATTTTTACTGAACAAAGGTTGATCTTTGATGGCTCATGGGACTCATAAAATGCTCATTTATGTTTCATTTAAGAATCAACTTTGTCGCAGATAGTTCTCTTAAAATTCCTTAGGAGACGTAGCTTAAGACAAAAAGGAGACATGAGATACAACTGAGGTAAAAGGAGTCAAAATGGAGAATTTGGTTTGAAAAGTGTGGTATGTTTTGTGAGATCTTGTTTTAATCTCTTTTAAGACTTCATATTGTCCACTTATTATTGGCCTGATGCCTTTATCCAAGGTGATGTACAACATATGACATACGACTGGTTCCATTTCTTACTTACTTAACCTTAGTTCCTTAACCATTGGGTGCCTAGCAATTGCCATCGAGCTTGGTTTAGCCTGTCAGCAGCAGCGGCCTCAGTTTACCGCATGAAGGTCATCGAGAAAGATGTGCCGCCAGGTTTGCCCTTACTTCCTTTTCCCATGCACCTTTACTAGGTGTTCTGGGGCCATGCGGAGAATGTGGCCCACAAACTGAAACCGGTGTTCAGTAAGGGCGCGTCGCAGTTCAATGGTATATTTCTTCATTTCTGACATGGTCACAGTATGAGATACGAAGTATCCATTGGAGGCACCGTTGCTGAAACACATTCAGGCATTTCGCTATGGTTGCAGTCTCCTTTACCACTTCACTGGCATAGGTAGCAGTAGGAATTACAATCAAATCCAGAAGGCAAATTTTAGTTGGAAGGATGATGCTGTTGGATTTCCAGATAGGCCCCAAGCGGTGCATAGCAGCCATCACCTTCCCAATCCAACATAGGGTGTCTTGGTCAGACCCACTGTCTGTCACCACAGTGCTGCAATGCAGGTGAAGTGATCCACCTCCTCGAGGTGCTGATCACTGACATAGATGGGGATGCTAACTTCGGAATACCCTTCGTGTACAATCTTCATTTTCAACACACTGATTCACAAGCCAACTTTTGTCTGGCATTGGGGCATGAGGAGCCGTGTACCCACTGAGCGATTACTTCATTACTTCATTACATTCATTACTTATGCTTTTCCAATTGTAGTACAGACAGATAAAGAGACTTGCTTGTGGTCACACAGAGTCAGTAGAAGGCAGGGGCGGACTGGCCATTAGGGCATTTGGGCAATGACTCTGGTCTGGTCATGGGCCGGCAGTTTCACGAAATAAATTTTATGTACTGGTTACTGTTTGACATTAAAATTTATTTTCTAAACTACTAAACATTATCTGTCCGGTACTGCAATTTATAGAGTCCTATATAATATACCATATCACGTCATCAAGTTGTTTTAGTTGTCAGTACACAACGTTGCAGGGAAAAATTTGGTCAAAACTGCCTTTTGCTGATTTCTGTTTCGGTTAGCCCATACAGTACATTATTGCAATTTATTTTATCTCATATCTAGTATTTAAATTCTTCGGTACTAATAATTTGATTAGATTATGTATTATGCATTTTATTGTTCTCTGGTCGTCAGCATGAGTGATAATTAGTGGTTTTCAGCTGTGATTATTAGTATGATGAAATAAAGTTATAACAACAACAACATTTATTTCTATAGCACATTTTCATACAAATAATGTAGCTGAAAGTGTTTTACATGACGAAGAAAAGAGAAATAAAAGACAAAGTAAGAATTAAAACAAGACAACACCAATTAACATAGAATAAGAGTAAGGTCCGATGGCCCAGGGAGGATAGAAAAAACAAAAAAAAACTCCAGACGGCTGGAGAGAAAAAATAAAATCTGCAGGGGTTCCAGGCCACGAGACCACCCTCTGGGCACAGGATAGGAATTTTTCATATTAGGACAGAACATTTATAGTTTATCGTTAAGTTAATGGAACATTTCAGTCACTGCTGAGTAACTACAAACAGAACTGAAAAGATTTGGACAGCAGTGGCCAACACTTAAACAATCAGTAGCAGACGCTTATACTGTGGAGGATGACAATGACAGTGACCGTGAACAAGAGGGGACAACTGTGTCAACTTGGAAGTCTTGTAAAGACCATCCTCTCCGCTGCTACAAGGTGCTACTCTGGTTGAACTTCTTTACTGACGCTTACAAGAGCATTGGGCTTGCCTACAAGCTACTGCTGACGCTGCCCGTGTCGCATGTGCAGCGTGAAAGATCATTCTCTGTGTTGAAGAGAATCAAAACCCTCCTGAGAAACACAATGACGCAATAACATCTTGAGGCGTTCATGTTGATGTCGGTGGAGAAAAATATCCTAGCCAAACTTGACACTAATAGTATTGTTGATGATGTGGCTGCTAAAGGCAGCTACTAGCCTACTAGGATACTGGCACTTGGACACGACATTGACATTTGACATGTACTCTAATAACGTGTAAGCCGTGTTACTAAATTTTTATCCTTCATTAAATTTTATTTCTAAGCATGTCATCAAATTTTAAGTTGTGTCTAAACAACAGTGTAGAGATTAAGTTTGCCAACAGTTTAGATAGACTTCATATCATAGACTCATAGCAAGTAGCGAGCCGTGTACTCGTCATAAATTTTAAGAAAATTATAAAGAATAATGGGCCGAGTGGGTCGACCTCATCACCTCACTCATTGAAGGATGTCTGGGCCGGTTTTGAGACCCAGTCCGCTTCTGGTAGAAGTTTTGAAGTCCAAAATCTTAACCACTACGCCACGCTGATGACTTCAGTCAGCGCACCTCACTCATTTTTGCCAAATTGCGACTTAGTCTTCCTCTTTGTCGCACCCAACTGAAAGGCCACGAGTTGGGAACCCCTGTTTTAAGAATTATTTAAACTACTGTATGTGTGCAAAACAGAAAAGAGAGCGGCACAAAAAATACATGGCTGCTATGACCAATGTTCAAATGCTTGCCTGAACTTTGCTGTATCCCTAGAACCTACTTTAACATAAGAAGCTTATAAGAAAATATTACTTACTTCAGTTGGCTTTTACTAGTTAAGACTCTTCAACAATTTAGCACTGGTTGGCTTTTGGGCATTGTTGTGAGGGTGTCAATGGAATATTCTTTTTTAAGCTTTAGAAGGATCCATACCCAATTCTGCTTAAAATGTGTAATATTTTCTCCAAAAATAGTGTGCGATTTCCTGAAGGCCAGGTCTAAATCACTGAGTCATGCGGAAAATTCCATAATTATCATCAGACAGGCACTGCATTTTAAATACCTCCAAGATTATTTAAATCTCTCAAAACTAGCAGCTGACACATGCCATCTAATGCATGCCAGCTGGTGTGACCGGCCTTCTCACACTCTGTTTGCTTAATGATATGATGCTGCCACTCGCTGAAGCAACATTTGCACCGCAATCACCGATTTAGCCAGGGTTTCAAGCTTAACGGTTTCCTTCAGCTGTGGCTGATTTTAGAAAACAGACAGGAGACCCTTGTGGTTGATAATACTTTCCATAATTTACAGACGGTAACTGCATACATCAGCAATTTGGCCAAATAAGACATCCTATATTTCCTGTTCATTTCTGAAATGAATGATTTTTCTCAATTGCTTTGGCTCATTTCTCAGGGTAGATTCTCAGGGCTCTTCTCGCAACAATCCTTGTGCGATTCACAAAACATTTCCAGTGCTGTAGCAAAATGTTTCGATTTTTTCGGTTTTTTTTTTTTAATGAGACCTGCACAAGGCGTGGATCATCCACTGAATTTAGAGCTTCCCTATTAAAAATAAAAGAAAAAAAGTTAGCATTACATGATACATCATTTGACAGATGTGCTTGGACACATCATCAGTGATAGAACCTGGTGCTATTGGGTGTTTTGGGTCTTTCGAACTATCGTACAACAACAACAACAACATTTATTTATATAGCACATTTTCATACAAAAAGTAGCTCAAAGTGCTTTACATAATGAAGAAAAGAAAAATAACAGACAAAATACAAAATTAAAATAAGACAACATTAGTTAACATAGAAAGGAGTAAGGTCCGATGGCCAGGGGGGACAGTAAAAACAAAAAAATACTCCAGACGGCTGGAGAAAAAAAAATAAAATCTGTAGGGGTTCCAGGCCACGAGACCACCCAGTCCCCTCTGGGCATTCTACCTAACATAAATGAAATAGTCCTCTTTGTAGTTCGGGTTTTTCACGGAGTCACTTGATGCTGATGGTCATACAGACTTCTGGCTTTTAATCCATCCATCATTGTTGGAACATCATGGTGCTTTGGGTAGATGGTGGAGGCACAAGCCACCACCAACAGGACACCGGAAAAGGAAACAGAAGAGAGAGTAGGGGTTAGTACAGATTTTGAATGAATAGTTATTATAATGAATTGGATATACAGAGTATCAGGATTAAATTACAGTGAAGTTATAAGAAGGCCATGTTAAAGTAATGTGTTTTCAGTAGTTTTTTAAAGTGCTCCACTGTATTAGCCTGGCGAATTCCTACTGGCAGGCTATTCCAGATTTTAGGTGCATAACAGCAGAAGGCCACCTCACCACTTCTTTTAAGTTTTGCTCTTGGAACTAAGGAGACACTCAGTTGAGGATCTGAGGTTACGATTTGGAATATAAGGTGTCAGACATTCCGATATATAAGATGGAGCGAGATTATCTATCTATCTATCTATCTATCTATCTATCTATCTATCTATCTATCTATCTATCTATCTATCTATCTATCTATCTATCTAAGGCTTTATAAACCATAAGCAGAATTTTAAAGTCAATTCTGAATGACACAGGTAACCAGTGTAGTGACATCAAAACTGGAGAGATGTGTTCGGATTTTCTTTTCCTGGTAAGGATTCTAGCAGCTGCATTCTGCACTAGTTGCAAACGATTGATGTCTTTTTTGGGTAGTCCTGAGAAGAGTGCATTACAGTAATCTAGCCGACTGAAAACAAACGCATGAACTAATTTCTCTGCATCTTTCGATGATATAAGAGGTCTAACTTTTGCTATGTTTCTTAGGTGAAAAAATGCTATCCTAGTGATCTGATTAATATGCGATTTAAAATTCAGATTACAATCAACGGTTACCCCTAAGCTTTTTACCTCCGTTTTGACTTTTAATCCTAATGCATCCAGTTTATTTCTAATAGCCTCATTGTATCCATTATTGCCAATCACTAAGATTTTGGTTAAATTTCGGTACACCCTCTTCCAGACCAACCAACTAAGGGTGATCAGACCTCAGCCCCGCAGTTCTCTTCTCTTCAGCCAGCTCCACCAGATGACTTTCTTTGCAGCCTCTAAGTTATTCCTGATACTAACCCTGATGATGCCATGGGTTCGGTAGGCCTTCTACAAGGACTGCCCTGCAAACTCCATGCACTCCACCCCTACAGGTGAGCATCTTGTTCTCCACCCTCTCTGCCAACAGCCATCAACCAACTTCTGGTATTTTGCCTTCTTCCTCTCTCGGGCCTCCTCCATTCTCTCCTCCCATGCAACCGCAAGCTTAGATAGATAGATAGATAGATAGATAGATAGATAGATAGATAGATAGATAGATAGATAGATAGATAGATAGATAGATAGATAGATAGATAGATAGATAGATAGATAGATAGATAGATAGATAGATACTTTATTAATCCCAAGGGGAAATTCACATATTCCAGCAGCAGCATACTGATACAAAAAACAATATTAAATTAAAGAGTAATAAAAATGCAGGTAAAAACAGACAATAATTTTGAATAATGTTAAACGTTTACCCCCCATGGGGTGGAATTGAAGAGTTGCATAGTTTGGGGGAGGAACGATCTCCTCAGTCTGTCAGTGGAGCAGGACGGTGACAGCAGTCTGTCGCTGAAGCTGCTCCTCTGTCTGGATATGACACTGTTTAGTGGATGCAGTGGATGAACTGCGTCCACTGAACTGATAAGGATGTCGTGTCTCAGTGTGGTCTGGATGATGTGAGATGGTATTCTAAGTTGCTTTTCTAGGTAACTGCCATGTTGAGTGTAATAGATCAGCCTCACTGGGTTTGACAACAATAACATTTTCATCTGGTATATCCAACACTACTTGTTTCCCACATTTTTCTTATAACAGAGCCCTTGTGGCAAGTTTAAGTTAATGCAGAGTGCAATTTATGTTATTATCTATAATGGTGAGGTTGTGCATTTATGGTTCATCGACACCTGATGGCTTTCTAGGAGTTCAAGTTAACGATCTTTTCTTTAGCAAGTTGAACAATTAGCTTCCCAGCTACTTCATTAAATAACACCATAAAAGTTGTTTTTGGTAGTTGTGCATTCGGCGGCACGGTGGCGCAGTGGTAGCGCTTCTGCCTTGCAGTTAGGAGACCCGGGTTCGCTTCCCGAGTCTGCCCTATGTGGAGTTTGCATGTTCTCCCTGTGTCTACGTGAGTTTCCCTCCAGGTACTCCGTGTTCCTCCCACAGTCCAAAGACATGCAGGTTAGGTGCATTGGCAATCCTAAAATTGTCCTTTGTGTGTGTGTGCCCTGCGGTGAGCTGGTGCCCTGCCCGGGATTTGTTTCCTGTGTTGGGTTGGGATTGGCTCCAGCAGACCCCTGTGACCCTGTAGTTAGGATATAGCGGGTTGGATAATGGATGGATGGATAGTTTTTTGCATTCAGTTTCTATTTCCAGCTAATTACCAAATTGTAGTACCAAAAATGTATCTATCTAGGAATCAAAAACGTAAATGGTCGATAAAATTAAACATATTATTTATTGCATTGGTACTTCCAACAAAATCAGTGTTTAAATATTTAAAAACACGCTGAACAGCAAAGATTAATCAACACAAATGTTTGAACAATATAACATGAGCCTTGAAAAACACAAAAATTTCAACATATAAATGATACTCAATTGATAAACCATACAGACGGAGATGGCACAGTATGAAATTACTATGAATTATTTATTATTAGGCAGCACGGTGGCGCAGTGGGTAGCGCTGCTGCCTCGCAGTTGGGAGACCTGGGGACCTGGGTTCACTTCCCGGGTCCTCCCTGCGTGGAGTTTGCATGTTCTCCCCGTGTCTGCGTGGGTTTCCTCCGGGCACTCCGGTTTCCTCCCACAGTCCGAAGACATGCAGGTTAGGTGGATTGGCGATTCTAAATTGGCCCTAGTGTGTGCTTGGTGTATGGGTGTGTTTGTGTGAGTTGGCACCCTGCCTGGGATTGGTTCCCTGCCTTGTGCCCTGTGTTGGCTGGGATTGGCTCCAGCAGACCCCCGTGACCCTGTGTTCGGATTCAGCGGGTTGGAAAATGGATGGATGGATATTTATTATTAATCAAGTGCTCAATGCAGACATTTGTGAAATTTCTTTGCAGAGAATTGAGTTGAAGTGACGTTAACATATACGCCTTTACGTTATGCAGTGCGTGAGATCCTTACACATACAGGCATGTGAGGTGACCGTGGTACTAAATTAGAGCCGAATGCCAATGTCCACTTGTAACACAATAACAGATATTTATAGTTTAGTATAGTATATTATTTATTTATTAACAGCAAGTCACAACATACATAGATTAGCATGGGGGCCCTATGCTCGTGGGGCTCCTGGGCAACTACCCAGCGTGCCCATGTGTTAAGATGGCCCTGCATCCAAGATGGTTTTTTATACTTTTTGGGCACTATAGATATAAATTGTTTGGAAATACCATGTGGACAAAAGTGAATTCTACACAAATAGTGCCCATGCAGGCATTCAGAGCAGAACGCTAATCACAGTGCCACCACGCTGCCTTGTTGCATATGTGGTATGGTATACACACAATGACCTACCTTCTCAATCTGGCTTAGCCTACTCCAAGGTCCTGATCCAAAATAAAAAGAGATGCCCTCATCAAAACTGCAGTCACAGTAGGTGTCACCACAGGAGTCCAAGCAATGAAAGAGAAAAGGAAAGACTTAGTAACAACCAATCGATAAAAATCAATACAGAGAGCCTCAGCAACACTTCCAAGAGGAGTATGCTGATGAGCCTTCAGCCGTATTTTAATGGCTGACAACCAGCAGGACACTATAACAGGTAGCATCCTCCAGCTTATTTTTCTCCAAAAGTTTTCTTTATTGATAACCATTTTCAGCAGTCCTGCACTTTGACACAGCATTGCAATGCAGAAAGGAAGCCATATATTTCTGTATATGTGAAAAGAAGGAATTTAAAATTGGTAAAACACTTAAATGAAATCACATTTCCAAGTTTTAGTTTAGATGCTTTGAATTAATGGCATTGGAGCAAATGAATGAGCTCATCAATCTGACCATAAGCATTGCAATAGTCCATTCTACATGAAATATAAATGAATGTCCTTTAGATCCTACAGTTTAGGAAACCAGAACATTACAATATCATACTACTCAAGCCAACATAATAACGTAACAGATACAACCATTTACTTCAAAATCAATACAGGAATAAAGAAATGGAATATAGTGTCACACACGTGCGCTTGGGAGGCAGTCAAAGGGCTCAAATCAGGGTTTTGACAAACCGGACCGAGAGTTGGTGGTGAGTATTAATGCCTCTTCTTTACACTCCAACCACTGTAAAAAACCTCACACTCTTCAGTGTGGTGCTGAGGTGTCACCCACTGCACTCGAATCCCCACCCGGGTGGTTTGTCGTGTGGTGGGTGTGGAAACACGCCTGTAATCAGTGCTTGCTCCCAACTTCCTCCTCTTCTCCCCACAGACCTTCAGAAGAGAAAAGCAACCGATTACATCACATCGCCTCTGTTCCTGACCTCACTTCCAGCACCCACTGATGACCTGTTTCCTGTTTCCTGCCCTCCCACTATAAAAGCAGTCGACGATCACAATCCTCCGGTCGATACAAGTTGTATTGACTCAGTCTAAAGTGAGTACTTTTTTTTTCTCAAATTTTCGCATCACAAAATACGGAGAGGATCCCCAACTCTTTTTGGTTGTGACTGTGTCATTCTATAATAGTAATACAAAGAAAAACAAGATGCAACCCTCAAAAGAAAGAAAAAAAGAAGAAGGACACAAACATATTACTCTCCAGACTTCTCTTCCTTTCACAGGTGTTGCCCTCTTCCTCCCGACTCCGACTTGATCGTGTGAGGTTGAGCAGCTCATTTTATCTTAAACCCAGGAGGTCTTCCGGTGCCAGGGTATCGCCAGATGGAAGTAATTCATGTCAATCGGAAGTTTGTTAAAGCAGGGAACGTACTCCCAGTAGTGCCCTCTGGTGGCACCCACTGACCCCAACAGGGTTGCCTCATGTCACTACAAGTCCCAGCAGACCCACCGTTGTCCATGGGTGTACTTGCCTCTAGAGATGCTGCCATCTAGCACCTTGGGGAAGCATATACAGCATCTCACAAAAGTGAGTACACCCCTCACATTTTTGTAAATATTTTATTATATCTTTTCATGGGACAACACTGAAGATATGACACTTTGACACAATGTAAAGTAGTCAGTGTACAGCGTGTATAAGGGCTCATTTATACTTCATGCTCAGAACGCGTACGTGCCAGCATCATGGCCGCCACGCGTTCTGAGCATTCATTTGATGCGTCCTCTGAGCAGGTCCTCAGAAATTAACATGACACGTGCGCGAGTTGCAGTACCAGCAAAAAGTCCGGGGGGCGCAGTGTGCTAAAAGTTTGAATGTGACGTCAGAGTCTCTGTTTACTATCTACATGTGATAGAAAGCCGCTTTGCGGATCCTACGAGATCGGTGTGCACGCTTCGATATTTGATAAATGGCTCGATGTGTTGAAGCAAAATGCCGACATACAGATGCATTCGTGGTGCTTTTATATTCAAGCGTCGCATATTCCCGTTCGTAATGACACAATACGTTTTAAAATTCTCACATACCATCTTCGGTGCCATCTTTTTTCTAGGGCTTCCTCTGCTCCTGACAGCAGCGAATCGACAGCAATAGATCGCCACACTTTGAGCACATTAAATGTATGATATTCCAACTCTCTGCACATTTATAATCCTTAGATTTATACTTGACATCACTTTCCTGATGAAATGCATTAAAGTATGTATATTACATTTTATAGATAAATCGGTAATTTCGTTTAAATAATGAATACACTTGGGGTGACACAGTGGCGGAGCATTAGCGCTGCTGTCTTGCAGGGAGTCACGTCGCTGATATTCCCTGCCTGGAGTTTACACGTTTTTCTGCTGGGATTCCTCAGTGTGCTCCAGTTTCCTTTCAAAGATATGCAGATTTGGGCATTTGGTGCCACAAATATGACGCTAGTGTATGTGTGTGCTTGTATTTACCTTGCGATGAGCTGATGCCCTATCCAGGGATTGTTTCTCATTCGTGCCAAATGCTTGCTGGAATGGACACATCCCTGGATTTAATCAATAAACATCCTTTTCAGAGATATTGCGGTAAGGTGTCATCGGAATTTAATGGGTGTTCTAGGCAATTCACAACACAGAGAAGCCGAACATGTTCTCACCATGATAATATATCGCACTGCCACCTGGCGGATTCCTCCAGATTTACGTAAAGTACACGCGCAAGTATAAACACTTCAACACTTGCATAGCAGGAGCGTCCGGTGCAGCATGCGTCACGTGAAGTATAACTCCGACCTAACTATAAATTTGCTGTCCCCTCAAAATAACTCAACACATAGCCATTAATGTCTAAACCGCTGGCAACAAAAGTGAGTACACCCCTAAGTGAAAAATGTCCAAATTGTGCCCAATTAGCCATTTTCCCTCCCCGGTGTCATGTGACTCGTCAGTGTTACAAGGTCTCAGGTGTGAATGGGGAGCAGGTGTGTTAAATTTGCTAGAGGTGTCCAACCACAAAATCTGAGTTACTGGACAAGAAGAAGACAAGTGAGGAGGGCACCAAGAGATCCGTGACTCTGAAAGAGTTACAAGCTACATTGTGTGATATTAGACAGACTGTGCAGAGGACCAGTGTTGCCAATGATCAGTGCTGCTGCCACTCAACTTCTTAGCTCTTTGTCCGATAAGCAAACTGCAGTGGGTCCAGATGGTCTACCATGAGAGGACCATCCTCTCAAAGGTTTATGTTTAGTCCACATATAATAATAATAACAACAGTTTTCCCATGCTCAAGGGAACCTTATGAATCTTTTCACAGCCCAAAGAACCAACTTCATATGCAAAGAATCCTTCACAGAATAAAAAGGCTGTTTGTCAAGCAGTGGCTCAAGCAGGTTAGCCATACAACCAGTAAATTTCCAGTAACTTTAAGAAAGTGTGTGGTGAAAATCAACAGCAAAATGTAACACTGCATAAGAAACAAATCTATATAATAAAATGTCTGAGGAAGTGAATGAAGGTGTGGTATGGAAAATTCACAATTTAATACACAAGGCTCGTAAATATATTTAGAAAATAGCTGGATGTGGTCGTAAGTTATGAGACCTTTAACAAAACACTCCACAAGCCAAAAGGCAATGCCAAGACTACATGACACCTGTATTTTTAGTGCTCAGTTAAATAACAACCTTGAAAAGGAATTCGAGTGACCACCCAGTCGTGCACAGCAATACCCAACAAGCATTAGATCATGTCAGCCAAGAGCTGGGTGGGATTCAGACATTTAATATTTCTGACAAATTATTCCAAGAAAACCAATTCAAATAAAATCATAATTTAAATGGCGGTGGATTTGACATCCCGTTCATGATATGACTGCTGCTGAGCTAGCAGAGTGACATTACGCAAAAGCATAGACAGCTTTAAAGTTTCAGGTTCACTTCATAAATGAAAGCAATTCCACTGTAATTATATTCAAATGCTCAGGTTCTTATAATTATGTGTTAAGCTATTAGGTATTTGATTTTTTTATAATTACATATTAAGCACCTGTTACATGGAGTGCAATTACTCAGTAAGCATAACGGAATTAAATTTTAATTAAAGTATGCCTGTTGATAAACTGTATATTTAAAGTTTCTAAAAGAAATACAAATTAATTTTCAGTGGTATGAAATGATAAGTGTTCAATACTGTACTACCTCTACTAGGTCCCATTCCTAATTATTTTCTTTTCCCAAAAGTTTGAGAATGCAGACTGTTTGATGAATGTTTAAGTATCTTTTGTTTCCAAAGAACTATGTTATTATAAAACATAAAATCTAGCTATTTATTGTAATGCCTCATTGCCACGTCACACAAACTAACATTTTCAGACCCACTTAATCTGATGGAAGGTTGTTTTCACCTCACTGATCCAGCATCCTGGCTTTTCAATACATTTTAGCAAGAGTTCCTCAAGTGGCTGGGGTTCAAATACCATCTTTATGCCCGTTTTGTTCATTTTTGTTCCCTTTCTTTATGTTAATTTAGTTTCTGTGTCGCTCCTGATATCTTTGCAAAAGGACGAAGGTCCAAGTGTTTAGAGTCCTGGTGCTTTGCTATGTGGTTGTGAGACGTGGATGCTATCTAGTGTACAGTTTGGTACATCCTGAGAAAGAAAGCAAGCACTGGTGAACTCAGCAACGCAAAAAGACCTGGACGTCCACGGAAGACAACAGTGGTGGATGATCGCAGAATCATTTCCATGGTGAAGAGAAACCCCTTCACAACAGCCAACCAAGTGAACAACACTCTCCAGGGGGTAGGCGTATTGATATCCAAGTCTACCATAAAGAGAAGACTGCATGAAAGTAAATACAGAGGGTGCACTGCAAGGTGCAAGCCACTCATAAGCTTCAAAAAAGAAAGGCTAGATTGGACTTTGCTAAAGAACATCTAAAAAAGCCAGCACAGTTCTTGGACAGATGAAACCAAGATCAACCTCTACCAGAATGATGGCAAGAAAAAAGTATGGAGAAGGCGTGAACAGCTCATTATCCAAAGCATAGCACATCATCTGTAAAACACGGTGGAGGCAGTGTGATGGCTTGGGCGTGCATGGCTGCCAGTGGCACTGGGACACTAGTGTTTATTGATGATGTGACACAGGACAGAAGCAGCCGAATGAATTCTGAGGTGTTCAGAGACATACTGTCTGCTCAAATCCAGCTAAACACAGCAGTCAAATTGATTGGGCGGCATTTCATGATACAGATGGACAATGAGCCAAAACATACAGCCAAAGCAACCCAGGAGTTTATTAAAGCAAAGAAGTGGAAAATTCTTGAATGGCCAAGTCAGTCACCTGATCTTAACCCAATTGAGCAGGCATTTCACTTGTTGAAGACTAAACTTCAGACAGAAAGGCCCACAAACAAACAGCAACTGAAAGCCGCTGCAGTAAAGGCCTGGCAGAGCATTAAAAAGGAGGAAACCCAACATCTGGTGACGTCCAGGAGCTCAAGACTTCAGGCTGTCATTGCCAGCAAAGGGTTTTCAACCAAGTATTAGAAATGAACATTTTATTTCCAGTTATTTAATTTGTCCAATTACTTTTGAGCCCCTGAAATGAAGGGATTGTGTTAAAAAAATGCTTTAGTTGCCTCACATTTTTATGAAATCGTTTTGTTCACCCCACTGAATTAAAGCTGAAAGTCTGCACTTCAACTGCATCGGAGTTGTTTCATTTAAAATTCATTGTGGTAATGTACAGAACCAAAATTAGAAAAAAGTTGTCTCTGTCCAAATATTTATGTACCGAACTGTAGATAAATGTTTTTTTTTAAATAAATATTTCCATTGTTCTTTTTGGTGACTAGCTGGCAAATGCCATTTTCCCCTCTAGTCAGCATTTTCAGCTATTTTGGGACTTACTGTGCTTCAGAACTCTCAAGTTCATAACAATGTGGAGTTTGAATATTCTCCCTGTGTCTGCATGGGTTTTCCTTTGGCTATTCCTGGTTTCCCCACACATTCCTCCAAAGACAGGCTGCTTAGGTTGATAGTTGATTCCAAATTAGCCTTGTTTGAGTAGGCCATGTATAGGACTAGTGCCCTCTCCAGAGATGTTTCCTGGCTGGTCCTCACTGCTGCTACTAAACAGGGCCCAGAACACAAGCCAATAATCGTGATCAAGATTTGAAACAGGAAAGTCAAAGCGGAATTGCATTTGCTGTTTATTATGAGCACTGATTTTAATGGAAGTATCTATTTTAAAATATCTTAGAAAGAAATGCAAGCGTTTTGCACATTTTGAGCATATGACTGGATAACAGACATGTAGATTATACGACACAAGTAATGATGAGATTTGTTTTTTTATGGACGTTTTTCATATCATTTGTACAGCATTAGTCTCCAATGGCTTGTATAGTATCATAAACTTGTTTTATCTCCATTCTGCATAACAACATGAAATCAACATTTTTTTCTTGGCCATCACTACAAAGGTACATAGTTTAAGTAACATATTGTCATACCTTCAAGGCAAGAGGGGGTGCTATCTCTAACAGTATCATCTCTTTTCTATCCCACAGTGCCCAGAAGACGCCCAAAGAGGGCAAATGACTACACCCATTCTGGATGGCACCCTATAAAACCTGGGTGTCCCTGAAAAGATGGCGTCTCATTTGGACCTCAACTTGAAGAAGGACGGAGCTCCCAGATATAAACTCCATCTACTCTACTTTACTCTACTCTGCTCTACTCTTCTTTAGATTCTGTTTAATCAGTTTGTGTTATGCCCTCAAGCTCTGTTTGTTTGTAAAAACCAAACCTCAGATTAAAAGGGGTGACCCGGTTTATACCCCAACATTCCTTTGGACTCCTCTTGTGTCTTTCTTGTAGTTTTCTGCAGTGTAAAAAAAAAATCATTTTTGGGTGGAGTGTTCCTTTAAGTTTAACATGTCTTTGTAAGGCTGAATTCCTTTTCATAACATTATTTTAAAAGGATCTGGTAAATTTCAATTTACTGATAGTGTGAAGGATATGTTTGTTGGAACTGTAAGAAACGTAAGAAATTTGACAAACAAGAGGAGACCTTTCAGTTCATCTGGACTGTTTGTTTAGATAATAGATAAGCTGTCCCGATATCTCATCCAGATTCTTCTTAAAGGTTGTAAGCCTTTGACATTCAGCATTTCAGTCGATAGTATTAAACATTTCAGACGACTGAATTCTACACCAAAATGTATCCTGTCACCCATATAGAATACAAATAGTGCATAAAATTTAGGAATAATTTACTTAGGCAAGTCAAATTTTTTACTCTGTATGTTGAATTCTTAAATGAAAACTAAGATCCGGAGTCACATCATGTCCTTCATCCCTCCCACCTTTGATGCACACCAATTTGCTTAGAGGGCTAACAGGTCTACTGAGGATGCTGTTGCTGCTGCTCTCCATGCTACCCAGTCCCATCTGGTGCACCAGGGGCGCTACACACGTCTCCTCTTTATGGATTTTAGCTCTGCTTTTAACACCATCCTCCCTCACAGATTGGTGTGCAAGCTGCTAGCCCTGGGACTCCCGTATCCCACCTGTATATGGATTAAGGACTTCCTGACAGACCGCACACAAAGGGTTAGGGTGGGTCCTCATATCTCCTCGGCCATCACCACTGGCTCTCCTCAGGGCTGTGTGCTGAGCCCCTTGCTCTTCACACTGTACATACATGACTGCGCCTCCGCCCACCACAGCAACACCATCGTCAAATTTTCAGATGACACCACTGTGGTGGGGCTGATCTCTGGGGAGGATGAATCCTCCTAAAGGGACGAAGTGGAACAGCTGACAGCATGGTGCACTGACAACAACCTGCTCCTAAACACAAGTAAGACCAAGGAGCTCATTGTGGACTTCAGAAAAAAGAAAACTGGCATCAAACCACTCTACATCAGAGGGGACTGTGTGGAGAGGGTGTCAGACTTCCGCTTCCTGGGAGTCCACATCATGGAAGACCTGTCCTGGGGTGTGAACACAGCTGAGCTGGCAAAGAAGGCTCAACAGACACTTTATTTCCAGAGAGTCCTCAGGAAAAATAACATCCCCCAAAAACTGCTGGTGTCCTTCTATCGCTGTTCTATTGAGAGTATCCTGTGCTACTGCCTCTGTGTGTGGTTTTCCAGCTGCACAACAGCGCAGAGGAAAACACTTCAGCGGATTGTAAAGACTGCCCAGCAGATCATCGGCTGCTCTTTACTCTTTCTGGATGAACTGCACAGCTCTCGCTGCCTCAGGAAAGCGGAAAACATCTTGAAAGTCTCCTCACACCCCGCTCATGACATGTTCCAACTGTTGCCATCAGACAAAAGATAGAGGAGCATCAAAACAAAGACTAATAGACTGAATAACAGTTTCTACCCTGTAGCTAATAGGGCACTGAATGCCACCTCATCACCTCCAATGCAGCAGTGCAATAGATGACATCTTGTGCAATAGTGTTCATGTGCAATTAAGGTCTTATGTTGAATGTTTGTGTTCTACCTTATTTCTTCTTATCCTTTCTTATCCTTTTTTAATTATATTTTAATTATATTTTGATACCGCAGGGATTGCACCTAATTTCGTTGTATTTGTTACAGTAACAATAAAGATATTCTGATTCTGAAGATCTGACAAGCAATTCGCAGACTCATTTAGAAGAATGTATTGTTATTATTGGAACTCACTAGAAAATTTTAATTTTTTCAACAAATGATGTTATTTAAGACAAGGTGTTGTGATGTGAGATTTTACATATAACTTGATGAATATTTTGTACTGTATATCTTTATTTGTAATTTAGACAAAGCAATGTAATTTAGTGTTTACCCCCCCTTAGGAATGGGTCTGTTTGAATTTTACAACAGGATTTGGGGGATGTGTGTTTTAAACCAGTTTGGCAAGTGTTTCCTTGCTAAAGTCATTTCTACCCCCACAAATGGGCTAAGGTGTACCTTAACATATGGTTTGGGGGCAGGTGTTAAGATGTTCTATTTCCCCCATTGGTCTGAGGTATGGCTGTTTGGAATTGGCTTGTCTCAGAGGCCTTTAAGTACCATGATGTCCTATTGGCTCTCAGCATTGGACAGAACATCTATAAATGTATGTGTTTAACCTCAGTATCTCTCTCTTACCAACCAACATATGATGAAGAAGCATCTCTCTTGCTAACCTGAAGAGAACACAATGAAGAGCACAGCTCAGCAGCCATTTTGAACAGACATGTGGCTGAAAGCTGAGCACCAATGATGCCTTAACTAGAGACATTTAAGTAACCACAAGACTGTGTGCCACCTGAACTACATATCATTATTTAATCAGGTTGTATGGTTGCCAATATTCAAATATACTTTGCATTTTGTTATTATTTATGAATATTATCAATAATACTAATACTTTGTTTAAACTGTAACTTAACTTCTTCTTGTCTTTTACTACATCTAATTGCCTAAGGTTATAGATATAGAAGGGAAGGTGGGGATAAGTTATTTTCAATAATACCTTATAAACAGTGGTAAGTCTGTGAGATTAGGCATTCTAAGGCTACATATTAATAATACAATAGGGGAAAGTAGAGCAATATATATTACTCTACTGACACAGAACACAAGGTAAGTAAACTTCACTGATAAGTGGTTTTTTTGACTGCCTTATTCCTGATCCGGCCATGTGAGTCAAGTAACTAAGTGGTGACCATTCATACCACACTTTTGAAAATCATAATATCCTTGGTTCACCCCCTTATAAGGAAAAAATTACTTCTCTCGCTTTCACTAAGGCTTACATTTATAGCAGCAGTGATACACCTCAGGAGTCTATTCTTTACACTGAATGAAAATTATTACTTTATGAAAAACATGTGTGTTTACCACTTTTCAATTTTAGTAATATTCAAGTGAAAATTACACTTGAATGGAAACAAAAATATTTACTGTTTTTAATTATGTGGCAATTGTTATTTATTTGTTGTAAGATAAACCACAGGAGATAAAGAGGTATAGTATCTTAAAGACGAAACCCATCCATCCATTCATTATCCAACCTGCTATATCCTAACTACAGGGTCACTGGGGTCTGCTGGAGCCAATCCCAGCCAACACAGGGCACAAGGCAGGAAACAAACCCTGGGCAGGGTGTCAGCCCACAGCAGAAGACGAAACCCATATACCATATATTATGACAAAACAAAGAAGAAAACTATAAAAATAAGCTGAACAACTTTCCAGACACGAGTCATTGGTTAGACTAACTCAAGATGCCGGTGGAAACCCTTACAATAAAAACAACAACATCATGTAGCTTAAAGTGCTTTACGAGATGAAGAAAGAAAAAATAAAAATATAAAAATAAAGTAAGGTCCAATGGTCAGGAGGACAGAAAAGAAAAACTCCAGAGGGCTGGAGAAAAAAGAAACAAAATCTGCAGGGATTCCAAGGTCACAAGACCACCCAGCCCCTGCTGGGTTCTACCTAACATCAATGATCTCAATCAGTCCTCAGGGTTTACAGGCTTCACATGGAAGAATTAGATGATGATGGTCATGTGATGGCCCAAATACTTTTTGAATCCACTGTACATGATCAGTAGTGAACTAGATGATGATGGTCATGTGGACCTCTGGCCTTCAATCCATTAATGTAGATACTGCATGGTGCCCTGATCAGATGGTGGTGGCACAGATCGCCACCACAGAAAACCAGAAAAGAACAGCAAAGAAAGTAGGGGATAGTACGGATTGTGGGGCCATGAAAAAAACGAAAATTCAATGCATATACAGAATATCAGGGTTACACTAAAATGAAGCTATGAGAAAGCCATGTTAAAGTAATAAGTTTTTAGCAGTTTTGTAAAGCGCTCTACCATATTAGCCTGGTGAATTTCTATCGGTAAACTATTCCAGATTTGAGGTGCACAACAGCAGAAGGCCACCTCACCACTTCTTTTAAGTTTAGCTCTTGAAATTGTAAGCAGACACTCATTTGAAGATCTAAGGTTACGATTTGGAGTGTAACGTGTAAAATATTCTGAAATATAAGATGGAGCGAGAGGATTGAAGGCTTTGTAAACCATAAGCAGTATTTTAAAGTAAATTCTAAATGGCACAGGTAACCAGTGCAGTGACATCAAAACTGGAGAGATGTGCTCGGATTTTCTTTTCCGAGTTAAGATTCTGGCAGCTCCATTCTGCACTCGTTGTAATCGATTGATGTCTTTTTTGGGTGGTCCTGAGAGGAGTGCGTTACAGTAATCTAGTTGACTAAAAATAAAAGGAGGAACTAATTTTTCAGCATCTTGCAAAGTTATAAGGGTTCTAACTTTTGCTGTATTTCTTAAATGAAAAATGCTGTCCTGGTAATCTGATTAATATGTGATTTAAAATTTAGGTCAGAGTCAATAATTACCCCTAAATTCTTTACCTCTGTCTTGACTTTTAAGCCTAATGGATCAAGTTTATTTCTAATACCCTCATTATATCAATTTTTGCCAATGACTAACATTTCTGTTTTCTCCTTATTTAGTTTGAGAAAATTACTACTCATCCATTCAGAAACACAAGTAAGACATTGTGTCAGTGAGTCAAGAGAGTCGGGGTCATCAGGCGCTATTGATAAATACAGTTGTGTTTTGTCAGCATAGCTGTGGTAGCTCATGTGATGCCTTGAGATAATCTGACCTAACAGTAGCATGGAGATCGAAAAGAGCTTCCTGAAGGTGCTATATATATTACCAGTAATGGCGCCGTGTAGTGAATACACTCAACTTGACCATACTTTGTTGACCATTGAGCTTAACCTTTGTTGATCATATATGTGTACCAAATTTCAGGTCAGTAGGTCAAATGGTTTGGGAGTTGCAGGTGACTGTAACGGCACACTGTAAGCTGCGTCTACTTGCCATGTTTTGTCTTAAACGATATACTTTCTGGTCAACGGTCTTGTTCGTTCTAGCTATTGTCACGCAATCAGTGTCTCTTTGTCATCTCTGGATGCCGTTTTGCTCTGTCTCACTTGCCTTTGCAATTCTGACACGTTTGGCACTGATTGCCGACATCGATTAGCCTCTTCCTCAGTCTCGTTTGCTCTTGCGATTCTGTTTTGTTCAGTGTTGGGTTGTCTTCGTTGTATGGTCTGTTCTTTGCTCTGTGACAGGCGACCGGCTATGGACTCCGGTCGTCACCCCCAGGCCGCTAGGAGGAGCCCTCCGGACAGCATATTTGTGCCCCGAGTTCCAGCAGGGCCTCATGGACTTTGTAGTGTTTTGACACAGCCCTGCTGGATACCCTGGGGGCCGCCAGGAGTCGCTGTAGGGGGGCTAGTGGGCTCTGTCATGCCCTATAACCCGGGAGTGCATCCCAGTCACGTGACTGGAAGAAGCGATGTGCTCCCGGGATGAAGAAAAGGACTTTGCCCTGACCCGGAAGGAAAACAGACTTGTGGGTTTGGCTTGGGGCCACTTCCGGGTCAGGGGCTATAAAAGGACTCTGGGTGAGCCCAGACATTTGAGCTGAGCTGGGAGGTAGGGTGGCGACGTGTCTGGGAGAGGAAGAGTATTGTTTATAGAAGAGTATTGTGTTTAATGAGTGTGGAGTGGAGGGTGCTTTGTGCACAGTATAATTATAAAATAAAGAATTATTATACTTTCACCTGGTCCGAAGAGTGGTACCTGAGGGTTCGAGAGGTGGACGACACGCTTATCTGCTACACTGGCGTAGTCGGCAGGATTCTCTGGCCGTCTGGAGGCAGAGGATCTGCATCAATAATCAAATTTGTTGTGGCAGAGAACCCTACAAAGGTCCCTCTAGTAACCGCGGAGGTGAAAACTCCACCCGCGACCAAGAGCGCTGCAGCTGAGAGCCGTCCTCTACAGCAGGCGAGTATGGGGAAGAAGACTGGGAAGAAGGCTGGAGTTGTCCAGAAGACTTCGGTCCCAGACCCGATGGAGACGCTGTGGACTTACCTAACAGGCGGTGAGGAGGATCAGGCACGGCTCAAAGCCGAGCAAACCCGAGCGGACAGACAACCGGAGCCGCGTAGAATCGCGACTCCCGACGATTATTACCGGGAGTTGGAGCGGGATCGTCTACGGGCCGAGGTAAGTGCTGGAGGAGCACTCAAACCGCCGGAGACTGTTTATTCTCTGTTTGCAGAGGCCTGCCTGCACAAAGCGGACAGCGAGCATGCCTGCCTCAGACCCAAGCAAGATGGCCGCGACAAGAAGACGGCGAGCCAGTCTGGGAAACCGCAGAGGGGAAGCCCATACGCCGATACCGTCCACGTGACCTCGCGCGATGGATGCCGGGATGGGAAAGTCCTCCTCGGTTCCTTAGGTGAGGACACGTCTTCCCCGACGCGTCTGAGCTCCCGGAAGGGGAAGGGGGCGGCGAGCGAAGCAGCGCCATTAATTAATAAAGAGGGACGGGACGTGACTGTAGTGTCTGCCGGCAATATTAAAAAGGCAGACCGCAGCCAGCCGCAGGAGGCTACCCGTTCCTCTAAAGACTCCATTTCCCAGGAGCCCTTGCGCTCATCAGCAGAGCACGTGCCAGGAGTGGACGTGCTCATTGGTTCCCGGTCGGCAGGTGACCAAAATAAGGAAATAGCCTTACTGCCGGCCGAGACAAATAACTTAATAAACTTGCAGGAGCTCGAGAAATGTCTCGCGCCCCTTTACGCTTTCTTCCAGGGACTACAGGAGGTGAAGGAGCGTGTGGAGGAGCTGGGAGCTGCAGCCGAAGCGCCGTTGAAGGGACTGATGATGTACCTTCGGCGGTTAGGCCGTGAAGCCCCGGCCTCGATTAATGCAGCGGTGCAGGTAGGTGCTCTCTGTACCGTATATAATAAGGGGACGCAGTGTGAATCGGCACCGCGTTTAATAAGTTGCGGTTGCCAAAGCGCTGTGTCTCCGACAATAGAGTGTGGCACCATGACGGAGTGGTCGGGTAATTGTCCGTTAGAACCGGAGCAGCGGTATCAGACGCTGCTCGGGACTAAGGCGGACGTTAAAAGCCCGATCCGCGTGATAAGGGGGTTGCCGTTGCTTAATGATGAGGCGGGGGAAGCACCGATCGTCCCGAGACAGCTGAACAGTGCTGTTACCCGGAGCGATACGGTACTAATGACGCCGCCTCTGAGTTTACATAGGACAACGGGCGTGCAAACAGCAAAGAGGCTCTCTCTTTCCCATAGAGAGCCTCACGTTGTGCACAAGCCCCAGAGAAAGCAGGAGATCCCCACACAGAAATGCGGGTCTCCTAACAGGGAAGAGGATAGGGCAAAGAGCAGCAAAGCGGCTGTTAACCCCTCCTTGGCGGAGGACAGGGTGGAGCTGACAGAATTCCCGAGGTGCTTCAGGTCTCGGGAAGAGAGGCCACCAGGAGGACGTCGGCGGTGCTACAACTGCCGGCAACCGGGCCACGTATGGCGTAGTTGTCCCCGGAGGACAGGGGAGCGGTGGAACAGCAGATACACCGTCCCTCCAAGGTTCGCCGGGGGGTCTAGACAACGGAACCATGGCCCGGATCCCGCGCCCTCCTGGAGGAGGACGTCCCTCGCGGGAATCAACGCTCCGCCCCACTGCTCGTCGCTAAGGGGGAGGGACTGTGACAGGCGACCGGCTATGGACTCCGGTCGTCACCCCCAGGCCGCTAGGAGGAGCCCTCCGGACAGCATATTTGTGCCCCGAGTTCCAGCAGGGCCTCATGGACTTTGTAGTGTTTTGACACAGCCCTGCTGGATACCCTGGGGGCCGCCAGGAGTCGCTGTAGGGGGGCTAGTGGGCTCTGTCATGCCCTATAACCCGGGAGTGCATCCCAGTCACGTGACTGGAAGAAGCGATGTGCTCCCGGGATGAAGAAAAGGACTTTGCCCTGACCCGGAAGGAAAACAGACTTGTGGGTTTGGCTTGGGGCCACTTCCGGGTCAGGGGCTATAAAAGGACTCTGGGTGAGCCCAGACATTTGAGCTGAGCTGGGAGGTAGGGTGGCGACGTGTCTGGGAGAGGAAGAGTATTGTTTATAGAAGAGTATTGTGTTTAATGAGTGTGGAGTGGAGGGTGCTTTGTGCACAGTATAATTATAAAATAAAGAATTATTATACTTTCACCTGGTCCGAAGAGTGGTACCTGAGGGTTCGAGAGGTGGACGACACGCTTAACTGCTACAGCTCTCACTTGCTTGAGCAATTCTGTTTTGCTCTACGTCAGCCTGTTGTAAATGTTGAGTGCGCTCTTCATAGTTTTCTCTCTTTCTCTGTACATTTAGCATTCATTTTCTCTGAGGCTGATGCGCTCGCTGCTTCCTAAGCAGCTCTTCTTTTCTCCACCCTAGCGGCCCGCTTCTTCTCTTCTTTCGTTGGCATCTTAACTGATTAAGTCAGTTTCCCGTATGCATGTGCCACACGGCCACCCTGCTGCCCACTGCCGAGAGTTGATTCTACATTAAAATAAAATAAAAATAAAAAGAGTAATAATTACAAAATTCTTCGCTTTTAATATAAAGTTGTAGTGCAGAGTTTCAGCATAGTATATGTGTACCAAATTTCAGGCTACAGGTTATTTGATTTTTGACCTTAACCTTCCTGGGTTGACCTTTGACCTTGGAGGTCAATCATCACCCCGAAAGCGGACAATAGACGTTACGTAGTATATGTCTACCAAATGTCAGGTCAATAGGTCAAACGGTTTGCAAGCTACAGGTGATTTAAAATCCTGGACAGACAAATGGACAGCCACGGTAGCGTATTTAAGAAGATGTTCATACATTTAGCTAAAACAAGCAATGTGAAAAGCAATTATACAAAAAAAAAATCCTTTTGATCAACAAAGTACATCATTCAATTAAATAACTTATCACAGCTCTCCTTCACTAGTGTGGCCACTAGGGGGCGTACCAGCACCACAAACCCCCAGACACAATTGTGCCATAACAGTCCCAGTTCAATTAAAGTGCTTTAAATTTAAACAACACCTTCAGCACAACTCCTCCTCTTCTTTCTCTACAGCTGCACGTCCAATTCCAACTCATCCTACGCCGAGTGGAGAGCTTGCCTTTAACTCCAGACCTGAGAGTACTTCCAGTGCATTATCCAGGTCACTTCTAGGTCAGGCAGGAGCCCAACGGTCCTTGTGCTGTCCGTATTCAACAGCTCCCCCTGCCGCCCCCTACAGATTACCCAGCAGGGCTCCTATGTTGCCCTGTGGGCATGGATACTGGGGTTTGTCAGACGGGATGCTGCCACCCAGTGTTCGGGGGAACATTCTGCCCATAGTCACAACATTTCAGGTACCTAAGACCAATCAGCTTGTCCTTCCGAGGTCACTGGGATGCCAACCCTGGTGTAACTGCTGCCACAAAATCTTCTTGTGCCCATGCCTGGCAAACTCAAACTCTGGTTCATTGTTTCATAATGTCTCGTATTGATTACTGTAATTACCTCTTCATTGGCCTCCTTGCAGTATCTATACAAAGCTACAGTATATTCAGTACTCCGGAGCCACACAAAGCGTTCTGCTCACGTTTCCTCTGTTCTCTCCCATCTCCTCTGTTCTCTCCCAGCTTCACTGGTTACCGGTTCCATCAAGGATTAAATTCAAGATTCTGCTTCTCCCCTTCAAAGCCCTACATAACTTTGCCCCCCTTTACCTCACTCAGCTCCTAGCTCCTTACACTCCTTGTCGCTCTCTTAGCTCCATGCACTCCTCGTCGATCTCTTAGCTCCATGCACTCCTCGTCGATCTCTTAGCTCCATGCACTCCTTGTCGATCTCTTAGCTCCATGCACTCCTCGTCGATCTCTTAGCTCCATGCACTCCTCGTCGATCTCTTAGCTCCATGCACTCCTCGTCGCTCTCTTAGCCCCATGCACTCCTCGTCGCTCTCTTAGCTCCATGCACTCCTCGTCGCTCTCTTAGCTCCATGCACTCCTCGTCGCTCTCTTAGATCCATGCACTCCTCGTCGCTCTCTTAGCTCCTTACACTCCTCGTCGCTCTCTTAGCTCCATGCACTCCTCGTCGCTCTCTTAGCTCCATGCACTCCTCGTCGCTCTCTTAGCTCCTTACACTTCTCGTCGCTCTCTTAGCTCCTTACACTCCTCGTCGCTCTCTTAGCTCCATGCACTCCTCGTCGCTCTCTTAGCTCCTTACACTCCTCGTCGCTCTCTTAGCTCCATGCACTCCTCGTCGCTCTCTTAGCTCCTTACACTCCTCGTCGCTCTCTTAGCTCCTTACACTCCTCGTCTCTCTCTTAGCTCCTTACACTCCTCGTCGCTCTCTTAGCTCCTTACACTCCTCGTCGCTCTCTTAGCTCCATGCACTCCTCGTCGCTCTCTTAGCTCCATGCACTCCTCGTCACTATCTTAGCTTCTTTCACTCCTTGTCGCTCTCTTAGGTCCTCGCTCAGTAATCTCCTTACTGTCCCCTGCACCAGACTCTCCACCCTGGCAGGCAGGTCCTTCAGTGTTATGGCCCCTCAACTATGGAACTCTCTTCCTCAGTCTCTCAGAGTTTGCTCCTCTTTCTCCACCTTTAGATCTAAACTCAAAACTTTCCTCTTCAACGAACTTTTGTCTTCTGTGTGATTTTTTTTTTTTACCATCTATATTTAAAGCGACCTTGGGTTTGTGAAAGGTGCTCTATAAATGCAGCTTATTATTATTATTATTATGGCAGGGGAATATCACCGCTCCCCCAGCTTGTCCTTCCTTTCCTATGGCCTCCTGGCCAGGTAAGGGAGCAGGATCCATCCCAGCAGAGACACCAGTTAGTCCCTCACACTAAATAAAGGACATTATTAATGTGTTTGGTGAATTAAAGCAGATTTGCACTTTTTGGTCCTTCTCTTTTTTTGTCCCTTATTTCTTCCCTAATATTTTCTTGAAATCGATCCTTTATGTTGAACACACCCAGGTGAAAACTGAACCTTCTCAGCTGGTGATCGCTGTGTTATCTGTGCCTCATTGTTAATTGACAGCTGGTTATGAAAGAGGAGCAATTAAGCACAACGACTGCAATTGTTTATGAGGAAAAAGGAAGCAATTAAGGGTTTGGAACCTTAATAAACGAGGCAACTAAAATAAAGTACGCTCCACTAGCAGTAATAATTGGCTCCAAATTAAGAAATTGTTCAAAATAAAAACCTGCAGCCGACGCAGCCTTCCAGAAAATTAATTAATTTGACACCCCTGCCTTTGGATTATGCAAAAAATGCGCATTACAATATTCCAGTAAAAAAAGATGTCAGAGCTGGCAAGTGGTACTGTGTTGGACTTCAGCGCCGGGGATTCATTTGGGCATCACTCAGACTGCATACTAACTGGCAGCTTTGGAGCTGGTCAGAGCACAACGCCTGCAGTGCAATCAATATGAAAAGAGAGGAGAAACATGGCTTTCATGTTACTGCATATACAGATCGTTCATGAAAACTCCCCGCAGTACATTGTAAGCAGGCTATTCTTTCTAACAGTTGGCTGCTTTTATATTTTTATACACAGATGTAATTTATGTGTCTCCACATTGCTATTTAATCAGTTATTTTGCATGGAGAGACGACTGTCAGCCGTGAATCCTTACAGATGTTCTAACAGAACCTGTGGAGATATAAGACAAGGAATTGGCTCTTGTTTTGTCTCAGGCCATCATTTTCCACCAGTGAATAAGACAGAATCTTCAACCTGAGCCTGGAACAGGGGAGAGTCCCGAGGCTTTGGAAAACATCTTGCATCACCCCAGTCCCAAAGGTATCACGTCCTAGTGAGCTGAATGACTTTCGGCCTGTTGCTCTGACATCACATGTGATGAAGACCATGGAGAGGCTGCTGCTTCACCACCTTAGGCCACAGGTTCAACACGCCCTTGACCCTCTGCAGTTTGCATATCAGGAGAAGGTGGGAGCGGAGGATGCCATCATCTACATGCTACACCGATCCCTCTCCTACTTAGACAGAGGCAGTGGGGCTGTAAGAATTATGTATCTAGACTTCTCTAGCGCCTTCAACACAAACCAACCTCTGCTCCTTAGGGACAAGCTGACAGAGATGGGAGTAGATTCATACCTGATGACAGACCTCAGTATGTGTGTCTTGTTGAACTGCACATCTGACATTGTGGTCAGCAACACAGGAGCACCACAAGGGACTGTACTTTCTCCGGTCCTGTTCAGCCTATATACATCGGACTTCCAATACAACTTGGAGTCCTGCCACGTGCAAAAGTTTGCTGATGACACTGATATCGTGGGCTGCATCAGGAGTGGGGAGGAGGAGGAGTATAGGAACCTAATCAATGACTTTGTTAAATGGTGCGACTGAATCCACCTACACCTGAACACCAGCAAAACCAAGGAGCTGGTGGTGGATTTCAGGAGGCCCAGACCCCTCATGGACCCCGTGATCATCAAAGGTGACTGTGTGCAGATGGTGCAGACCTATAAATATCTGGGAGTGCAGCTGGATGATAAATTGGACTGGACTGCCAATACTGATGCTCTGTGCAAGAAAGGCCAGAGCCGACTATACTTCCTTAGAAGGCTGGCATCCTTCAACATCTGCAATAAGATGCTGCACATGTTCTATCAGACAGCTGTGGCGAGTGCCCTCTTCTACGCGGTGGTGTGCTGGGGAGGCAGCATTAAGAAGAAAGGCGCCTCACGCCTGGACAAACTGGTGAGGAAGGCAGGCTCTATTGTTGGCATGGAGCTGGACAGTTTAACATCTGTGGCAGAGCGACGGGCGCTCAGCAGGCTCCTGTCAATCATGGAGAATCCACTGCATCCACTAAACAGTATCATCTCCAGACAGAAGAGCAGCTTCAGCGACAGACTGCTGTCACTGTCCTGCTCCACTGACAGACTGAGGAGATCGTTCCTCCCCCAAACTATGCAACTCTTCAATTCCACCCGGGGGGGGGTAAACGTTAACATTTAACATTATACAAAGTTATTGTCTGTTTTTCACCTGCATTATTATTATTATCAATCTTTAATTTAATATTATTTATTGTATCAGTATACTGCTGCTTGATAATGTGAATTTCCCATTGGGATTAATAAAGTATCTATCTATCTATCTATCTATCTATCTAGAATGAGAGGACAGGGAGCAGCGCTTCTTGCTCTTTCTCAAGCCACCACATGCTATGTGAATGTGAAGAGATGGAGAGAATGGCATGTAAGAAGAAAAGCACACCACCATGTACCATGGCAATTTCAATTTTTCTTCTCTTTCAGGTTGGAGTAAAGTTAAATCCGCACAGGTTTAATCTGTGTAGGATGGGGTTCTGTAGTAATGTCAGTCATTTTCTAACATGCTTTTGTCCTAAACAGGGACTTGGGGGGGTGCTGAAGCCTATCCCTATCAGCATAGGGTGCAAAGCAAGAACAAACCCTAGACAGGGTGCAAGTCCATCACAGGGTGAACACAAATACACCCACATAGACATCCCTACCACACACTAGGGCCAGTTTATTAGTGCCAATCTGCCCAAAATGCATGTCTTTGGACTGCGGAAGGAAACCGGAGCCCCCAGAGGAAGCCCACACAGACATGGGGAGAACATACAAACACTACGCAAGGAGGGCTTGGGATGGGAACCGTGGTGTCCTTACTGCAAGGCAGCATCATTAGCACTGTGCCACCATGCCACCCTTCTGTAGTCATGAATTTAGATAAAATTACTTAATTCCTACCTAACAAAGCAGCGTGAGGGCACTGCAAGCCCCACCGGTGATGTAACTATAATTTATGTAAAGACTGAAACATATGCAAAAATACTAAGTGTTGTGAGACATATAACTTTAAAATTTATTGTGGAGGTAATGTATTTTCCATCCATCCATTTTCCAACCCGATGAATCCGAACACAGGATCACGGGGGTCTGCTGGAGCCAATCCCAGCCAACACAGGGTGCAAGGCAGGAACCAATCCCGGGCAGGGCGCCAACCCACACACACACCTACACACCAAGCACACACTAGGACCAATTTAGAATCGCCAGTCCACATAACCCGCACGTCTTTGGACTGTGGAAGGAAACCCACACAGACACGGGGAGAACATGCAAACTCCACACAGGGAGGACCCAGGAAGCGAACCCAGGTCTCCTTACTGCGAAGGCAGCAGTGCTACCACTGCGCCACCGTGCCGCCCGTAATGTACTTTTTTTTGGTGAAATGCATGTGAACATTTATGTGAAAAACTAAGTACACCCCCTGAAACTGTTTATATAATATGTGGACATACCAAGATTTGATCTTCATTTAAACAGTATCTATAAAAACAACAATGATGATTTATTTCTTGCATAGCCTAATATCACCCAAGGAATGCCTCAATGGGCTTTAACAGGCCTTGTTTTCTGACAACCCCCCCACCAGCCTTGACACTCTAAGAAGACAAGAAAAAAAAAATCCCCAAAAAACCTGGTAGGGAAGAAAATGGAAGAAATCTTAGAAAGGACAGTTCAGAGGTAGACCCCCTTGCAAGTAGGTTGGATGTGTAATGGGTGTCAAAAAATGGGGTAAATACAACACACAACACAAGGTCGATGGCCAGTCTATCACGGGCACCTCAGAAATACAACACAACAGTACAAACGACTTTGTTCTTGCATAGCCCACCTCACCAAGTGCAGGGGCAGAGCAACACAACAACTCTCAAGGCAAAATACAAGAACAGATGATACCACTCACTAAATACACAACTGTCACATATGAGGATACAGATTTGTTCAACTACATCAAACATAAAGTAGAAAATAATTAACATAAATGATAAACAACAAGATCTGTCCATCAGTTAACTGTAGAACCACAGCCAGATTGTAGAAATGAGCATTGAGAAGTCAGACACAGTCCTGGACACCTCGGTCAACAAGCCGCCTTCCCTTATTGGTCATGCTACATCTGAGTCATTGCTGGGCCGGCCAATCAGATGAAAGGACCCTTCCACCTGATGATTCCAGTGTTCCTTTATCTGAGGTGACTTTTCCATAAGCAGGCAAGCAACTTGGCAGTAGAGCAGTAGCACCAAGTGCAACATGAAGTTACCAAGAAGAGAAACAGAAACCTATAGACGTAGGTAATGTAACAAATTTCACTTCACATTTAAATTTTGTAACTTATTGTATAATTTAATTAAATATAAAGGAAAATTTGACATATGGAAAAATTAAGAACACCGCTATATTTTATCCTCACAGGTGGCGCAGTGGTAATGCTGCTGCTTTGCAGTATGGGAGTTTGTGGGTTCGCTTCCCAGGTCCTCCCTGTATGAAGAGCACTTTGAGTAGTGAGAAACGTGCTATATAAATGTAAATAATAATAATTATTATTATTATATTTATCACTACCTCAGATAATTCAAATTAGACTCAGATGCATAAGATCAGTTGTAAATGATTAGAACATCATTAGAGAGGACTTGTCTGCAGCTGACTTATTTAAAGTTGGGCATTCAGATTGGTTTGCTCCTTGTTTTGTGTGAAGTGAAGTGTGTATGTTATCACCAGGCTGAGATCAAAAGTGCTCTCTGAGGCCTTCAGAAAAAATGTTATAGATGCCTATGAGTCTGAGAAGGAATATAAAAAGATCTCCAAACAATTGTAAATCAACCATTCCATTGTCTGGAAGACCATCTACAACTTGAGAATGTTTCAAACAACTGCTATCTCATCCAGGCCAGGCCAGGCCACCCCAGCAAATTCAGCCCAAAAGCAGGATGCAGGATTCTGAAAGAAATGTCTATGAATCCCAGAATTTCATAAGCAGACCTCCTGGTAGCTCCTGTCAGTATTGATGTCAAAGTACACAAGTCTACAATTAAAACGATAACAACAACATTTATTTCTGTTGCACATTTTCATACACAAAGAAATAGATACAAGAAAACAAATCAAATTAAATTAGGTAATAATAATAATGTATAAGTAACAAAAATACAGGCTTATATAAAAAGGATATACAGTATAATAATTAGAGAAAAGTCCTTATAAATAGTATCGTATTCTAAATCTCTAAAGATGAGTATGATGATATGGTCAAGTGGGTGGGAAGACAACACAAAACTACAGTTAAGCTGGAGAAAAAACAAAATCTGCAGGGGTACCAAGGCCAAAAGACCACCCATCCCTCACTGGACATTCTTATTAACATAAAGGTTCTTAAGTCATTCCTCATTGTTTTCAGACTTTGTCCCAGAGCATTCAATGCACTTGGTCTCATGGACAGCTGGGGCAACTGCCTTCATTCAATCATCACAGATGGCTGCACGGAGCATCAATCAGGTGGTGGTGGTGCACCACAGAAAACCAAAAAAAAAAAAGCAAGGAAAAGTAGACATTAATAAAGATTGCAAATTCATGAAGAAGTATGATAACTCTATTAAGAGTAAACTAAACTATAGCTACAAAAAATCCAAATTAAAAAAGTGGATTTTTAAGAGTTTTTCAAAATTGTTTAACAGTGTTAGCCTGGCCTATCTCTATTGGTAAACTATTCCAGATTTTTGTTGCATAACAGAAAAAAGCCGTCTCACCACTTCTTTTCAGCTTGGCTCTTTGAATTATAAGCAGGACGCTATTAGAATATCTAAGGTTATGACTTGGAATGTAGGGGGACAAGCATTCCATAATATAGGAAACAGTAAGATTATTTAAGGCTTTGTATACCATTAGTAGTATTTTAAAGTCAATTCTAAAGAGCACGAGTAACCAAAGTAACAACGTTAAGACTGGTGAGATGTGCTCAAACGTTCTTTTTCTTATGTTTCTTGCTGTTGCATTCTCAACTAATTGCAACCGATTGATGTCTTTCTTAGGTGGTCCTGTTAGGAGTGCATTACAGTAATCTAGTCGCCTTAAAATAAAACCGTGAATTCATGCCTCAACTTTTGCAATTTTCCTTAAATGGAAAATGTAATATATTAAACTGCTATTTTTTTTTAACTTGCACTGCGTTTTTATTGCTCTTTAATTAACATTGTTTTTATCAGTATGCTGCTGCTGGAGTATGTGAATTTCCCCTTGGGGATTAATAAAGTATCTATCTATCTATCTGATTACTACTAAATTATTTACTTCTGCCTTGCTTTTTAATGCTAAGGGATCAAGTTTACTTCTAAGATTTTCACTATATCCATTTATGACAACCACTAGGATTTCTGTTTTTTTCCTGATTTAGTTAGGGAAAATGACTACTTATCCATTCAAAAATGCACATAAAAACATTGGATCAGAGAGGCCAAAGTGTCAGGGTCATCAGCTGCTATAGATAACTAAAGCTATAGACAATTTATATATAAGTAAAGCTGCATATCATCTGAGCAACTGTGATAGTTATTGTTGTGATGTGAGATATTACATATACAGTAACTTGATAAATGTTTTGTATGTCTTTATTTCTAATTTGTGCAAAGCAATGTAATTTAGTGTTTAAATTCCACCCCCCCCCCCCCCTCCCTGTTTTGGGAGCAGGTGTTAAGATGTTCTATTTCCCCCATTGGTCTGAAGTATGGCAGTTTGGAATTGGCTTGGTTCAGAAGCCTTTAAGTACTACGACGCCCTATTGGCTGTAGGGGTTGGACAGAAAATCTATATATTTACTTGTTTAACCTCACACTCTCTCTCTTACTAACCAACATCTGAAAGAAGCATTTCTCTTGCTAACCTGTGATGATGAAGACAACACAATGAAGAGCACAGCTCAGCAGCCATTTTGAACAGACATGTGGCTGAAAGCTGAGCACCAATGATGCCTTAACTAGAGACATTTAAGTAACTACAAGTCTGTGTGCCGCCTGAACTACATATCACCATTTAATCAGGTTGTATGGTTGCCAATATTCAAATATACTTTGCATTTTGTTATTATTTATGAATATTATCAATAATACATTGTTTAAACTGTAACTTAACTTCTGCTTGTCTTTTTACTACATCTAATTGCCTGAGGTTATAGATATAGAAGGGAAGGTGGGGATAAGTTATATACAGTAATACCTTATAAACAGTGGAAGGTCTGTGAGATTAGGCATTCTGACAAAGGCTACATATTAATAATACAATAGGGGAAAGTAGAGCAATATATTGCTCTACCAAGACAAAACAGTTATCCTTGTGTTTCTTTTGTTTTTTTTTCTTTTTCTTTTTCTTATTTAGTTTGGAAAAAACTACTCGTTCATTCAGAAATACAAATAAAACACTGGATCAGAGAGGCCAGAGTGTCAGGGTAATTAGTTGCTATAGATAAGTAAATGTATAGAAAAGTTATATATATGTAAAGCTGCATGTCTTCTACATAACTGTGGTAGTTTTCCTTGAGTTTCTTTAGTTTTTTTTTCTTATTTAGTTTGGGAAAATTGCTACTCATTCATTCAGAAATACAAATAAAACATTGGATCAGAGAGGCCAGAGTATCAGGGTCATCAGCTGCTATAGATAAGTAAAGCTATAAATAATTTATACAGTATATAAGTAAAGCTGTATATCATCTGCACAACTGTGGTAGTTTTCCTTGTGTTCCTTTTGTTTTTTTCCTTATTTAGTTTGGGAAAATGGCTACTCATTCGTTCAGAAATACAAATAAAACACTGGATCAGAGAGGCCAGAGCATCAGGGTAATTAGTTGCTATAGATAAGTAAAGCTGTATATCATATGAATAACTGTGGTAGTTCACCTTGTGTTCCGAAGTGCTTACAGAAGTCTCTAAGAAGTCCAGAATTGCATCATGGGACCAGCAGGCGGCACTTGCCACTGTTGATATCAAAGTTTATGAGTCTATACTTTGAAGGAGACTGCGCAAACTACATCTACATGGGAGGTGTGCCAGGAGGAAAACTTTGCTTTCCATAAAGAACATCGGGACACAATTAAAGTTTGCACATGAACACAGTGGCAAAGACCAAGGCGTCATGTATAAACAGTGTGTACACACAAAAATGTTGCATGCTTTCTTTCCATGCTCACTTCGAGATGTATAAAAACTAAACTTGGCGTAAAAACCACGCACATTTTCACAGCAGTCTCATACCATGCTTAAGCACTTTTCTGCTCAGTTTTGCAAACTGTGGTCTTTTTTCTAGATTTGCATCCATTATATGGGCTGTATCAAATATGCCAAAATTAACTGCATATCATTTACAAATCTAAGGCACTTGATTGTAATCATTGTGTAACAATATAATGTGCATAGAATAGCCAAAGTATTCCAAATACCATAGCTGCTTCAGTGTTGTTCCTCACCTGTTTAACCTGTTTATTGTATTTGTGTGTGATATCACAGCTACACATTTTGTGTCGAGAGCGCAGAGGATTACAGCTTGCAGAAGAGGATACAGCTTCCAGCCCTGGAGCACATTGATAGCACACGCTGCCTGAGGAAAGCCTCTTGCATCTGCATGGATTCCACTCAGCCATGCCACAGTCTATTTGAACTTCTTCCATCCGGCAAATGCCTCAAAGCCTTTCCTGCTCAGAAACAGTTTCATCCTAAGAGCTATAAACACCCATCAGTCCATCAAGTGCTCCCAGTAGAGCTGTTTGTATTTATAACTACAATTACCTCACTGTAAACTTGCACTACAACAATAATAGTTCACAATCTGAGCCACTTTAAGAACTATTTGCATTATCTGCACTATATGTACATGTATATTGTACTTATGTTTTCATATTGTATATTTTTCATTGTTATTGTATTATTATTATTATTGTATCATTTTATAGAAAAATATGTTTATGGAGGAGTTGCATAATGAATCTTATTGCACCATACAATGACAATAAAGGAACTTAATTCAATTCAATAGAAGAGAGAGTGTATTTACAAATCGATTTAGATTTACAAGAGCTGTCCTCTTGGAGCTCTGTGCTGTTAGAATAGTAGGATGTATACTTGATATTACTTTTATGATGAAATGCATTAAAGTATGTAAATCACATTTTACAAATAAATTGTTAACTTCATTTAAGTAATGTACACTGTTAATAATTAAGCATGTGGTGTAGCAATAGCAGTGTGCTTGCCCCCTGTCCTGTAATTGTTTCTGCCTTGCGCTCTGTGCTTGCTGCGACTGGTGTAACCCTGTTTGGATGGATGGATGGAACAATTAAACATGCATAACAAAGAGTTTTCAATGTTCCTCAAAAGTTTGGAAGAATCGGCGTTCTACACTTGCAGCTGTTTGCTCATTTATTACAGACTCTATTTGTGAGCTGATTGGTTAAGTGGAGAAAGGAAACGGAAGGAGAGGAACTGGGGTTGGTCCATTTGACAGAGACAGTACTGCAGCAATAAATTATTCAGTCCAGGGTTGCATGTGTCCAAGCAAGCATCTTGCGGGAAGCAGGAACAATCACTGGATGGGGCACCAACTCATCGCTTCTGCTGAGCAACTGTGCCCCCACAAGTTTAATACATGCTTTAATGCATTCCATTATGAAAATTATATCAGGTATACATCTTAGTTTTCTAAAATGTTCAGAGAGATGTAATTTCATGAATATAATGTATGCTGTGTGGCGATCACTGCCTGTGTGCGCCTGTCGGCATAAGAGAAAGCCAGTTTAAGAAGCATGTAGCGATTAACGACTGAGTCGGGGAACAATTAGAATACAAAGCATTTAACATGCTACTTTAGTTATGATGGGATTTCAGAAACTCTAGTATAAACATCAATTTTAAGATAAAGTTAAGAATGACAAAGTAAACTACGATATTAAAGTCGAAATGTCAACTTTAATCTCGATATAGACCTTTTTTTCTTTTGCTGTGTTCCTTTTTTCTTTTTTCTTGTCTGTGGCCCTAATATGCTTCTGTATCACACACAGACACTCGCCTTTTCACATCAGTTTTTGACATCAAACCACTTATTTCTTGAAATTCTTCCTTTTTATACATGCTTTAACCATTGTCTTTTAAGAAAACACTGAATGGAAGGAACTATTTATATTGATTTGCATATTCAAATATGCAAAATTCGGGGAGGAGTCAGGGTGACGCTATAGGCGCGTGCTTGTGTGTTAAAATTCATGTTGATTGGGACATATAAAGTGGAAGTGCATGGAACTTTTCTTACGCAGCGTTATGCATCTGAATTTATTTGTGCATACACACAATTCTGGCTTTATCCGTACACCATGTTTTAGTGTGAATGCTACGTACAGAGTTTATTACATGAGGCCCCAGGTTTTATGGAAGAATGTGCTCTGGATAAACAAGGTACAGTTATTTGACCACAGAACCCAAGCATAAGTTTGATTTTTTTTTTACTTGATTTGTTATACTTTATTAATCCCTTAGAGGAAAATGTCTTTTCAAATTATCTTTGGAGGTCAAAGAGCAAGGTCATCCATTGTACGGTACCTCTGGAACAATTTTCAGGTTAAGGGCATTGCTCAAGGGCCCAACAGAGGAAGATCCCTTCTGGCAGTAATGGGAATTGAACCAGCAACCTTCCTGATACCATCACAGATCCTTAGCCTCAGAGCCAAAGATGAACCAAACAAACACATGCAAATGTCAGTGAAGAGCTGAAACCACTCGGTGTTATTTTTCAGTTAGGGTTCCCCTCTGGCAGGGATTCAGATCCCTTTTTTATGTCTGTTCTGTTCAGTTTTGATTCTTCTGTTTATGTTAATATTGTTGATAATTTAGTTTTATGTGTTGATGTATTTTATACTGTGTTCTGTGTGTTTTGTGGGTGCATACCCAAGAGACGGGGCCACCTGCCTTTCACCATCAAGAGACTCAGCCATGTAAAGGCTGTAAAAACAATTAGTCCCTTGTGGTTCATTGAAGTTTCTCTAGTGAATGTGGTTTTGTCTTCACTGTGAGTATTATTATCTCTGTGTTCTCTGGATTTACTGTTTTTTTCCTGCATTATCACTCCTGTTTAGTGGAAGTCATTTGGATTGAGACTTGTTTGCTTTGGATAACCTTGCTGGCAAATCCTTTTTTGCTTTTTTGAGATTCTTGTCATATTTTCTTTTTACCTGGTGGTTCATTCTGTCATGAACTTGGAATTTCTAAGCACAAAAGTATCATAAATACCTCAGAAATGCCCATAAAGGAGAGGATAATCTGACTGTAAGTGTAGTGAGTATACAGAACAGTTTGAAGAGACTTTTTGATAAAAATATACTTAACAAAAGCCATTGCCTACAGTTTCAAAATAGAGATAATGTTCTGCTGATATAAAGCATTCATCTGTAAAATGAGATGAGTCACTGTAATGTGCTAATCCAAAATCTATAAATATGGTATAATATAAAGCATCACTTGCTCTCATACACAGACAATTTTGCAAAGCTCTAAGAAAACTATGGCAACTGAAAGAAAATGCCTAACTTTCAAAAAAAAAAATAAAGGAAAGAACGGTACTCTCCATAATGTTTGGTACAAAGACACAGATTTTCTTGATTTGCCCCTCTGCTCCACAGTTTTAAATTACAAATCAAACAATTCAGACACCATGATTAAATTGTACATTGCAGACTACTAACCGATCGCCTCCTTTCCATCGCACTAGTTTGAACTCCTCTAAAGTTGCCTTCTCACTCTCACAGTCTCTCACTCTCTCTTCATGCCTCTTGCCCAGGGTCCTTTTTAAACTGTGACCAGGTGCTGGTGCCGCAATCACTAACTGCAAGGCCTGAAAAATGCATCTGACTGACCTGCACAAGTCTGCACGTGAATGCGCGATCAGCCAAGCACCTCAATCAGAGGGGCACATGCACGTTTTGATGTGGACCTGCACCCGCCTTGAGCCTGCACACTTAAAATGAATTTATTTAATTTCAAACATGCAGTGCCATGAACCTATCTCATCACAGCCCATAGGCAAATAATTTTGAAAAGTGCTAGTAAATTCACTTTGTTGGGGTTATTACTTTATACAGCCCCTCGTTTGGTAGTTTGCTGTCAATGCTTAGGACTAACTTCGGTTTGTCACACCATACTGAATTCTATTCTGTGCAGTTAAGGAAACCCACCATTAATGGTAAATCAAAACACAGTTAAAAAATTCTTCATAAAGAAACCTGAATTTGACGAAGCAAGTGCTACCATGTTTATAAGGTACCGGAAAAAGTTAGCTTAATTTCGCCCTCCAATACGTCAGAATTGGACGAACAGGCTATTTGACCAAGCTTGGTAAAATTTCCATTTACTGCTGTATACAGCAAATCACACTGACTGTTTTCATTGTGCTTTTATACTAAATTTAATTGGATTAAGTACAGCATGGTTTAAGCAGGGGTGTCGAACTCCAGGCCTGGAGGGCCGCAGTGGCTGCAGGTTTTCATTCTAACCCCTTTACCTAATCAGTGAGTAGTTTTCACTGCTAATTAACTCCTTTTCCCTTCATTTCAATAGCCCTGTTTTTAAGGATTCAGTTCTCTGAATTGATTTGTTTCTTCATTAAGTGACAGCCAAACAGAAATGAGATGTGAAACAAGCCAACAGATGACCAGCTAAACTGGGATTTCAAACTCCAACCAATTTCACTCCAAACAGTCTCTTAATGAGAAGCTGATTCTTGCTGTTAATTAAACCCGTTATTTAATTCAATGGCTTGTTGCTGCTCTCATTCTGTCACAGCAGACATTTCCAAATCTGTTGATTTTTCTGTTTTTTCTGTCATATGGTGGCTTGTTTGATGTCTCATTGTTGTTTGGCTACTAATTAAGGAAAAAGAGACAATTAAGGGGCCTGAGTCAAGTTAATTAAAACTAAAGCAAAAGAAGTTAATTAGCAGTAAAAACTGGTCACTAATGAATTAGATGGTTAGAATGAAAACCTCGAGGACCAGAGTTTGACACCTGTGGTTTAGAGATACGGTATCTTGTAAAATGTGCACATTTTCCTGAGTTACACAGTGGTGAGCAAAGTACATTTGTGAAAAATGGATTCAGAGATTGGAAGCATCTCAGCCTAGACTGTTTTAACCACAAATAGCTGGATTTGCAAGCTGTCACACACGTGCACATGGAAGACATCTTCAGGACTCATCTAAAGGTAATTACACTCCGAGCCAAGGGTTGGCGCTGTTGCCTAATGCCTTTTCTCTTCCTTCCTCTGCATAAGCAGTGATTGACAGTCGAAACACCAATGATATCACTTCTATTTCCCAACCGCTTCCTGTTCTCCGGCTGCACTGCCATCTTGGGGAGTCGACTCCTGACTCTTGTCTGAAAAGATGCTACAACCTTATTTTAGTTATTTTTTTTTCTTGTGGGTTCTTTTCTTTTCTTTTTTGGTTTTGTGGTTTATTGTCAATTATACATAAGAACATTAGAAATTTGGCAGACGAGACAAGACCACTGAGTCCATCAAGTCTGTTCGTTTAGCTAATAGCTAAACTGTCCCAATGTGTCATCCAGATTTTTCTTATACAGGACACACTGCAGTGTACCAACTCTTCATCATCTTCTTTGTCATTATTTACAATGCACAAAAAGAGGCCTGAAACACGTGTGCACAGTTTTATACAAAAACATTTGGATTTATAGAATAAATCTGTGCATATATTTATGGCAACTCTGATCCATCTGTACGCAACATTTCAGAGAAACTGGGAAATGACAACACTCTCGAAAAAAATAGGGAAATGGAGCCAAATCTTTTTTTGGAATTGTTTAAACTGCTAGTTAAGTATAGTTCTGAAATGAAGAATCACCTTGACAGATTTCCAAAAAATGCAAAAACGATGAGCTTAAATGATTTGCTTGAGTCTGCTGCATCCCTACTCCTGTAAAAATAAACAAAGATTTGCATGCATTTCTTAATATCTACTAATAGGAATGAAAAATCAAAAAAGAAATCTCCTTAATGTATTTGTGGTTTCTCCTAGACAGCAATAAGATCAGAAAGATATAGAATGGAGACATTTTCTTTTGTCTTGTGCTTCTCAGATTTTTCATTTAAGAAAAAATACCCCACATGTGTCTCCTCTTCAGCTTCAACAGAAATCTCAGCAAAGTCACATTCTGGGCTCAGATTCTCCAGGTAGCGTCTTGACATTTTCTTTTTTTATGCAATTTGAAAGATTTTTTCATTGTGCGCCCGGTAATATGTAGAGAAATGTATGTACAGTCATTTGTGGTAATAAAACACTTTACTGTGATTACAAAACTGTAATATTTGCTTCTGAATGATACTATTAGTTTCTCTGATTTATATTGCCGTGCTCCAGTTCGGTCAAATTCATTCTGGAAGAAAAGGCAGGCAGCATGGCATAGTGGTTAACACATTGGCCTTCAATCTTTTAGGTTGTGGGTGCAAATCCCACTACTGACACCATGTAACCACAAGCAAGTCGCTTCATCTGTGTTGTGGTGTGAAATTTTGCATATAAGTTGATAAATATTTTGTATGTCTTTATTTGTAACTTAGACAAAGCAATGTAATATTAGTGTTACATTATTGATAATAACAGCAATGGTTTAATAGTTAAGAACCCCTTTCCCCCTTTTAGGAATGAGTCTTTGTAATTTTTACGACATGGTTAGGGGAAGTACCTAAAACAAGTTTGGCAAATTGTTTCTCTGCAGGACTCTCTCAATCAACACCCACAGGAAAGCCAATCTACCAAGCTGGCAAGCTTTACCTTAACAAATGGTTTGGAGGGCAGGTGTGAAGGTGTTCTGTCCTCCCATTGGTCTGAAGTAAGGCTGTTTGGATTTGGCTTGTATCAGATGCCTTTAAGTACCACAATGCCCTATTGGCTGTAGGGTTTGGAAGGAGAATCTATACATTTGCTTGCTTTACCCCTCCCTCCCTCTCTCTGACACCATGAACTGAAAAGGACAACACAATGAAGAGCACAGCTCGGCAGCCATATTGAGACAGGCCAGCGGCCTGTTCTGAAGAAAGCTGACCACAAATGATGCCTTAACTAAAGACATTTAAAGTAAATACAAGTAATTACAAGTCTGTGTGCCGCCTGAAACTACACATCAGCATATATTAGTTTGTATGGTTGCCAATATTCATTGGTACTTTGCTTTATTGTTATTATTTATGAATATTATCAATAATGCATTATTTAAAGTGTAACTTAACTCCTGCTTGTCTTTTACTACACCTAATTGCCTCAGGTTATAAATGTAGAAGGAAAGGTGGGGAGAAGTCAGGAGTGGATTGGCGATTAGGGTATTTGGGCAATGCCCGATGGGCCTGTGGATTCTGATCTGGTCATGGGCTGGCCATTTCATGAAATAAATTTTATGTACTGGTTACTGTTTGACATTAAAATTAATTTTCTAAACTACTAAACATTATCTGCCCGGTACTGTGATTTATATAGTCCTACATAATATACCATACTACGTCATCAAGTTGTTTAAGTTTTCAGTACACAACGTTGCAGCGAAAAATTTGGCCAAAACAGCCGTTTGCCAATTTCTGTTTTGATACCCCTACATTTCAGTTAGCATATACCGTACATTATTGCAATTTATTTTATCTCATATCTAGAATGCCCTGAGGTGGGCTGACACCCTGCCCGGGGTTTGTTTCCTGCCTTGTGCCCTGTGTTGGCTGGGATTGGATCCAGAAGACCCCCGTGACCCTGTAGTTAGGATATAGCGGGTTGGATAATAGATGGATGGATATTTAGTATTTAAATTCTTTGGTACTAATAATTTGTTTAGATTATGTATTATACATTTTATTGTTCTCTGGTCGTCGGCGTGAGTGATAATTAGTGGTTTTCAGCAGCGATTATTAGTATGATGAAATAAAGTTATAAAGCGCAGGATAGGAATTTTTCATATTAGGACGGAACATTTATAGTTTATCATTAAGTAAATGGAACATTTCAATCACTGCTGAACAACTATGAACAGAACTGAAAAGCTTTGGACAGCAGTGGTCAACACTTAAACAATCACTAGCAGACGCTCATACTGTGGAGGATGACAATGAAAGTGACCGTGAACAAGAGTGGACAACTGTGTCAATTAGGAAGTCTTGTAAAGACTGTCCACTCTGCTGCTACAAGGAGCTACTCCAGTTGAACCTCTTAACTGATGCCTACAAGAGCATTGGGCTTCCCTACAAGCTACTGCTAACACTGCCTGTGTCGCAAGTGCAGTGTGAAAGATCATTCTCTGTGTTGAAGAGAATCAAAACCCGCCTGAGAAACACAATGACGCAAGAATTTGAGGCGTTTATGTTGATGTCGGTGGAGAAAAGTATCCTAGACAAACTTGACACTAACGGTATTGTTGAAGATGTGGCTGTTAAAAGCAGCAAACTGCGTAAGCTACTAGCCTACTATGGTACTGGCACTTGGACACGACATTGACATTTGACATGTACTCTAATAAGATGTGTAAGCCGTGTTACTAAATTTTTATTTTTCATTAAATTTTATTTCGAGGCATCTCATCAAATTTTAAGTTGTGTCTTAACAACAGTGTAGAGATTAAGTCTGGCAACAGTTTAGATAGAGTTCATATCATAGACTCATAGCAAGTAGCGAGCCGCGTACTCATCACAAATTTTAAGAAAATTACAATGAATAAAGGGCAGAGTAGGTCAACCTCGTCATCTCACAAGTTGTAGGATGCCCGGGCCGGTTTTGAGACCCAGTCCACTCCTGGGAGAAGTTCTATGGTTCAATGCCTTATAAACAGTGCGGAGGCATTCTGACAAAGGCTACATATCAATAATACAAAAGGAGAAAGTAGAGTAATACATTACTCTACTTAGTAATATATAGTAATTATAACAGCCATTTCCTAGTTACATAAGATTCATAAATATTTTACTAGATGACAATGCATAATCTATGGGAGGCTCCTATAACCCCCATAAGTTGAGTAGAATTGGTATATTCTTATATTTCTAACAGCTCTGACTAAACATTATTCTCAGTTAGTGACCAGCTTTGCCATGTGTAAGGTGTAGAGGGCACAGGATTTTAAACCGTGCCCGTGCCTACAGGCCTTATGAGTGTGTGAAGTAACTCATAAAACAGCACTTATTTAAGTGCAGAGCCGTACGTTTAAAGCTTACAGAAGAAGAAGTTAAGAATCTTTAAGTACAGTAGAAGAAGTAAAGAACATTTAAGTACAGAAATAACTAACATTTCTCAAGAAAAGCTAAGTTTAGAGAAGATACATTTTTCCTTTTTTTTGTCTTTTATTCTACGTGTGTAACTACTTTTCTCTTTATTCTTGTGTGGATTATTTGCTTTTAATTTTCACTAAATAATTTTAAAATGAACTTTTGGACTGAGAGATTTCTTTCGGCACGCGTTTAACCCGTGCTTGAACTCACCTTATACATCAGCGGCTACAGTAATAGTAATATATTACTCTACCAAGACAAAACAATCTGCCTGTGCTCCAATTGTAAAAACAAAAGAAACGTAACCAGTTGCATCTCAACAGTGTAAGTCACCTTGAATAAAGACATCTGTCCACTAATATATAAAAAATATGAAGTCTAAACAAGATCTCAAAAAATAAAACATGCTTTTCAAACCAAATTCTCAATTTTTGACTTCTCTTACCTCAGTTATATCTCATGTCTACTTTTCATCTAAAGCCACTTCTAAGGAATTTTAGGAAAAACATCTATTACAAAGTTGATTTTAAATGAAGCATAAATGAGAATCTCTTTTAAGTCTCATGAGCCATTAAAGATCAACCTTTGAGCAGTAACATTTTCCTGTGAATGTTTTTCTATTTTTGCTGATGAACGTAAAGATGTTTCAAGAAGAGAGTTTGTGGTTGTGGCTGTGTGCATTCGCTTTATTGAAGGGGGCATTAATAAGGAATGAGCTATGGGATTTGTGGATATTACACGATATGACAGCTAATGGCATTACAGAGAAAGCCCTTGAGGCGTTAGGGCCACTAAATGGGGACTCTTCACTTGTGCATGGCATGTCATTCTGATGGAGCTTCAGTAATGTCAGGGAGTAAAGGTAAGGTGCAGATGCTCCTGAAGTGTAGTTTCTATAATTGATGATGAATGCTGCAATTGTGTAGTTTTTGGAAGCTCTTTCTCTTATTTCATGGAAGTTGTTATATTCTGATAGCTATACCTTGACTGTCTGTACAATATTTACATATCCAGTTGTGAGAAGAAGAGACAAGAGACATGGCAAGGTTTGGGGCAGCCACCTGTATAATTCAGTGTCCTGGCTGCAAAAGTAATGATTCTTTTGTTGAGTCAAGTTTACAAGACAGAGTCCAAAACATAACTGACTTCCAGGGAAAAGGTGTGAGGCTTTATAGGAAGTTTGGGGGGAAGTGATGTTGTCCTCGCGGCTGGGGCCAGAAGTGATGTTGTCCTCGGGCCCGGGATCGGAAGTGATGTTGTCCTCGGGGCTGGGGCCAAAAGTGATGTCGTCCTCAGGCGCGGGATCGGAAGTGATGTCATCCTCGGGGCTGGGGCCAGAAGTGATGTCGTCCTCGGGCCCGGGATCGGAAGTGATGTCGTCCTCGGGACCGGAAGTGATGTCGTCCTCGGGGCCGGGGCCGGTAGTGATGTCGTCCTCGGGCCCGGGACCGGAAGTGATGTCGTCCTCGGGGCCGGGACCGGAAGTGATGTGTCCCGAGTCGAGGATGGCTCCTGGTGGGATTTCCCGGGAGAGGCCTGCAGGGAACTCAGAAAGAGCATTAGTGCACTCCACCTAGGGAAGACGTATTATCATTCATCTCTGAGCCCTTCAGCTGCCTCCTATGCACACGTGTGTGACACATTATAATGTGGTCAAACAGGGCACTGCAGTTTACCACTGGAAAATGTTGGGGCGCCAACACTTTCAACCCTGAAGTGCCTTGAGCATGGGAAAGGCGCTATATAAATAAAATGTATTATTATTATTATAGTGCAGTCAAATGAATGAAATAAAAAAGGGACACTATGCGTGCCTCCATAATAAAGCAACAACAAAAATGAGCCTAATAAGCTGGTGTTTTCAGGTCGCCTTCGCTACGTTTTTCAAATCTCCGTCCTATGGTTCAGTTGAATCAGAACTGACTGCCTCTTTCCACTGGCAGCAGGCTTTAAAAGTGGGAAACCGGAAAGGGGCGGAGTCTATTGTCCTCACTGCTGCAGAGGGAAAAGAAGAAGAGGTGGTTAGCACAAGCGCCCCCTCTAGGCCCGGGGGGGTTGTAATACCTGCTTCAGATGAGCCCAGAGGATGATCCACAAATGCGCATGGGAGAAAATATTAATCTTTTGCTGTTAATTTGCCTAGTATAAAATTGTATTGAGAAATACTTAAAGCTAAATTTAATTATTTTCTCCATTGCTTGTTTGTACTAACCGATAAGCAATGGTTCACTATATGTATAATGTGTTTTTAATGATAGTTCTACAAGAGTGATTAACTTTTCTGTGCTCTAGACTTATAGCTTGCCCACCCAATTGTTTCCAGCCTTCCTCCCACTTTGCATTTTCTGGCTTCAGCTCTGCCTAAGACTTAAAGCAAAGTGTAGAAATCAAATTTTCTTACCCCCAACTCTTAGCTCTAGAAATCAGAAACACTTACAAACTAATGCTAACGTCTTTGATTATCTGATTTAAATGTGTCATCATGTTTGTTTAATGTTGCATTTATTGATCAATGTAAACACACCGTGCTTTCTGTTCAGTATAGAAAAAATTATTAGATTACTCCTGTAAGGACATTTATTAGAAAGTTTCTGATCTTTTATAGAAAATAATTTTTTATAGAGAAGAGTCCAAATTATACAGATCACATCCGTGTGATGTGGACAATATACTGTAATGTGGAATGTTGGACAGATTTTTGACAGCACAATGAAAATATCTTTAGCAGTGTACTTTAATATCAATAACCGGGGTCTACTGAGACAGGCAAGCAGGCAATCGATTGGGATCTTCAGCAAATTATTCTCTTCACTGGCCACATTTTGCTGGATGGAGTGGAACGTATGGATGCTGCAAAACAAATTAAATAAAATAAAAAAGCAGTATGTGGACAACTCTCCTTCCTAATAATTGTCTTAGGCTTTGTGGAGGCCCTTAGATTTTATTTGACCATTTTCTGGTGTTTCACGTTTCTTTTTGTAGCACAGTTAACAACCAAATGTGTTTCTACAAACTTGTATCTCCCTCATTTCTATAAATTACTTTATATCCTCAAATTTGGAATTGAAGTTTTAAAACTATTTTAGGAATTTACCTTTTGTTTTATAAAGATTCTGTATTGGCCCTTATGTCTAGCTGGGGGTTGGATGTTATATCCCCCTCTAGTGGACATTTGTAAGCATTGTTGGGACTCTGAAATCATAACAAGGGCAAAATCTTGCAGACTTAGAACACAAATGAAGAGACCTGGAGAAAATACAAAAAACAAAATGTAAACGAGAGAATGGTGCATAACACATAACAAAATGAAAAGAGAAGCAAAGCGCTGATGCGGCCTTCAACATTTGTTGTTATCACATTCTGGATCAGTCTTCACCTCTTATGATGCGTGTTGTAATGACCTCTCAGGCGGAGAGTGCAGAAGGCATGTTGTCAAAACATATAGACCAGGGGGGTATTTTTCGTACGTCGGTTAAATCATCCGAGATCAGGTGCCTCATCTTGGATAAGTTAATGCTGGTGACACTCATCCGGGATAAGTTGGTTTTTCAAACGCAGCGGTGTAGTAGATTAGTCGAGCTGGATCTAATCATCCGAGATGAATGCGCGCGCCCGCGCTGAGTGAAAAGCCCATATATATTGAGTCTAGAAAACATGATCAGCACGTCTTTTATAGGCTGTAACAAAATGAAGAAAGAACGGGCGTATTTTTTTTTCACACGTGCGGTGCAAGACCTTTTATTCGAAGGACATGAAGAATTTCAAGATTTAATATGCACAAGGGGTAACACTGCAAAAGCAGCCCAGACCAGAAAAGACGGCTGGCAAAAAGTGGCCGACAAATTAAACGCTAAGTAGTGTGCATTGTACTTACTGAAAGCAGCGTTTCATTTCCTATGTGTCAGATTAATTATTATTTATCCATCCATCCATCCATTTTCCAACCCGCTGAATCCGAACACAGGGTCACGGGGGTCTGCTGGAGCCAATCCCAGCCAACACAGGGCACAAGGCAGGGAACCAATCCTGGGCAGGGTGCCAACCCACCGCAGGACACACACAAACACACCCACACACCAAGCACACACTAGGGCCAATTTAGAATCGCCAATCCACCTAATCTGCATGTCTTTGGACTGTGGGAGGAAACCCACGCAGACACGGGGAGAACATGCCAACTCCACGCTAATATGTCATAATTCCAGATCAAACGTGAGCACATGGGAACAGGTTAAAGTGAAGTACAAGAATATACTTCAAACTGGTAAATATTGGTATATAACTATTTAAAGAATTGTTGACATAAATAATTATATATAATATTAAAACATTAATTTTAAAGCTAATAAGAAGGCAGACAAGCAAAAAACAGGTGGAGGTCAACGCGGTCCAGACCTAACCCCTGCAGAAGAGTTGGCTCTCCAGCAAAATGCCCATCGCCCTGTTTCTGAGGGCATTCCAGGGGTAAGCTCCACCTCAGAACTAGTGGCAGGATGCAGTGGTCACTTCATTTCAGGTAAAGGATGGCCAATGCATATATTTGTCCTCCTTGTGTGCCATAGGTATGTTCCATATAGCCCTCTTTTTTGTTGGGTCAGTTGCAGGGAATATCATATCCCTTAAACCTGCGTCTGACCAACGAGATATTGACGAAGGTCAAATATTTGATGAAGACACTGTGTCTGATTATTCATCAGGAAGAATTTTCCAAATAATGTTTGAACAAACTCCACTCTGATCGGTCCCATGTGCTAATCGTGATATAACTGTTTTGCAGGAGCCTGTAGCCAGCACACATGTCCCTTTTGGAACAAAGTCCACATCAAAAAAAATGAGATGGTGAGGATGGTTGAGCCATTTGTTGTACTTTATACAAAATGATTCAAAATGATATACTGTGTATACAATATAGAGGAAAAAGGCATTTGTAATTGCGTATTTATTTGCAGAAAAATGTGAGAAACAAAATGTCAGCCCTTTTCTGAAACCACAAACCAAAACAACATTTTAAGAGTTTTTATCCAAAAAGTTCAACATAAATTCTGTTATGTGGCACCCAAAATTTGTTTTCTGTCTTATGTTTGTTTTCTGCTCTATGGTTAATTTTGCTGTTTCTTTGTTATTATGTACATTTTGTTAATAATCTTTTATATATTTTATGTACATTTTGGCAGTATGTCTTATATTTTTTGCTATGATTTAAATTTTGTTAATTATTTTTATATTTTTTGATATTATGTAACTTTTGGCAATATATTCTTTTTTGATTTTTTGTTATGCTTGCTTCCTATTTATTTCTATGTATTGTGTATTTTCTTATGTTCCTTGTATTTTGGGGGTGTCCTCCTCAGTGAGCAGGGCCATCCATGTTATCGCTGAAGGGCTGCCCTCTGATTATATACAGTATTTTAGATCTCTCAGAGGGTCCTTGATTAGAACAAAGTGCTTTTTGTTTGCGAGTACAGTTTTTTGGATTTTTCTGTGTTTTGTTATTTCACTTCCAGTTTCTGGATTTTAATTAGTGGATTTCAATCTGAAATTTCTTGCCTTAGATTGCCTTTTTAGATGTATCCTTTTGCCTTACTTTTGCCTTGTTTTGTCCTCCTTCTGTTTATATAAACTCTTCACTTATAGGGATTCCTTATTTATCTTTGTCTTTGTCTTATAAAGCCAGAGTTTTACGGTCATCCTCTTCATTGAAAGGCATTTTTGTTCATTTTTAACACTTTGTGTTTTTCGGACTTTAAAAACATTTGCTACATGGAGTTAAATTCTGTTTTGTTCAGTTTTTTGTCTCTTTTCCACCCTGCTTTCTTATTTATATTTCTGATTTTTTTCTTTTCAGCTTATTTTTCTTTTTTTGGTTTGACCATAAAAACATTTGTTGTATAAATTCACTTAATTCCATGATATGGAATTGTCCTCAAAATAAAAAAAAAACACTTGCTCCATTTTTGACTGTCTGTTGAGTCTGGAGTCAGGCTGCCTGTGGTGAGGCCTATCACTAGGCAGGCCAATGGATGCCCTGGCCTGATCTGTGGGTCTTTTTTTAGAGGTTTCATCCATTTTTTCCCATGTTTCTGTCACTGGATTTTACCATGCCACCATAATGAACATTAAAGATAAAAAAATTATGCTCTGCTAACTCATTTGTATCACTCCCTATCTCGCACTTTCCCATTTCTAAATGCTAAAGTCCCCAAACAAGGTTGTGGCAGCATCATGCTTTGGGAGAGCTTCTCAGTGGCAGGAACAGGGTGACCAGTCAGAATCGAGGGAAGGATAAATTCAGCCAAAAACAGAGAGGCCCTTGAAGAAAATCTGCTCCAGAGTGCATGCCACCTCAAACTGGAGTGATGGTTCACCTTTCAGCAATGCCACCACCAGGGGACATCTGTGCAGAAACCTAATGATGGCAGTTTACAGACATTTCTGATCAAATCTAACAGAGCGTGAGATGATCTGCCAGGAAGAATGGGATAAACTGGCCAAATTCTGGTGTGCAAAGCTTGTAACAACTTACCCAAGAAAACTCAAAGGTGTAACATCTGCCAATGGGGCCTCTACAAAGCACTGAGTTAAGGGCCTGAATACTTTTACGAATCGGAGATTTCAGTTTTTGATTTTAATCAATTTGTAAACCTTTATGGAAACATGTTTTCATTTGTCATTATGTGATTATTAAGTGTTGATTGATAGGCAAAAATGATACATTTATCCATTTAAAATTAAATCTAAAACAAAATATAGTGTGCAGAAAGTGAACAACAACAGCAACATTTATTAATATTGCATATTTTTATAGAAATGGTGTAGCTCAAAGTGCTTTACAAGATGATGAAAGAAAAGATTATAAAAAATAAAAATAACATTAGTCAGTACAAAATAACAAAGAATAAAATAAGGTCTGATGGCTGAGAGGACAGAAAAAACTAAAGAAAACCCGAGAGGGCTGGAGAAAAAAAAACAAAATCTGCAGGGGTTCCAAGGCCCCCACTGGGCATTCTACCTAACATCAATGATCTCAATCAGTCCACATGGTTTTCAAGCTTCACGTGGAAGAATTAGATGATGATGGTCATGTGAAGGTCTGAATACTTTTTGAATCTACTGTACATGATGACTAATGATGTACTGACTGTTAGACCTTCCTAAAAATTTGCAGTAACCCTTGAGTCTGGAACAAAAACCTTTTGGTGATTTTATTTATTATTAAACAAACTGAATATATACAGAGGGACAAAATAATGGAAAGCTCACATGATAAAGGAGTTCTGTCTGAAGTAATTATATCACAATCACAGATGCAGAGGTTAAGGTGAGTCACGTTAGACTGTTTGCCAGTTAGCCGTATGTGTCTGCTCTAAAGGAGGTCTGACAATTCGCACTTTGATAAGCGACTTGAGGCAGGCAACCGTGACCAGACAGTCAATGCTGGCAGTTTAGGTTGCATTAAGTGCCAAAAATAAAAATGTATTTCACATTTCGAAAGGAACAGACTTAGGGCTCGTTTATACTTCACGCTCAGAACGCATACATTCCCAGCATTCATTTGACGTGTCCTCTGAGCAGGTCCTCAGAAATTAACGTGATGCATGTGCGAGTTGCAGTACCAGCAAAAAGTCGGGGGGCACAGTGTGATAAAAGTTGGAATGTGACGTCAGAGTTTCTGTTTACTATCTACAAGCCTCTATGCAGATCCTACGGGATCGATGTGCGGGCTTCGATATTTGATAAATGGTTCGATGTGGTGAAGCAAAATTCCAACATACAGATGCAATTGTGGTGCTTTTATATTCAAGCGTCGCATATTCCCGATCGTAATGACACGATACATTTTAAAAGTCTCACATACCATTTTTTGCAACTTCACAACAGCAAACATAATGTACAGTGCTGTATTTGAGCCACTGAGAAAAAAATTAAGGACATGGTGAAAATGTGTATTTTGTGATTAAAGTGGAAATTTCGGCTTTAATCTTGAAAAGTCCAATTTAACCTCGTAGTTTACTTTATCATTAAGCAGACCGTCGTAAATGACATCCTAGTTTTTAATTGCTACGGCAAGCAGCAATAGATCATCACACAGAACACATTAAATGTATGATATTCCAACTTTCTGCAAATTTAGAATCTTTAGATTTATACTTGATATCACTTTCATGATGAAATGCATTAAAGTATGAATGTTACATTTTACAGATAAATCGTTAATTTTGTTTAAATAATGAATACTGTTAATAATTACACACATAGTGGTGACATGGTGGCGGAGCGGAAGCACTGCTGTCTTATCAGCGAGTCACGTCGCTGGTATTCCCTGCTGGGTTTCCACACTGTGCTCTGGTTTCATTCCAAAGATTTTGGGATTTGGTCCTGCTAAATTGACTCCAGTGTGTGTGTGTGTGCTTGTATTCACCTTGCGATGAGCTGAGGCCCCGTCCAGGGATTGTTTCTACCTCGTCCCAATGCTTGCTGGAATGGACACATCCCTGGATTGATGGATTTAATCAATAAACATCCTTTTCAGAGATACCTTTGCGGTAAGGTGTCATCAGAATTTAATGGGTGTTCCAGGCAATTCACAACACAGCAAAGCTGAACTTGTTCTCACCATGATATCTTCACTGCCACCTGCTGGATTCCTCCAGATTTATGTAAAGTATGCGCGCAAGTATAAACAGTACAACGCTTGCGTAGCAGGAGCGTCCGCTGCAGCATGCGTCGCGTGAAGTATAAACCTGGCCTTTGAAATAATGAGAGAATATTTCAAATAGGGACAGAGAAATAGCATTCACAAATCGAAGCTCACCAACAGGAATGGAAAGACAGGTCACAGGATTAGCACTTGACATGACTTGAATCAGCACCTCTGTTACTTAATCTGTACAAAAACTGTACATTGTAAGATTCACACAGCTAGACTTTAGTCAAATTGACTTGCTTAGCAGACGCTTTTATCTAAAGTGACTCATAAAACAGGTCAACACAATGGAGTAAACATTAGTCTGAGGGACTGTTTGGGAACAAATGTTATAGGACAAGGGTGCCAAATTGATCATCACCAGTGAAGAGCTCATGAAGAATTTACAAGTGAGTTGCAATTCCTAGATTACAAAACCTACTTGGAGAGGGTGCCAGTCCATCACAGGGCAAACACACACACACACACACAAAACACACATACACTAGGACCGATTTAGCATCACCAATCCACCTAACGTGCATGTCTTTAGATTGTGGGAGGAAACCGGAGCACTGAGAGGAAACCCACTCAGACACGGGGAGAACATGCAAACTCCATGCAGGAAGGACCTGGGACATGGTGGTCTCCTCACTGTGAGGCAGCAGTGCTACCAATGCACCATCGTTCTGCCCTAAGCTAAACAAGCTTTACAGAATTTCAGAATTTACAACAGGGAAAACACAGAGAAAAGATCAAATACACAACATTGGATATAAATAATATGAACATAAAGCACTAAATAAAGATTAATGCAGGATACTTAAAGCTATGAATCAGAAATAATAGACAATAAAACATAAAAATACAAAACCTGAACAAATAGCATAACCTGTGATATAAATGCAAACAATCCTGAGCACCTCGACTGAGAGATGTCTGAAAGAAAAGGTCAGGATGTCACAATAAGTTAAACGTCTAAAGGCACAGGGGAGACGCTAAAGTCAGCTAGAAGAAGGGTTTGTGGTCTGATAAGGGAACAACTGAGCTGTGCGGCCATCAGACTGAATGTCATGTTTGGTTTGTAATGGCCGACCCTTTACGCAGACAGGCCACTACACTACCAATTCCTTGCTTAACCTAAGGCTCCTTGATCTAGTAACAAGCCGTACTCCTTAAAGATTGTCTTATTTTTTTTCCCACACCATGAAATAACAGGCAAACCGTTGGCCAGAATGTAAAATCAAACATGGATATACTGTAAATAGAAAGGACAAACAAATATTCAATAACTTGATATCTACTCACAAAATTCCACTATCCCAATGACACCAGTTACTAATTACTATATAAAATACAAATATACCAATATTTATAAAAAACCCTCCCTTGCCCCTAAACAATTAATAGAAACACGGAACACAAATACAAACACAGATTAGTTAATCACAGCAATTGAAATGTGGTGAAAATGAGTCCAAAATAAAGTCTGGCGGTATTGATACTGGCTGTAGTGTTATTGTGCTCCTTCCTGAAAACAAAACAACCTCACCATGATAAGTCCTGGCAATGGCTGAGATGAATCCGAAACCCGGGGTTTCTCGGCTCTGGCTGTCGTGATGTTGAATTGGATGTTGAAAAAGCAAGCAGTGAAATGATGCACTAAACGGCAGTGATGAGTTTAGATAGATAGATAGATAGATAGATAGATAGATAGATAGATAGATAGATAGATAGATAGATAGATAGATAGATAGATAGATAGATAGATACTTTATTAATTCCAATGGTAAATTCACATATTCCAGCAGCAGCATATTGATAAAAAACAATATTAAATTAAAGAGTGATAACAATGCAGGTATAACAGACAATAACTTTGTGTAATGTTAACGTTTACCCAACCCCCCCCCCCCCCCCCCCCCCCCCCCCCCCCCCCCCCGGGTGGAATTGAAGAGTCGTATAGTGTGGGGGAGGAAAGATCTCCTCAGTCTGTCAGTGGAGCAGGACAGTGACAGCAGTCTGTTGCTGAAGCTGCTCGTCTGTCTGGAGATGACACTGTTTAGTGGATGCAGTGGATTCTCCATGATTGACAGGAGTCTGCTCAGTGCCCGTCGCTCTGCCACAGATGTCAAACTGTCCAGCTCCGTGACTACAATAGAGCCTGCCTTCCTCACCAGTTTGTCCAGGCGTGAGGCGTCCCTCTTCTTTATGCTGCCTCCCAAGCAAACCACCACGTAGAACAGGGTGCTCGTCACAACCGTCTGATAGAACATCTGCAGCATCTTATTGCAGATGTTGAAAGACGCCATTCTTCTAAGGAAGTATAGTTGGCTCTGTCCTTTCTTGAACAGAGCATCAGTATTGGCAGTCCAGTCCAATTTATCATCCAGCTGCACTCCCAGGTATTTATAGGTCTGCACCCTCTGCACACGGTCACCTCTGATGATCACGTGGTCCATGAGGGGCCTGGGCCTCCTAAAATCCACTACCAGCTCCTTGGTTTTGCTGGTGATCAGTTGTAGGTGGTTTGAGTCGCACCATTTAACAAAGTCCTTGATTAGGTTCCTATACTCCTCTTCCTGCCCACTCCTGATGCAGCCCACGATAGCAGTGTCGTTAGTGAACTTTTGCACGTGGCAGGACTCCGAGTTGTATTGGAGGTCCGATGTATATAGGCTGAACAGGACTGGAGAAAGTACAGTCCTCTGCGGCGCTCCTGTGTTGCTGACCACAATGTCATACCTGCAGTTCCCGAGACGCATATACTGAGGTCTGTCTGTAAGATAGTCTACGATCCATGCCACCAGATATGAATCTACTTTATGAATCTAATCTATTTACAGTTTGTAAATGAACGGGTAAATTGTCTCCTTTCTCCTCTCGATTTCTCTCCTCTCTTTCTCCTTCTTTTTCTCCTTTGCTCCTCTTTTTTAAATACAGAATGTCCCAGATGTATCTGGTGAGTTTAACAGGAGATTTCCGTCTTGGGTTGTGGTCTCCCTCCATCAACCTTCCCCTCTTTACTTACGGGGACAACATTTACTGACGCACATATAATGGACAGCAAAACAGGATGATGAAAACAAAACGCACAGACAAAAAAAAACCAAATACTTATTATTATGTATTATGTACAATTTAAGCCAAAGACTGTGCATTATCAAAAACACATCATCCTCACCAAGAAGCATGGGGGTGGCAGCATCCTGATATGGAGATGCTTCTCTGCAGCAGGCTTTCAGCAAAATTCAGGGAAATCCTGGAGGAACACCTAAGAAACCTGCACCTTGGGAGGAGATTTGTTTTCCAGTAAGACAACAACTCCCAAGCATAAAGCCAAAACTTTATGACTTAAAAATAACAAATAACAATGTTAATGCCCTGGAGTGGCCAAGTCAGAATCCAGATTTTATTGCAATTGAGAATTTATGGCTGGAGTTGAAAAAGGCTGTTCACTCACGATCAACATGCAACATGGCAGAACTTGAGCAAAGAAAAGATATATACATGTATATATATATAAATACTTTTTAAAAACCACACTTATATTAAGTTAAAAAGTATACTAAAAAACAAAAAATAAGTGTCTCATACATCAGTCTCCAAATAAAAGGTGGGCGCTTTTGCTAAGATTTTAAGAAGTGTTTTTTGAATGTTGATTGATGAAAAGTGCCCACACTTTTATTTTACGAGTGATGTATGAGACACTTTTTTACTTTTTAGTACACTTTTAAACTTAATATAAGCATGGTTTTTAAAAAGTATTTTTTTATAAATATATATTATTTTCAACTTTTTAGTCTTGGGTTTGTTTTAGTATAATTTTGTAATTAATATTTTAACACTTCCTTTAATATTTCTATCCGTCATCTATTGGTGAAATCTTGAACTATTCTTCATATGAAAATGTAATTTCTTAATTAACATGGATTAATTGATCAATTAGTAAAACTGATTATTGATTCATGTATTGTCGTCGGAAGTGAGTAAGTGTGCAAATTATCAAGTCATTTGGACAATTGGAAGTGGGTTAAATATCGATTACAAGATTTGTACCAGATAACAAACAAGTGAAGTTAATATAAGCGTGGTAATAAAATGAGGACAAATGGCAGAACTGTCCACATGTGCAAAGCTGAAAGACTGAGAGGGGTCTATACACATGGACTGCCATGGCTGGCAAAGGTACATCTACTTAATACTTAAAGGGGGTGAATACTTATGCAACTGACTATTTTGTCTTTTATATTTGTAATTAATTTAGATCACAGAACTCTGTTTTCGCTTTGACTTTGAAGAGTCTTCTTCTGTTATTTTGTGTCAAAAAAGACAAATTTAGTCCACGGTGAATTCATGTTGTGTAATAATATAATGTGAAAACTTCAATGGGGTGACCTCTTTTTATAACAACAACAACAACATTTATTTATATAGCACATTTTCATACAAAAAGTAGCTCAAAGTGCTTTATATAATGAAGAAAAGAAAAATAACAGACAAAATCAGAAATTAAAATAAGACAACATTAGTTAACATAGAAAAGGAGTAAGGTCCGATGGCCAGGGTGGACAGAAAAAGCAAAAAAAAAAAACTGGACAAAAAAATAAAATCTGCAGGGGTTCCAGGCCACGAGACCACCCAGTCCCCTCTGGGCATTCTACCTAACATAAAGGAAATAGTCCTCTTTGTAGTTAGGGTTCTCACGGAGTCACTTGATGCTGATGGTCATACAGACTTCGGGCTTTTAATCCATCCATCATTGTTGGAACATCATGGTACTTAGAGTAGATGATGGTGGTGCCACCACCAAAAGGACACCGGAAAAGGAAACAGAAGAGAGAGTAGGGGTTAGTACAGATTTTAGAGCCACCATGAATAGTTATTATAATGAATTGGATATACATAGACACTGTATATGGTTAGGTGTCTACCCTCTTGTAAGTAATGTTTTTTATTAGTATTTCCACACTGGGTTTTGTGTTCCTACTGTGCGCCATTTTGTATTGTTCTGTTTATGCTGCATTTGTAATTTGTATATACCATGACAAAGTTTTAAGTACAGTTGGAATTACAATCTAAATCTAAATAAAACAGAAAATGGTTGCTACTCCAAATTTGAAAGTATATCAGGAAACTGTGAATCAATGAGTAATGGTGTCATATTTATTTAGCCAATCGCAATGACAATTTATTGCCAAAGCAGTATTGATGAAAAGAAATCCAAATTTTGAGGATTGGTGGACGTGTAGCCTGGTTGTCATGAGTTACTCTCTGAAAATAGACATTTCCAGATTCTATCTATAAGGCAAGTATAATGGACAGCATGGGGGATTCTTTGGACTGACAAACAGTACATACCCTTACCTGACAGGGAGGCCAATGTAGGGGGTGGATATGGGGGGGGAGACAGCCTCTCAAGAGCTAATAGTGCATGCTTCCCCATTACGCTGTGTGGCCATTCATGTGCCTGCAGGGCATGCTGGGAGTTGCAGTCCTATCAGGCAGCCATGCTGTGCTCTGTGGGTGCCAGCAGTGGAGGGCTGCACGAGAGTGCTGTCCCTACTTTTAGGTGCTGACTCCTTGACACCAGAAGTACTTCTGGGTCTGGTATAAAAGGGACCACCTCCGTCCATACGGGGAGTCAGAGTCGGGTGGAAGAGGACAAGGCTTGCCTGAGGGAGGAAAAGAAAGGAAAGTAAAGGAAAAGAATGGAGAACAAAATAATAATAATACAGTTTATTTACATAGTGACTTTCCTGTGCTCAAGGTGCTTAAGAAAAGGACAAGAGTGTTGGCTATTGTGAGATCTATACAAAGGGTTTTTGTTTTTTTTTTTTAAAAAAGGTGGTTGGGACGGTAGTTGGTGTAATTGCATCTGAGGTTTGGGGGTCTGGGACACCTCCTAGTGGTCATACAAGCAACAGAGTTTCCAGCAGGGTTTGGCTGACAAGTATGCACCATGTCATTGTATTCTTTGATTTGTTTCCCCCATTTCCATAGAAATGAGATTCCAAGTCTGTTTGGCACGGAGGTAAATGATTAATTAAGTTATAATGAAGGAAGCCCTTGATCACTGATTTCAGAAAAATACAGTCTTTTGTTCCATAACAAAACAAGTGTTCCACAATTATTTGTACAGATCACATTTCCAATGTAATGAATTCCCATTCATTCCCATAAATATTCCATTGTAAACGACTAATTAGTATACCCTATTGTTAAATTTGTATTGTTGATAAAGATTTAAGATGGTTACAGAATGACTCATTTTAAACCTAGGAAAGAGGAGAGAAACGTTACATGAATTCAAACAGCAAGCTTTAATAAGTCTGACAGTCTGGAGAAAATCATATAAGAAAAAGTTGCACCGACTGAATCAAATGTTGTGATGGTGGGCCTATTAAAATTTCTAAGCCACTGAAAATCACTTAGTGAAAAGAAAGTTAATTTGGCTCCAACAGTAAAAGGCAATCACAATACTGTGCTGATATTCTGTGTAGCACTGCTATGACTGTGAACGGTGCAGTGTACATCTTCACTGGTCTTAATAAAATTCTAGTTTTGAAATATAAACTATGACTATGATCACATTACCAGGCTGAAATGACTTCAATCTGATTTTTTGCCTTAATATGACACAAATCTGATGTTTTCAGGGCTGCGTGGACACAGAAATCCAATTTTTTTAAATCGTATTCAAGTCACTTTCATTGGTTTGTGGCTGTGTGACATAAATGAGAATTGTCAGATCGGAATTCATATGTTCTTTTGGTATTTCTTTTTGTCTATACGCATGTGCTGAGCACAGTTGTCATCAGCCAGGACCAGCAGTGCGGCAAAACAAAAATACAAGAGAGCTACATCTATGACAACAGTCACTGTCCCACAATTGCCGGCTTCTTTCTCATACCCACATGTCTCCTGGTGCAGGAGTGCCAGCAATAACTGTGGAAACAGCAAAAGCTAGCCACCTGGCATATTTTCATTTTCTCGACCTAATCATCTATACATGAAGAACTGTTTCCTGTCCTCCTGGATGATGCTACTTGTATAGACATCTGCAAGGAATGCTGGGAATTGTAGTCCCATGAAGCAGCCTTGTCAGGTTCCATGAGATCCAAGATTCCTACTTTGTAGGGCTTCCGTTTGACTCGGAGGTACTTCCAACAGGCTAAGCCCTACAACCGAAAGTACAATGGGGTCCAAAAGGAAAAAAAGCTGCTCAGTCTCATCCAGGAGGGTTGGAGTCGGATGTGAAAGACAGACAAAGCTTGCCTTGGAGGAGTAGGGGAGAAGAAAGAATTGTATTTTGCTAGTGCCATTATTTCAAGGAAGCCTTTTGTAAGGTAATCTTATATATAAATGTCTATGCATGGAAGTGTGTGTGTGTGTCAGTCTGTCCAGCCTAGAAGTGAGAGGTGGAGTCAGAGTAAGGGCTCCACCTCCGAGGAAACAGAAAACTCGCTCAGCCGCTAATAACACAAGCAGGGCCAGCACGTCAGCAAAACAAAACCACAGAATAAAGACAAAGTCGCTTAGCCACTAACATCGCCAAACCGGTACCCGTTTAACTTTTCTTCCCGCCGCTAATAACACAAGCAAGGCGAGCACGTCAGCAAAACAAAACCTCAGAAGAAAGACAAAGTCGTTTAGCCACTAACATCAGGAAAATGGTATTCCTTTTACTTTTCCTCCTGCCGCTTATACAAAAGCGATGCAAGCATATCGGCAAAACGAATCCTCTTAGGAGAGAGACGCCCAGAGTAGTTCCTTTCAATTACCTGACATCTCTACATTTCAATTTTGTTTCTGATGATTTCAATAATTTTTACGACCTTGGGCTTTTTACAAAACCGGCTTACACAGCTAGTTTATGATGATAAACCTTGCATTTGCACCAGGGACTTGTGTCTATGTGGTTGTGTCTGGGATTTGGGGTACTGCAATGCGCCTTTACTGAGTACTGGGTGCAGTTTTGGTCTCCAGGCTACAAAAAGGACATAGCAGCACTAGAAAAAGTCCAGAGAAGAGCAACTAGGCTGATTCAGGGGATACAGGGGATGAGTTATGAGGAAAGATTAAAAGAGCTGAGCATTTATAGTTTAAGCAAAAGAAGATTAAGAGAAGACCTGACTGAAGTGTTTAAAATTATGAAGGGAGTTAGTCCAGTGGATTGAGACTTTAAAATGAGTTCATCAAGAACACGGGGACACAGCTAGAAACTTGTTAAGGGTAAATTTCGCGCAGACATTAGGAAATTTTTCTTTACTCAAAGAACACTTGGAATAAGCTACCAAGTAATGTGGTAGACAGTAAGATGTTGGGGACTTTCAAAACTCGACTTGATGTTTTTTTTGGAAGAACTTAGTGGATAGGACTGGCAAGCTTTGTTGGGCTAAATGGCCTGTTCTCATCTAGAGTGTTCTAATGTTCTACTGGTCACAGTGCCCATGTGTGCCATTTCAAAGGTCAGATATGTTCACATTACAGTTATATTCAGGTCATATTAAAAAATGAGCAATGTGAGGTTCTGGATTTGTTAATTATGTTGTATGTACAACTTTTCCAGGATTAAGGTGCTTCACTTTATTGTCACTACAGATTTAATTGATGCACTAAGAAAGCACTCAGATCTTTATGAGTGTTCACAGTTGCTGAACACCCAGTTTGCTAATGTGAAATTTGTGCAAAGTCACCTTGTTTGTCATTGTTTCAGTGAAGCAGTTTGTAGTGTCATTATTCACACTTCTTTTTTATGAACCTGCATAATTCAATTTAGTTTAGGACTCAGTGGTGTGAGCTGCAAGTTAGAAACCAGCCCTGGACAGGAAACCAGCCCATTGCTACACACAGTCACACTATCACAAGGAGCCAATTTAAAGTCAGTCAGGTTTAGATGACAAGGTGTTTGGAAAGAGGGGGAAATGAAGAAAACCTACAGGGAGAACGTGCAGACTCCACACAGAGAGCACATGTGTGAATTCAGATTAGAACCCAAGATTGCGGAGAAATGAGACCACAGAACTGACTACATCAAAAGGTATGAAATATTGGGGTTAGATCGATTAGTGGCTCATTTTTTAAAACGTAATCAATTATAGGAATGTGTGTGTGCTAGAAAACAGACTAACCAACACACACACACGCACACACACATGTGGGCTGCCATAATTGCTTTCGGAAAGAGTTCATTACACCATGTGATTTCTTTTTTAATTACATTTTCTTGCCTGCTATCTTATTTTTTATTACATTCAGGAAAAGGACTCAAGCTTACTGTGTCATTACTTTGAAAAGCATATTTGTATGTAAAACTAATATATTAATTAAACATTTCAGGACATACCAGAAAAGAAGTGCTGACATAATGAAGCTGAACCAGAAGGGTTACTTAAAGTGTATGCCACAAAATATTACACTCATACTATTCATTTAGCAAGGACGGCTGTCAGAATTGTCTTAATGATCTCGCTCAACAGGTGTTCGCTTAATTTCTAACATTTTCAACTGCAAATTTCCCACTGGGGACAAATAAAGTAGTATCTATAATAATAATAATAATAATAATAATAATAATAATAATAATGTTACATTTATTGAGCATCTATCTATCTATCTATCTATCTATCTATCTATCTATCTATCTATCTATCTATCTATCTATCTATCTATCTATTATATAGTGCATTTTATCTATCTATCTATCTATCTATCTATCTATCTATCTATCTATCTATCTATCTATCTATCTATCTATCTATCTATCTATTATATAGTGCATTTTATCTATCTATCTATCTATCTATCTATCTATCTATCTATCTATCTATCTATCTATCTATCTATCTATCTATCTATCTATTATATAGTGCATTTTATCTATCTATCTATCTATCTATCTATCTATCTATCTATCTATCTATCTATCTATCTATCTATCTATCTATCTATCTATTATATAGTGCATTTTATCTATCTATCTATCTATCTATCTATCTATCTATCTATCTATCTATCTATCTATCTATCTATCTATCTATCTATCTATTATATAGTGCATTTTATCTATCTATCTATCTATCTATCTATCTATCTATCTATCTATCTATCTATCTATCTATCTATCTATCTATCTATCTATCTATTATATAGTGCATTTTATCTATCTATCTACAGTGGTGTGAAAAAACTATTGCCCCCTTCCTGATTTCTTATTCTTTTGCATGTTTGTCACACAAAATGTTTCTGATCATCAAACACATTTAACCATTAGTCAAATATAACACAAGGTAAACACAAAATGCAGTTTGTAAATGGTGGTTTTTACTATTTAGGGAGAAAAAAAAATCCAAACCTACATGGCCCTGTGTGAAAAAGTAATTGCCCCCCTGAACCTAATAACTGGTTGGGCCACCCTTAGCAGCAATAACTGCAATCAAGCGTTTGCGATAACTTGCAATGAGTCTTTTACAGCGCTCTGGAGGAATTTTGGCCCACTCATCTTTGCAAAATTGTTGTAATTCAGCTTTATTTGAGGGTTTTCTAGCATGAACCGCCTTTTTAAGGTCATGCCATAGCATCTCAATTGGATTCAGGTCAGGACTTTGACTAGGCCACTCCAAAGTCTTCATTTTGTTTTTCTTCAGCCATTCAGAGGTGGATTTTGCTGGTGTGTTTTGGGTCATTGTCCTGTTGCAGCACCCAAGATCGCTTCAGCTTGAGTTGACGAACAGATGGCCGGACATTCTCCTTCAGGATTTTTTGGTAGACAGTAGAATTCATGGTTCCATCTATCACAGCAAGCCTTCCAGGTCCTGAAGCAGCAAAACAACCCCAGACCATCACACTACCACCACCATATTTTACTGTTGGTATGATGTTCTTTTTCTGAAATGCTGTGTTCCTTTTACGCCAGATGTAACGGGACATTTGCCTTCCAAAAAGTTCAACTTTTGACTCATCAGTCCACAAGGTATTTTCCCAAAAGTCTTGGCAATCATTGAGATGTTTCTTAGCAAAATTGAGACGAGCCCTAATGTTCTTTTTGCTTAACAGTGGTTTGCGTCTTGGAAATCTGCCATGCAGGCCGTTTTTTGCCCAGTCTCTTTCTTATGGTGGAGTCGTGAACACTGACCTTAATTGAGGCAAGTGAGGCCTGCAGTTCTTTAGACGCTGTCCTGGGGTCTTTTGTGACCTCTCGGATGAGTCGTCTCTGCGCTCTTGGGGGTAATTTTGGTCGGCCGGCCACTCCTGGGAAGGTTCACCACTGTTCCATGTTTTTGCCATTTGTGGATAATGGCTCTCACTGTGGTTCGCTGGAGTCCCAAAGCTTTAGAAATGGCTTTTATAACCTTTACCAGACTGATAGATCTCAATTACTTCTGTTCTCATTTTGTTCCTGAATTTCTTTGGATCTTGCATGATGTCTAGCTTTTGAGGTGCTTTTGGTCTACTTCTCTGTGTCAGGCAGCTCCTATTTAAGTGATTTCTTGATTGAAACAAGTGTGGCAGTAATCAGGCCTGGGGGGTGGCTACGGAAATTGAACTCAGGTGTGATACACCACAGTTAGGTTATTTTTTAACAAGGGGGCAATTACTTTTTCACACAGGGCCATGTAGGTTTGGATTTTTTTTCTCCCTAAATAATAAAAACCATCATTTAAAAAACTGCATTTTGTGTTTTACTTGTGTTATATTTGACTAATGGTTAAATGTGTTTGATGATCAGAAACATTTTGTGTGACAAACATGCAAAAGAATAAGAAATCAGGAAGGGGGCAAATAGTTTTTCACACCACTGTATATCTATCTATCTATTATATAGTGCATTTTATCTATCTATCTATCTATCTATCTATCTATCTATCTATCTATCTATCTATCTATCTATCTATCTATCTATCTATCTATCTATTACACATTGCCAATCACTTCTATCTATATAAATCACAAACACACACTTTTTTTTTTGATTCAGTATCTATTTCTGATCTAAATCAGCTCTCAGAATGAGCCTTTTCTAGTTGACAAAGATCAAGATGACTTGACAGAATCAGCTTAGGTAATATACTATGCTACACACCTATAAAAGTGAAGAAAATAGACAGAAAAGTTATTAATATAGAAGGAAATTGCAGAGTTACTGCAGCAGACATACATATAACAATAATTAAGTATGTTAACAAGGAACAAGTGCACATATAACAATAATTACCTATAAGTATATTAACAAAGTGTACAGTAAGTATTCACCAAGTGTAACGAGATTAGATTGGAACTGCACACATCTATCACTTACACTTTCACAGCATAGGATGTCAGTCATTGTCACAGTACTGTATATTGCACATGTTGTCATTGTCTGTTAAAATATATGCTAGACTAGCTCAGTACCATTCAGCTGACAGACGGCAGGACCACCTCTGCTGAGGGGAGACTCATCATGGAGCCTGGCGGTTGAGGGTAGGAGTGAGCTCACACCACCACACTTTCTATCAGACAGCTGTGGCGAGCGCCCTCTTCTACACGGTGGTGTGCTGGGGAGGCAGTATAAAGAAGAGGGGTACCTCACGCCTGGACAAACTGGTGAGGAAGGCAGGCTCTATTGTAGGCACAGAGCTGGACAGTTTAACATCCATGGCAGAGCGACGGGCACTGAGCAGGCTCCTGTCAATCATGGAGAATCCACTGCATGCACTGAACAGGATCATCACCAGACAGAAGAGCAGCTTCAACGACAGACTGTTGTCACCGTCCTGCTTCACTGACAGACTGAGGAGATCGTTCCTCCCCCAAACTATGCGACTCTTCAGTTCCACCCAGGGGGGTAAACATTAACATTATTCAAAGTTATTGTCTGTCTGTATACCTGCATTGTTATCACTCTTTAATTTATTGTTTTTTATCAGTATGCTTTTGCTGGAGTATGTGAATTTCCCCTTGGGATTAATAAAGTAATAAAGTATCTATCTATCTATCTATCTATCTATCTATCTATCTATCTATCTATCTATCTATCTATCTATCTATCTATCTATCTATCTATCTATCTATCTATCTATCTATCTATCTATCTATCTATCTATCCTGCCCCTGGTGAGTGTGGTGTTTCTTTTTTCTTCTGATATTCTATTTTCTTATTTCTATCTTTCTTTGGTGTAACAGCTAAAACTTGTTTTGTACTGAGTGGTGTAGGCCACGGCAGCCGCAATGGCTGCGAATCTTGAGCATCTAAGCCGCCGCCATGGGATTAAACTTGTATCGGAGGAGTTTGTTCCTTTGGAGGCGGGGGTGTTGGCGGTAGGCGAAGTAATAGGATGTGAGAATATCAAGTCAGCTTCACGAATGAGCGAGTCTATCGTTGCTTTCCTGAGCTCTGAGGATTTAGTTCACATGGTGGTTGAGAAAGGGGTTGTTATAAATGGCTCCTTTGTACAGGTTTCCCCTTTAGCCGTCCCGTCCCGCAGAGTGACGATTTCGAATGCACCGCCATTTCTCAAGAATGAAACTATAGCAAAAGAGTAGGAGCGGCATGGACGTTTAATTTCGAAAATTCGTTATATCCCTTTAGGCTGTAAATCGCCAGATTTAAAACATGTCTTGTCTTTTAAGAGACAAGTTTATATGGTTTTAAATAGAATGGACAATGACTTAAACGTGGCAATGAAGTTCAGAGTGGACGGTTTTGATTATGTGATTTTTTCACTTTGAATGAAATGAGATGTTTTGGGTACCGGAGTGAAGCCCATTTAATCAAACAGTGTCCTGAGAGACAACATGGGCACAAGAAAACTGACCATGCAGTTACAGAAAAAGAGGGGCAGGTAGTGAAAGATCGTCCAGTAGTGGCTGATGGCGCAGAGGCGCTTGTAGAGGCGTGGGGTGTTAAGAATAGAAATGCCTCAAGATCTGAGGGGCAAGAGGATCAGGTGCCTCCCAGGGATGAGCCGAATGAAGGCGGTAGTGAGACTGTAGGTCAGACAGCAGCAGCAGCAGAAAGTGTGTGGGGAGACAAAGACATGGACGAGGGAGGCAGCAACGAGCCTGAGGAAAAAGGTGAATTTAAACGTCCTGCTCAAAAGAGGCAAGGTGAAAGAGAAGAGCGGGCACGTAAGAAACTTGTTTTAAGTCAGGGCTCGGGGGTCATTGGAGAGGATCCTGCCTATGGTCCTTGTCAGGAGGATTTTCCTGTCTTCGCGGAGACGGTCGATGACGGTTCAATTGCGGGAAATGTCGGGGAAGAGACCGATGATGGTAATACAGTGATCCCTCGCTATATCGCGCTTCGCCTTTTGCGGCTTCACTCTATCGCGGATTTTATATGTAAGCATATTTAAATATATATCGCGGATTTTTTGCTGGTTCGCGGATTTCTGAGGACAATGGGTCTTTTAATTTCTGGTACATGCTTCCTCAGTTGGTTTGCCCAGTTGATTTCATACAAGGGACGCTATTGGCAGATGGCTGAGAAGCTACCCAACGTACTTTTCTCTCTCTCTTGCACTGACTTTCTCTGATCCTGACGTAGGGGATGTGAGCAGGGGGGCTGTTCGCACACCCAGACTATACGGACGCTCGTCTAAAAATGCTGAAAGATTATCTTCACGTTGCTATCTTCTGTGCAGCTGCTTCCTGAAGCGACATGCTGCAAGGTGCTTCGCATACTTAAAAGCACGAAGGGCACGTATTGATTTTTGACTGTTTGTTTTTCTCTGGCTCTCTCTCTCTCTCTCTCTCTCTCTCCCTGATCCTGACGGAGGGGGTGTGAGCTGCCGCCTTCAACAGCTTTGTACCGGCGGTGCTTTGCATACTTAAAAGCCAAACAGCCCTATTGATTTGTTTGCTTTCCTCTGTCTTTCTGACAGCCTGTGCTCCTGACGCGCACTCCTTTGAAGAGTAAGATATGTTTGCATTCTTTTAATTGTGAGACAGAGCTGTCATCTCTGTCTTGTCATGGAGCACAGTTTAAACTTTTGAAAAAGAGACAAATGTTTGTTTGCAGTGTTTGAATAACGTTCCTGTCTCTCTACAACCTCCTGTGTTTCTGAACAAATCTGTGACCCAAGCATGACAATATAAAAATAACCATATAAACATATGGTTTCTACTTCGCGGATTTTCTTATTTCGCGAGTGGCTCTGGAACGCAACCCCCGCGATGGAGGAGGGATTACTGTATCTCCGATGGGTCTGCTGCCTCGGAGCCTCCAGAGTTAAAAGCCAGGGGGGGTTACAACGCTCAAAGTGTAAAAGAGTTTTTGGTGAATACCGCCGGTAAAAAGGGGGTGGAAGTGGCTGAGTTTTTCCCAGACATTGACCTCTTTATATCGTCTGTCCGCGGGTTGCGGCGGGACAAAGCAGCCTCCGCGATGTTTGACGTTAAAGAGCTTGTGAGGCTCAAGAATTTAACCAGTAAACTGAGGAAACAGTCTAATTTAAACACCACCTAATGGCTAAGCCCCCTTTTAAATCCACTCCACAGTATTTGTGGTGGTCCCTGTGTTTCATTGTGTGTTCATCTATATATTCAGGTATCATGGCAAGTGTACACATAGGAACACTAAATATTAATGGGGGGAGAAGTCCAGATAAGAGGGTCGCACTTTTTGATTTTATAAGACAAAAAGATTTGAATGTCACCTTTCTACAAGAAACCCACATTGATGAGCAAAATCAGTGGGAGTGGAGCAGGGATTGGAAAGGGGACATTTTTTTTTAGTAATTGTACAAATGTTAGTGCTGGAGTGGCCATTTTATTTCTTGGTGGGCTGCAAGTAGAAGTCTGCAGGACTGATGAGTTGGTGAAAGGGAGACTCCTGAAAGTGACAGTAAAACTTCAAGGCAGCGTCGTCACTTTCATTAACGTGTACACCCCGAATGATGGTGAGGAGAGGCTCCACTTCTTTAATAGTTTAGATCTTTTATCTAAGTGTGACCCTGAGGTAGTGGTGGTGTTAGGTGGTGATTTTAATTGTACACTTGACTCAAGGATGGATAGAAACAATGGACTGGAACCGCAACCTCGCTCAGCACGAGCTTTGGGAAAAATAATTAAGGACTTTGGGCTGGAAGATGTATGGAGGTCTAAAAATGGGGCCTGACGGCAATACACGTGGGGGAGGACGAGTGGAAACACGATCTCAATGGCGAGACTCAATCATTTTTACAGTTTTAAGCACCTGTTAGGGTTATTTAAGGTGTGCTCTATTGTGCCTACTGGCTTCTCTGATCACAGTCTGGTGTGTTGTACACTTCTTTTTAACGTGTACAGACCCCGTAGTCCATACTGGCATTTTAACACACTCCTCCTCAAAGATCAGAATTTTAAGGAGTTATTTGTTCATTTCTGGGGAGGTTGGAAGGCTATGAAGAAGGAGTTCACCAGCTTACAACAGTGGTGGGAGGTTGGGAAGAGTCACATCAGGGCTCTGTGTCAGGAGTATACCAGAAATGTCACCAAAGTATTGCGGTCAGAAATGGCAGCTTTGGAAAATCAAATAGCTGAGTTTCAACAACAACTAGAGGAGGGTCCAAATGAGCAGCTGCAGGCGAGCCTGACTACTGCTAAACTGGGGTTGGCCCACCTGCTTGAGACCAGGGCTCAGGGGGCTTTAGTGAGGGCCCGCTTTCAGCGGTTGACTGAGATGGATGCACCAACGCAGTACTTTTTTGGTTTAAAGAAAAAAAACTCGCAGAGTAAAATCTTACATTGTATAAGAACACCTGATGGCAGAGAGACACAAGAGCCAAGTGAAATAAGGCAGGTGGTCCGCGAATTTTATGAATTTCTGTTTGCTGCAGATAGAGATGGTGGCAGTGAAGACCAACAGGCTTTTTTGCAGGACTTACCGCAGCTTCCCAACACAGACGTGGCAGATCTAAATAGTGAGGTGACCAATGCAGAACTCACCACAGCCCTGGGACAGCTGAACACAGGGAAGGTCCTGGGAATCGATGGCATTCCAGTGGAGTTTTATAAAGAGTTCTGGGATGTCATTGGCCTGGACTTGTTAGAAGTGTTTTGGTGGAGTTTTAAAACTGGTTTGTTACCTCAAAGCTGCTATAGAGCTGTGATCACGCTGCTGCCGAAGAAGGGAGACTTGTGTCTCATTAAGAACTGGCGGCCAGTGTCTCTCTTATGCGCAGACTATAAAGTTCTCTCCAAAGCCTTAGCCAACAGGATGGTCCGTGTTTTAGGGAGACTGGTGCATCCTGATCAAAATTACTGCGTGGTTGGCAGGTCCATTTTTAACAACATTTTTTTAATTCGGGACATTTTGGCTGCTGCAAAACTGTTTGGTTTTCGGACTGGTCTTATATTTCTTGACCAGGAAAAAGCTTTTGATAGGGTCAGTCACTCTTTTTTATGGAATGCCATGAAGGCTTTTGGGTTTGGGGAGTCTTTTATTAATTATATTCGATTACTTTATAGTGACATTTCTGGTATAATCAAGGTCAATGGTGGTTTGTGCACACCTTTCAGTGTCAGAAGAGGAGTCAGACAGGGCTGCTCTTTGTCTGGTATCTTGTATGCTCTGGCATTGGAGCCTTTCCTGGTGCACCTGAGGAAGGTGCTGACTGGTCTCACCATCCCCAACTGCAACATGGACCCTGTGAAAGTCACTGCTTATGCAGATGATCTCACAGTAGTCAGCAAAGACCAGAAGGATTTGAACGAACTGTCTGCGGAATTACAGTAAAGCGTCTTCGGCCAAAATCAACTGGAATAAAAGCAGTGCAGTGCTGGTTGGGAACTGGACAGGATGTAGTCCTCCTCGACTGGAAGGGGGTCTGCAGTGGACAACTGGGGGTTTCCTGTACTTGGGAGTCCATCTCGGAGATGACCACTACATCCAAAGGAACTGGGAGGGTATGTTGGACAAAGTTACAGTTCGGCTTGCTAAGTGGAAGTGGATACTCCCTCAGTTATCTTATAGAGGACGGATGCTGGTAATTAATAACCTGGTGACCTCCAGCCTGTGGCACAAATGTATTTGTCTGCAACCTCCACCTTTGCTTGTTCAGCAGATACAAGAAGCGATCATGAATTTCTTTTGGAATGGTACCCATTGGATACGGAAGGGTGTTGTTTTCTTGCCATTGGATGAAGGCGGACAAGGACTTATTGACATTACCAGCAGGATTGCTGCTTTCCGCCTTCAGACCATTCAGAAACTGCTGTACCCTGTTGAGCAGAGCCAGTGGATGAACTTGGCCATACATTTCTTTAAACAGGCCAGGCATGTGGGACTTGGTAAAAGTTTACTGCTGTGCTATTTTGATAAGATCAGGACTTTACATGTGCCAGAGTTTTATAAAAGCCTTCTAGCAGCGTGGCAACTGCTGTCGATCAAAAAGGACTGTGATGACCTTTCCTGTTTTTGGGTCATTGATGAACCGCTGCTCTACAATCCTGCTGTTGGCACTGCTACAGGACTTTCTGAAAACTTTATTCATCATTTCATAATACATGGAATAACCACAATAAAGGACATAATTGACTGGGAAAATTACACTTGGAAAAGTGCACAGGTGGTAGTAGAGGAGACAGGAGTGCACTCAGTGCGCCTCATGGAGAAGTTTCTGTGTCGGATACAATCATCACTGGACAGGGAATCCATGACACTCCTGCACAGAATGTTCACCTCACGACTGAAGCCAACTGACGAAACGCCTTTTCCAACACTTACTGTACCTCCAGCTGTTGAACTGAGGGACGGTGAGACCGATGTTTTAACATTACGTTCTCTTGAGGCGTTATCTCTGCCTATGGTGCCGGGGAAGCAGCTCTATAGGATGTGCGTGAAGGTGAACAACCTGGAACAGCTGAGGACACGAACACACGACACACCTTGGAGAGACAAACTCGGAGCTCCTCAAGGACTGAACCCCGCCTGGAGGTCGTTGTACAAGCCACCATTGGCCAGTAGGGTGGGAGACCTGCAGTGGAGGTTGGTGCATGGGATACTAGCGGTGAACTCCTTCTTATTGATTATATGTCCAGGGGTTTCTGATTGCTGTCCTTTTTGTGGTCTGAGGGAAACTGTTTATCAAGGTTTTATGTACTGTGAGAGACTCCAGAGCTTCTTTAGTGTAATAGAAAGAATAGTAGAAGGGCTGGGGGTCTCGTATAATGGCACGGTGTTTGTGTTTGGGGTGAGAATTACAAGACAAACCAGAGAAAATATGAACTTAATTAATTTTATTATCGGGCAAGCAAAACTGTCAATATGGAAGACCCGTAAAAACAAAATTACTGGGAGTGGGATTGAAGATGTTGTTGTTTTTTTTAGAAAAGTGTGTGAAAGTAGAATATTAGTGGATTTTAATTTTTATAAGTCTATAAATAATTTAGCACAGTTTAAGGAATTGTGGTGCGTAAATAATGACCTTTGTAAATGTGATGATTATTATTTACAATTTGTGCTCTGAGTTTGGTGTTTTTACTTATTTATAAAATGATAATAAAGAATACTAAGGATAAGTGGGATTGGAGGGTGGAAACAATGGGAGGGATTAGATAAATATATATATATTTTATTCTAAGAACAATTTTGAGTATGTAATGTTTTGAAACTGAATATTCATCAATAGGAATGTGTGTAAATGTTTTCTGTAAGACTTAAAATTGAGTTTGGTTTACTGTTTTGATTTATTCCTGTGTTTATTAAATAAAGTTTGGTTTTAAAAATAAAAAAATATCTATCTATCTATCTATCTATCTATCTATCTATCTATCTATCTATCTATCTATCTATCTATCTATCTATCTATCTATCTATCTATCTATCTATCTATCTATCTATCTATCTATTCTGATGCCATGAGGAATTCAGGTTGATTCTGACTACACAGAGCAAAATGTTTGCTGAAGTGGCCACTTGTCACTCAAAAATTGTTCGTCCCTCTATAAGTAGTACACTTGCTTTTAATACTTTTTTTCATATCAGCATGATATCCTAAATCCAAATTTATATAACCACATTTTAAACTATTTAATTTAGAGAACAATGAATTTGACTCATGTGGATTTCCTTTTTAAAACTGAAGTTACACCTGTGATGCATCTGAATTGCCCCTTGAAGTAATATATGTGATGTTAGTGTCAATTACTCCTGACATATTCTTCACCAAGGGTATTTTAAAACTGCACTTAATTTGTTACCATTGATATTAATACAATTAATTATTTCTCCCATGCACGAACATATAAATTATAATGAGAAAAAAATGAAAGCAGATCTTCACTAGAACAATATAATAGAATTGCAATGATGATTTGTATTTTAATATTCTCTGAAGGAGAGTGACCTTAACATTGTTTTTAATCTTTGAGACTCACAGAAAATTGTTGAAAAGGTAGCTATTGCTCAGCTAATGAGGGCTGAGTAGCACACACAGTGCTTCTGTAAAACACACTTTGCTTATTAGCTTTTCAGACATGCTTTACAATCATCAGGATGAAGTATCGTCGTCTGCACTGCTGCGGACTGACCCAGTGAACCAAGAGCCCCATAGGTGTCCAAATTAGTGTATATCCCAGGACATCAAAACAAATCAATCATGCTGATCAACTAGAAGTATTCCATTTTAAAATTCATGTAGAATACACTGTCTTGTGGATCTCCTAAAACTTATTATAGGAGACAAATTATAACAACTATTATAACACATTTTGTAGCATTGATTTTAAAATCATACTGAAAAAATATGAGTGAAAAAAAAATAGAAAAATAGTGTAATCATTCCACACTCACGATTGGATGGTGGAAAGTTACACAAGTCTGGACTCAGGCGAGCCAAACTGAACTTACACTTCAGTTTCTTACCTGCCCTGTGTGACGATGCGGGTTTCACTCCACGCTCCCATCTTGCATCTGGGAGCTCTGGAACCCGACACTGTCGGTAATG